>NW_002060948.1:3297948-3804252 GCF_000150275.1 Trichoplax adhaerens
AAAACATTTATTTTATTTATTATTATTATTTATTTATACAGTATTGTAAGTATCTGTAGGCAATGAATACTGATATTAATACTAGTGTATTAGTATTAGTATTACGTGATATGAAACATTTATGTACTTTTTTGTTACTACTCATGATTGATAACTGGCATTTTCCTTTGACTATATTTTGAAAGTTGATATCGATGAAACCCTCTTAATACGCGTACACTAGTATGAATATCAGTCTTAATTAGCTCTAATTTAGATGATGTATACCTTAACTTAATATCAGTATTATGCGGTATCAACAATATGTTACAGTTCGTTAGTGACGACTGCATTAACCCCTAGGTCGTTGACCTTTCATCAGTTTAGCATCAGACCAGCGTGGACCCACCATACAAGGTCAAATGGCCAAAAGGTTATTTGCCTAGTCGGTGCACAACAACCTCTGGGCACGTTGCGATATTTTCAAGTACAGTACAGTACAGACTACAGTGTCCATTGTACCGTTCATAGTACAGTATGTTTGAATAAGCTAGAAGTAAAAACGTTTCAAAAAGACCAATCGTTATGAACTTTCCTCTACATATTCAAACCATGCATTTGCGATCAATTTTATACAAATTGATGCAAAAATTGGAATATCCAATGGATCGGATCACGTTATCCGCTGTACTGTACAGTCTGTCATGGACTACCACCCTACTGTAGAATCTATAATGTGCATCCGTTTTCTTCAATATGTTTGAATAGTAAAAATCTAGCAGAAAAAAACCTGCACAATGACCAATCGTGATCGACCTTATTTGCGATCAATTCTGTATCCATGAATGCAAAAATTAGACTATCAAACGTAGGAGATCACATCGTCGATGCTCCTTGCATTGTTGGTCTGGTTACGATGGCAATATTTTCCATTTTTTCGCAAATAGACTAACTGTAAGAGGACATAATGCATCGGCAGAGCAGTTGAGCTATGTCTTCTTGGTCAATTTCTATATGTAGGCTAAAGCAGCTGTCCACGGTACAGTGTACAGTGTACAGTATAATGAACTTACACTGTACTGTACCGACTGAATGTACTGTACGGTACTGTACCGCGTACCAGACAGCGTCTCTACCAGTATACTATACGGTATACTGTACACAGTTCAGGTTGCAAGCGTTTTCGATCGCTCTTCTCTTTCGTCCCATGGAGAGGAATATTGATTTCATCCCCTTGGACGTGTATGGAAATTAATTAACAAGTAGACCAAGGAGGCTGTTGTTGATCCAATTGGACCATTTTGAAAATCGCTATTTTCCAACATCTTTTACTGTCAAGGTAGTCGACTTTAAAAAGTTGATCGACCAAGTTGAAGCGATCACCAAGGTGGAAGATTATGACAACGCTAGTTGCATCGTCCAGTCCAGCCCAAGATATCGTAGCAAACATTGAATGAATGTGGAGTAGTGGTACTAGACGATACTGACATGGTTCGATCTTATTTAAGTATATCCATTGCTTTCTTTTTTGTCTGCCTTCATTGCATTGCTGAAATTTTGAGATCGATCTGGCAATGGGTATTCCCAATTCGTCCGAAATCTCTCCACAATGAAATTATAGTCATTACAGGGGCTGGTAGAGGATTAGGTAAAGCTTTGGCTTTAGAAACAAGTAAATTGGGTGCTATTGTGGTCATTTGGGATATCGATTCAGCCGCCAATCAATCTGTTGCTTGTGATATACGTAATTCTGGTGGAATAGCTTATGATTATACGGTAAAAGTAACAGCAAAATGAATATTTCTAATTGTCCCATTCGCCTAGAAATCGACTACTGTACATCAGTCATCGCTGTAGTATTCAATGGCTAGTTAATCTTGGCGATCATGTTGCGCACATATTTCCCAACTAGTCTAATATTACAACAATACTTGATCAATCAATCAATCCTAATGTTATAGCCAGGTTGATATCTTGCAGCTATCGTGAATTCTCTATCTATATATACAGCACTGTGTAAAGGTTACAGTAGTAGTTGTCTAATCTGCATAAAAATCGGCTACTGTACATCAGATATTATTATTTTTTGAATGGTAGTCTTTACGATCAAGTTGACCACTTTCTCCCAACTACTCCTATCTTGATGCACTCGATACAGTACACTTTCAAGCCAAATGTTATCGCTCTACTTGATCAATATAATCCAAATCGTAGCCAAGTTGTCATCTTGCAGATGTTATTCTTTCGATAAAGTATTGATAGATAAAGATAGGAGTAATAATTCTATACCTTATAGCTCTGTATTACTTTACCATGATACCGTTCACACGTGTACAGGAACGGTATGATGGATAGCATACGTAAAGAAGGCGTTGGCTGACTGACTGCAAAATAGTGTTACATAGATACAAAAACGCCTCTACAGTATTGTAAAAGATATTCTAGCCTTCAAAAATAATTGATTAATTAATTAATCTAATTTTTAAACGTGAAATAGTAATGTTTCTCTACTTAGTTGACCATAAGTATCGCCTCAAGACGCACTACTAATTGTCCTTTCTTTCTTTTTGATCATCACTTTCAATAGATCGATATTACAAATAAAGAAGCTGTTTATGCAACTGCAGAAGCTGTCCTGACTGACATTGGACCTGTATCTCTGCTAATTAATAATGCTGGTGTGGTCAATGGTAAAACTTTAATCAACAGCTGTGATAGTAAAATTGAAAAAACTTTAAATGTCAATATGGTTTCCCATTTTTGGGTAGGTTGATCTAACCAAATATCAAGATTGGTTATGGTTAGGTCGTACTAGTCTTATTAATTCCTTAAGATTGCGTCATAATCAATGATACTGTATTAGAACTTGCCTAGTAGCTATAAATCAATTGATTACAGCTACATCTTGTACCGGTGTAGCTACATCATGAATGGAAGTATTCGCATAACTTGCTAGTGATTTCAGATTATTCGTTCAATTCATCTAGTCTTGAGTGATATGTGATTAAATTGAACTAGATTATCAGTGATCATGCAGTAAAATATATTAATTAGGTAATGATCAAGATATGCTTCGATAATCGCTTACCAAATTGACATTTTTAGATATCAACGTAGCCATCAGCAGTTGTGGTTGGCTATGTCGATCTGATACTGTCAATTAGTAGCAAATAGTTACACTAATAATGACATTATTGTAAACTTTGTTAACGACATAGCTGTCGAAAAGTTAAAGATAGCCTTCCATTGCATGTATAAGTATTGGGTTGCAATAATGTAATTAGTTCGCTGCATATCATTGTAACGATGTTGTTTATAATCAGTATTTTTAATTCTCAGCGTTTAGTTATTTTGCGCTAGACTTTTTACACTTAAGTAGCATGAACATTATTACATTATAGTAGGATAGAATAAGGATGGCAACCCGGTGGACTTTTACGATTAGGTGGCTACAACGAAGGCTAAGCTTACACTTAAAATATACGCATTTACCGATTCATAGCTATGGCTGATGAAATTATTATCTAGTTACGGCCTTTCAATTGTAGTCCACTAAAGTCAATAGGAATCTTGTTATTTTAGTTTAGTTTCTTATTGACTATACCAACGATGATAAGGACATAAATGCTCGCGGTGCAATCACTAAAGTCCATAGTAAAATTGATTATTTTCATTCGATTCCATTGACTACGCCAATTACATTATTTAATTTAATATCGGCCACTATCAACCTGTATAGTAGTTACATCAAATTAATGATAGAATAACATTATCATTTTTAAATGAATATTGCAGACAATTAAAGCTTTCTTGCCTTCCATGATGGCAAAAAATCACGGTCATATCGTTGGGATCGCATCTCAACTCGGATTTATTGGTGCAGCTGGTCTAGTTGACTATTGCTGTTCTAAGTTTGCAGTACTTGCTCTTGTCGATTCATTAAGAGATGAATTATGGATATCAAAATTTGATGGTGTACATTGCACATGTGTTTGTCCCTTCCTCATGGATACTGGTTTATTTCATGGTATTACTATAAGGTAAGCTCTCAATTTATCGAGTAATTGTTAGTTGTTGTTTCGTTATTATACGTATATAATGGCTGTTATAGACAAGTAATAATACAGTCGGTGAGCGAAATGAACAAAAATATAAACTGAATAGATGTGCTTAATCATATCACGTGAAGAGCAAAGTTTAAAATATTTAAGTAAAGATACCTCTAACTTTAAGTGGATTAGATATACATACGTATTCTTACGTATTGCTTCATACTCGTAATTAGAATAAATTTGAAACTTTTGTCAAATTAGATTCTTACTCACTATGTTTTTTGATATACACCTATGGTAATACCACAGATTTCCTACGTTATTCACTGCCATTAAGGCCGATGATGCTGCAAAATATATAATTGATGGAATTCGTCGAAACAAGCAATATGTTACTCTACCGAAATTATTGTATTTGGGTACCGTCCTAAAAAGGTAATTTGAGATGGAAACATGAGTTCATAATGCGTGTACTAAATTGAATTAATAAATTAACGTTACCGTAAAACGTTAACATTAACGAGGCAGTGATATATTGCATTAATTTGTCTTTACAGCATACTACCTGTTCCAGCACTCAATGAATTGTTGACTTTTGTTGGAATGCATGATGCAATGAAAACATTTCAAGGACATTGACAGCGACTTTGTTCATTAATTGTATCGTATTATGTAATGATATGCTATAACATAAGTGCTTTTATGATGCATTATCTAACATTATTGTGAATTATGTCTTTGGCTAAAGTACCTGTAGAACGATATTGAGATAATATCAGAATTATTCTTTATTCTTTAAGCTGATTTTATTTTAAGATGCTTTTTTTAGAAAATTTAAATGAGATTTACAAATCGTTGTGTAATAGTCATAAATACATGCCCTGTTTTGTTTTATTTTGCTGTCATGTTCCGTTCAATTTGACGTTGGAATTAATGCATTCATGAAGCTATGCACAGAATATTCAATTTGCTTTTAAGGAGAGTAATATCATATGTGTTTACAAATTCTGGATTGGCAGGTATATTTTATTATTTTATACAGAACAGTAGAAAGTTGATGGCATACTTTGATTCGGATGGGGCAGATCTTCATTATATGTATATATATCTGTACCAATTCAGTCTTCATTACAAAATGTTATAACTAATCTGTAATAATTTACAGTCTTCATTAACAAATATAATCAATTGCAATGTTATCGAAATTTCATAGAGAAAATCTAGCAATTGTATATGGTACTCCAAAATAATTGAGAAAATATCTTGAATTGTATGTGATGTTGTCCAGGTGATAAACATTCTATTAATTAAAATATGGTAGAATAAGTCAAACCTATCAGCAAGAAGTTTGTTTTTATTTTTTTATTCTATCCTGTTAAAACGAAAAAGGAACGAACGCATTACTTTCGTCACTTAACATAAGCTGAAGGTTAAAAAATTTTATAACCTAATGGCACTGCAGCCAAGTCAATCGCTATATACTGTTTCGAATATACACATGTTGTAACCTGAAGCTACTTTAGTAAATTAGTCATATATTTTACGCTAATTCTATCATTAAAAGTCCTTCTATAGAGTTAAACGAAATAGAATTATCGATAAGAACGAAAGACTTCTCCAATAGCTACCTAGTTAGAGCGTAATTCCTACTTTGAAATTTGCTTTTGGAAGCCAATATTAATCTCGCTTATAACAAAATATATCGATAACTAAGCAATTGCAATATATTACATCTCAATATAGTAGAAATTTAAGTTATGATAATTATATGTATATGTTGCATGGCTATTAAATGGCAGTTAGCATTTAGTTTCTATAATTAATAAGATTCTAATTGGATATTGCTGTATCTGTTAATTTTTGCTGGCATTAAAATAAACGATCTCTAATCCTTTCATTCATATTCGAAATCATGTTTTAAAGCTATTTCTTAAATTGTAAAGTAACAACATCAAGACCAAAAGTACTAATGCGTAACAGCAAAAAGGCAGAAAAAAAGTACAGTTTCTATTCTATTTATTATCTATGTACGAAACAAGGCATCAT
Organism: Trichoplax adhaerens; assembly: GCF_000150275.1. Classification (NCBI taxonomy): domain Eukaryota; kingdom Metazoa; phylum Placozoa; class Uniplacotomia; order Trichoplacea; family Trichoplacidae; genus Trichoplax; species Trichoplax adhaerens. The sequence continues at coordinate 3,304,026 of NW_002060948.1, forward strand.
AAAGTGATTAGTTTAATTTCATAGATATACAACGCAGGTTATAATTATAATTTCACAGTACATAAAAGATTACGATATAAAATCAAATTGTTAATCAAAATAAACAATTCCATAAAGCCATAGAGATGATCTCATTGCTTTATAATCACAGAAAATATTAAAAAATCCAACCGACAGTTCATAAAGTAACTGTATGTATAATACACAAATGTATTGTACATGAGAGTCGATTTAAATCCTTTCGAATATAGAATGCGGCAATATAAATAAATGGAGACTTTAGTCGATTGGCTAATCATTTTACTAATAATATCTGTGCATGCCATGATATATTGTACGTGTAAACTGAACAATTGGTTTTAAATAATATCAGTTTAACATTTGGGATAAAAGTAGAAGATAATTCGATATTACGGCAAATACTTAGCAATTTGCAATACAATTACAGTATTATAATAAGTTTACAAAGTTATATAAATGTTTACTGATTTGCCGTTATATACTATAATTGTAACGAAAATATTGCGTCTTTGTGCGGGTTTGCTGCAGCACTGTAATATGTACAAATGTAACTAACTTGAACATTTTTATAGATCCAATTACAATTGGGTCAAGAATATTTACGACATTTAATTATTAAACCATAAAATTAGCACGGTTTATAGTAGAAATGCAACATTCAAAAAATTTATAGTCTTTTAATAGTGATAGGTTTCGTATTCTTCATCTTCATCGACATCATTAATTAATGAAAGCTTTTCTTCGTTGTATATATTCATCGCGTACAGAATTTGTCGGCAAATCTATAGGAATAAGTAGAGCATCATAAATAATTAGTTTATGAAGTATACAACAGGTCTGGTTAAGTCTACGTTAATCTAAAACCTAAAATACCTCAGATGCAATAGTATAAATAGAAAAGAAGCTACTTTAACTAATGTTATAAATTATATAATATCGATACCAAGTAACTTAAGTTTTCGGATAATAATGAAAAACCACTACTGTACCAAATTAACTTATTGATTTCTATGAATTAATAGGGGTTTTTAACAGTCACATAATTAAATATTTAGGCCTAAGTAGAAGAGTATACTTACTCTTTGAGCGCAACGCTCATCAGAACATCTGAATTGTGGTTTACTGTATTCTTCTCCACTAGTATATGCGTAAGCCTTAGAGTAATCTCCTTTATAACATATTTCGATGGCATAATTATTGCCACTGACTAAATATTGACAACTAATCACATCCTTCAATTCAATAGTTTTTATTATTGACTCATCCGATGGAGGACCAGGTTTGACGATATAAATTCGTTTCGTTGATATAACAGCTCTAATTTGCCCACTCAAGTCTTCATTAAAGTTTTCAAAGGCAAGATATCTAAATTCGATAAAAAATTGTTCGCATCTATTAGTCGATCCAACTATAAATCGCTCTTTATATGATATTGTTTTAAATAATCGCCTACCTTTCGGAATTTTTACAATCTGAAATTTCATGCAAATAGTCTTGACCAAGCGCATCACGAGCTGAGTATCTCGGCAAGGTTCCACCAGGTCCCATACACACGCGTCTAGGTCGGCACCTCTTAATTCGATGACTGGAATCGGAAGACGATGAAGTATCTCTAAGATAAGCTGCTGTTCCAGCTGCCAGATCCAATACTCCAGCAGCGGGCTTGGCTAGGGATCCAACTATCCCCTTCCCTAGACCACTGATAAAACCCTATGTATATTATCAACGTATAACGAATAACAATCATTACAATAAATAAATAAAAGCTACAATAAATTAATAAAATTTTCGTAGCTTATGTATTCCTACAGAAAATCCCTTAGTGGCAGCTCCTTCAATTGATTCAGTTATGACACTAGTTACACCACTTAAGCCAGCGCCAAATCCTTTTATGCCAGCCTTAAACTGCTCTGATCCTCCTCCACGCGCATGCTCTAGTCTTATTTTTTCACGTCTATCCTTAAAATTGCTGTCAACGGAAGCTAAGCGACTTGAAATATTATCGGCAATCTGCAAAAATACCAATAAGAATAGTCATGTGAATGCTTAAGAATTTATTGCCACTTAAATAATTATAATAAACCTTGGATGTTGAGTCCGAAATACCATGAGTAACTTTCGATAAGAAACCTACAAGATCTTGGTCAATTACAAGCTCAGATAAACCGGAAGCAACATCTTTATATAGACCAATAGGATTACCGAGGAAATCTACAGCGCCAAAGATTCTCAATGATTGACGTATGACTTCCTACAATAAATAATTGAATAGTAACAAATTAGTAATTTATAATTACAATTCCAGGAGATTGTAAGGGCGATTATGAAATTAATTATAGGAACGCACCTGTAAATAATGTCTTTTTAAATCGTCAAAAATCCTGTCGCTTTCATTTATCAAATGATGACGATTGTATTCACCTATAATTAAAATAAATATGTTGTTTAGATTGCATATTATTGTAGCCCAAAAGTATTTAAAATATCATTGGAGTCATAAACCAAAAAATTGAACTGTATGAGAGTAGTACTCACTAAGTTCAATTTGTGCATTTTCAAGTTTCATGAGGAATAATCCTAGTTGGCTTCGCATTTTTCTTAATTCATTACTCAGTTTACTCGCAGTTGAAACACTGATGCCGACTTTGATTTCAGGTATTCGAATCATGTTAAAGTAAAACTGTACAACATTATCGGCAATAGCATACCTTGATCTATGAATATTAGGAGGCAGATACACATAACGTCAGTCGGATTAATTAGGGTAAGCATATGCAGAAGTAAAAGATCTATGATGGCTATTTACCCTTGAAAATCGAAACCAGCTTCACTAGCAAAGCTATCGTGTTTTATTGCTTTCGGATAGCCAATCATTTGAAGGAATTTTAGCAGCAATAATTCATCGATATTTAAGGCGATCGGTTTCAATCCAAAATGCAAGCGCTATAAATATAATTACAGATTACCTCGTCAGAATCATGGTAATACTTGTAGACTGTTTATACTGTAAACAGAAATAAAATACCTTAATGTTGTGTACATTATCGAAATGGCTAGGTAACATTACGACTGCTAAATGTAGAGCTGGTTGTCCATATTGTTCGTCATCCTTACTGCCAGGAGGCGTAATATAAAAAGTTACAGGATGCATTACATTTTCTAACTGATTGTCAATTTGTATATGCTGAATATTAATTTCCGCTGTTCGAGACGCCGATGTATGTATATAACTAATTTCAATTCCAGTTAGACTAAGGAAAAGTAATTCCTCTGGAAGAGATGTTACCATAGATACTCCAATACCGCCGGCTAAAAATAAGTGAATTTCAAACTCACTCTTGTTTGTTACTGTATCGGATGTGCCGTAAATAAGCGATTTGTGTGCGTTTTGTTCTATCGAGCTGCTTTTGCTTTCATTCATTTCAGTTGGCACAGACTTTATTCGGTTCATTTGAATTGGGAAATCTGATATTCGCAAAACACGCGTCGGCCCCTCACTTATCACAACCATTGATAACATTCCTGATCCCGGTCTTACTTTTACGGGGACAATAATCTGATCATTAGGTTTCTCTTTACCACTATCCAAGTCTTTGTGTGGAAAGTTTGTAGCAAGATCTAGCACCGCTAGACACCCATGTTTTAGTTGCAAAGACCCTCCAAAAGCTTGCACTACTAATCCTGGCAAACGACAAGCTAATTGACCTTCTTTGGTGAAATGCCACGTTTGTGTGTCCACCCTTCGTTCGTCAGGCCGATTAAGAAATAACTGAAAGCAATTTTTCATCTTGCTCTCCTTTGCATCAAGGACTAATCCAATATTAAGCCCTGTGGATTTTTTATTTGATAAAATTGATCCTTCATTGCATAATCTGCCAGCACTCGTCATCCGCCACAATTGCGATTTTCTTTCGTTTATTTTAGACCTAAAATAGACTGTTGTATCTCTGGGAAAAGGAGCATCTAATACTAAGGCCATATTTTCTATGAAATCCTTTGATTTTGATCCTTTTTGTGGAAGATTCGCAAACTGTTTAGCAGTCAAGTAAATGCAGTTATCGTAATATAAACGACGCTCTTCGCCTACTTTTTGTAAATTAATCTTTTCCTCTGATCCAGTAGGTACACTAACTACTAGCTCTGGTTTAAACATTGGTTCATCAGTAGCATAAGGCATCGTACAATGTGGCATGAGAGTAGTCTGTAAATCACTTCTACAGGATTGATGAAATAATATTGACACTTCAGCCATGTTATCGATTCTGTACGGAGGCAACAGTTCACTTGCTTCACTAAACAGAACACGTATAGAAGCGCCACTCTGCAGAATTTCCACTCGCAAAAATAATGGTTTATTATCATCAACTCTCATAAAGATCTGAAATGAGTCCATTTTGTCAATTCGAAAGCCACCAGACCACCTGCACCCATTTACGTCTTCAGCTTTAATAGCTAGTAATCGATCAAGATCTAGTCGTGGCCAATGAAAAAGCGTAACACATCCAGGCAGTGCATACAGAGTTGCATCAGGATTAATTGACTTTGTATTCGTTGTTACATATTGTTGAACATAGGCTAATTTATGATGAGTTCGATTCTCTAGCTGATATCTACAAGTAAAGGTAACAATTCTTGTAGCACTATATCGTCCTGATCCCGGCCTGGAATCGATACCAATTTCGTAAACTTGATCAGGCCTTCCCCCAGTTTGAATAGAATGAACTGATAGATAACTAGATGCTTCAGGTGAGAATCGTACACTCCATACAGGCTTTCCAGTATCGTATTCCTTGCCAACTCGTATTGAACATAAATTATTGGCTTCTACATCATTGAAAGAAAACAATAAAGGCTCTACATTTCTCGCAATTTCGTGTTCATGGAACTGACCAGCTGCTTCATCGCTTGAGTTGTCTTGCTTAAAGACGAGTGGGATACCACTTTTATTCATAAACCAATAGTTACAGAAAACAGAAATTTTTATTGTTGAATTATTAACTAGTGATAATTTAACATTAAGATTTAGCGGTCGTTGATGACGATCAACCAGTGTTAAACGTCCAGCACCAGAACGACAACCGGGAGGAATAGTAATACTGTAAGAATATTGTTCGAATCCTTCAATTGTTGCTCCAAATTCCATAGACGATAAAGGATCCATTTCATATAATGGCTTTTCTTTACCAACATCAGCTACACCATTTACGCTACCTAAGACAAATTTTATTCTGCACGGTAATAAATTCGCGACTACAACTACTGGCATAAAGGAGATTGTGTGAGCCGGCTGCTGAATATGACGTAATCTACCATCCAAAGAGGCTAAAGTGACATATTCGCGTGGATAATTTTCTCTTTTGATCTTGGCACAGAACCAAAAGGATGAATTATCATCCTGACAATTACAACTATAAAGCCTGTTACAAACGGATTCTTCCTTACGAACTAAATGCCATACTACATTATCTGCAGGATAAGCCGTACCCCAGCGATACGGCCGAGCATATAGTTCATGCATGCAATATTGTAGCGGGACTGAAGTAGTAGAACCAGATTCGAGTGGTGGCATTTCAAGTGATCCTTTAAATCCAGTATAAGTAGGTGTCTTAAAAAATAATTGTATCGGTGTATGTAGGAGATTCTTTATTTGTAGTGCAGAACGAACAGTAATAATCTTCTTTGAGCCAAAAACGGTAACGTCGAAAACGATACGAGCTGAAGGGGATTTATTCTTATCTGTACCCGGATGATTTTGTGGTAGAGCTTGCCGGAAAAAGACACCCACGCGATCTACAGTTATCGGAGATACCATTTTCCAGCCATCAACTTGAACGGAAATCTGATGAACTTTAGCAATATGAGTGTTGGTATGCCTAAATTTTTCGCGATGTTCAAACGTAAATGGAATGTCTTCCTCAATACCGACTGGAATCCACGTTAAATCTTCAGACTGATCATATGTAACTTGCTTCCTAATAATACCACTTTGCCCATAGGTAGCGGCAGTATTGCTGAAAGATAACGGCGCTGTTGTAATTGTTGCAAAATGTAATGAACATCCAGTACGATTGCGAAGAATATACGGTATGTATGGTGCACGTCTTCTATTTTCTTTCACTTGTTTACTGGTATTAGTTGCAGGATTATTCGAAATGGCCGACTTGAACCTGTAAAAAAATATTGTCTGATTAAATTATTTTGTTAAATGCAAGTCCAGTATTAATGGCCTTATAATTATAATACTTGTTAAATTCATCCACCCAGGTTTGTTGAGTGTTTTTGATAGTTTCCAAAAGAGACGATGTAACGTTTACGTCTAAACGATGCTTAGCTATCGCGGCAAAGGCAAGATTTTAGTGAATATTTTGTAACGATTTAACTACTAATGAAGTTGTTCCTAATAAAGTATGACACGAGTTTCCACGAATTTTTCGATAAAGACCTATTTTGATAAGAACGTTAACAATTTAACGTTTTACCTTCAATCTTCGCAATAAAACGTTCCGGTTTGAGTAATTCCGATGATCTTTGCTTTCTCCATTGAATGTTATATCTATATTTTTACAAAAGAATGTTTATAATCCTTACATAAACATTTGAAAAACTTACGGTATGGAGAGTAATTTCAGATACTAACGCCCAAGTTTCGATAACGGGCTCCCATGCGGATACACTTCGATTATAGTAATCAACACATAAACTTCCACGAAAATAGCTTCCGTTGCAGGATTGCATATCATGAGATAATGTTAAATCTAAAATATGGTGAAACCTCTATTTAAGAAGATTCAATAACTAAGGCTATTACTATATTAATTTAGACATTACCGTTGATAGAAAGTTCGAAAAGAGGTACGTCATGATCACCGCAATCATCAATAACACACACGAGAAGATAAGGGACACGAATCTGTATATAAATGTAAAAATTAGTTTATGAGAGTATACCTTCATACACATTCGAACGTTATCATGAAAAGTTTTTTATACGAGTAGAAGTGATAATCTGCTAAAAGGCTGAGCGCAAGTACCTTAATTCCTGCAATACCAGTATTTGAATCTGCTCTTTCGCTATTACGGTGGATTCTTGGAGAACCATCGTGATTTCTTCGACTCGAACTATTATCAGTATTTTCTTCCTGTTCGAGTAACCAATTTGAAGCTTCTTCTAACTGATCTGATGTCCGTTGTAAAGCTTGAATGCATAGTTGTCTGTTAAATCCAAGAGCAAGCAATTTCTCCAAATTCGAAACTGCAAAAGCAGTAATTTAAATTTTAATTGTCAAGTATTGTGACTATAAGGAATGTGCGTATGATTGCATTCGTACCACTTATTTCTGTAAGATCTTCGTCCATTATAGATTTTTTATTTAAACTAGGAGCCTCATTTGCAGATTTTTTACTTTCAGAACCAAATTTCGTTCTTGATAACGTATTTAGAATGGTAATAAAAAGTTGAACGTCTTGATATGATACTCGTGTATTCAATGATGGAGTTGCTGATAGCTATAGCAAAAGGAATGACTGAATTAGCTAGCAGCAAAGGTATACTTATAATATTAGAGATTATATCAGATAAACTATACCTCCAGAGCTGGTAGCTGCTGCTGGGTTGCATCTGTTAAGCCAAAGGCTTTACTCGATAGTTCAGTTGCAGAATTGAGTTCTATCAGCAGTTGGAACGGATCTACTATCGAGAGAGCGCTACCGTCAATATCGCTCATATTGCACGAAAAAATTTCGAGACCTTGTAAACTGCAAGACAAAGGACGCTCAGAGGCTAGATGAGGACAAAATTTAAGAACTGCTGTACCCTATAATAGTAAACGAATGGCCCACCATTATTATTTGTAGTATTCTATCATAAGCTAAGAGTTTACCGCATTATGACAACGCAATGAAATACATTTAGTAATTCAAGTGAAATCGAACCTTTAAAATAATTGCGTTCGTGTCACGACATGAAGCGTCTTCCACAACTATTAATTCAGTCTCCGTCAGATTGAATTTTATTTCAGTTGGTCGCGTATCCTAATACAGAATTAATTATTAAATGGTGATATTTAGCGTTACAGATGTTAATGTTGTAACTATAATTGTTAAGGCTTTCGAAAATGTTCTATTGAATAACATACTCCATATTTCATGGCCATTCGACGAGTGAAAATTCCTGTACCCATCGATAAAATTGGAGTTCCTACAAGTTCATCCGGTATTGAAGGTGAAGCGGAAAGAGAATCCTCTACAGAAAGTGTGATACGCTTTCGCTATTACAAAATATTCGTTAACTATCGGCTACATAATTCTTTCAAATCAATTGCGTTACGTAATACCTATAGGTTCCACTGTTTTCATTTCATTATCCTCAGCTTGAAAGAATGATCGCAATTCATTGAACCAGTCCAGTATACATATTATTCTTACTTCGTTGAAAATTATAAGCAATTTTGTAGCAGTTCGTGTTTTCCGGTAATTTAATTCAGCTTGGACTGTATTAATTTCGTCTGCATACTTATTAGGATACGGTTGGAGCACTTTGCCAAAAATATTTTTACCTATAGTGTAAAAATCGTGTATAAATTATTTCTTAATGAATAATACATTAATACTATGGTTTTATTACACAGTTAATCTTAATAGTAAAACTTTAATATCTACCTTCCGATCGAGTATCGTTAGCAATGATTGCATGACAGGATATATCAACAGTAATTGATTCATCAGAAAATCCATCATACATGATGCATGAATCAACCAGCTCGAATAGCGCCAACGAATTAGGTGTATTTTCTTTTCCAGTTTGAGAGCTCTTTAGAAATTCGATACGAAGATTAAGAAGGCCAAATTTGACGTGATTCATGATATAAACAGCTTCGTCTGCATTGGCCTAATTCCAAATTATTGAACATTTACTTCTCATACATCAATAGTTCTTATGAACTAACGAATTTTGTGTGGTTACTGTAAATATAAATTACCTTTACGAATGACCTTTGTACTTCTGTTTGTGGCGAACTTATTTTTAGATTCCTTAACTCGGCATTACTTGCCGATAAATTTTCATTCATTACTCCCATTAGCAAATCAAACTGCACCTTATCAAGTACGAAATGAGCGGTGGATAGGCTTCCAGAGATAGAATTTTCTGGTACTGAAGAAATTAATATCGAACTGAGTATTGCGCTAGGAAATGCAAAATTTTTTTATGTCTACATACCATCATGTCTTGTGTAACAATCGAGGTTTCTGATGACCTTTAAATTAAGGGCACATTTATCCTTAAGATAACGTTCACCATCATGCTTAAAACCCAAACGGTTATCTTCGTCGTCAGTTCTTACTGCAGAATATAAATCCATGTCTATAATTTCTATTTTAATACAGTCTAGAACGCAATTACGATAGCTTTCATCAATTGAGAATTCCTTCAACAGGACATTAGAATAAGAGGGCCTTGAGATGTTTTTACTATTCGATGTCGTTCCATCATTGTAAGATTGAGAGATACAATTATTTATACGTAAGTGGCCTAAGTCAGCTACAATTAATTCAGAAGAATCGTGATTACGAGGCAAAATAATAACTGGGCTTCCCATTTCCATATTCATTAGCATCCTTGATTTTTGTTTCAATTCATTACCACCCAGCTAAGTTATAGAAATTATGATTCTTTAGTATTAAAGATAATAAATTGGAAATTATAGAAAGTGCTACTATATACCAAGCTTTCTTCCGTAGCTTCTCTCATTTTTTTAAAGACTTCTTCCATATGAGTAAAATGATTAAAAAATGCCATTAACTCATCCTGAAAAAATTGAGTATGAACGTAACGCACTGACGACACACGAAGTTTTAATTTCATGTCACAATCACGATAGTGGTCAGGATCTTCACTACCATATCTGAAAAAATAAATAAGTTTATTGTCAGCAAGAATACCAAAACCGGACATCCTCGAGCATGCTACTAATAACCTGAAAAATTCAAAATTTAAGGCTTCATGATCCATAGTTGAAAACCTAGTCAAAGAAAAAAAAGGTAACATAATGATTGCAAGATAAAGCTCGGTATCAGTATTAGCTTACTTTTGTCTAAAATATATATTACCTTTCTTTATACAGGGAACCAGACGGCGATAAATCTAATAATGCGATGTTACCAAGTCGTCCTTTCACAGAAGTATTTCCTTGGCTTAATGCAACTTCCGTACATAAGTCTGATACACAGGCCTGAGCCAGCTGATACTCATTCTTGCTTAACCTGATGGTCAAGGATCGTACCTTAAATTTGATTTCATTATCAGTCATATTACCTGATCCACCAGACTGTAATTCTGTGCTAGAATCGGCGATATTCCTTCGATCATAATCTTGCTGTAGTTCGATCTCTTTAATAGGAAAGCAGTCGATTAGTAATAACATACTCTAAAATTTATTGCAGAAATTAGCGAAAATTCATTATTAAGTCAACAAGGTACCGGAAATGTTGTTATTTGTTTGATTTTGGAAGCACTCTAGTAAGCATAGACAAGATTCTAGGTTGACTACCATATCCAGCGAATTGAAGTTTATATCCACTTGTCGTTTTGTCTACACATGGTAACGGAAAAAATTAATTAATTTACTCATAACGTAGTACAGCATCGGTGTTGAGTGTCTTTGATGAATAACTTCATTGATTAAAAAACTTACAATATCGTATCTAGGAGCAGAAATTCCAGAATTTCCATTTATTATTGTAATATTAATTTTAACTAAGGCGCTATCCCGCTCTAGCTTATTAGATAAATTATCATCAATTACTGGATCAATTAAATCAAGGTGCGTAGAAGACACCCGATGAGAAGATTGAGATTTGGCAACAAATCTGCTTTCTGAATTTGTTGAAACCATAAGATCTTCTATTTGTAAGCTATACAGCTTTATTTCCACGAAAGTTATGAAATTAGATGTATTACTAGCAGTCATGCTGAAATCTTGCAAGGAAAAGTTCAGCAAAGGAATCTCGTCGCCGCTAGCTTCCTTGACGAGGGTAATTGATATGCATGGAATCGAAAATCCAGCTTCAAATTTCATATTCGTACTTGAGGTATTCATTAACACTGATGATTCACCTTTCTCTTCTTCATTGTTATTTATCTGCATCTTAGAACTATCGTTTTCAGCTTGATCTACTAATAGGTTCTGTAACGTATCGTTAATGTGATTATATATTTTAGGGTTAACAGTCACTTGCAAAGGATTAACGATTTCACCAGTGACTTTTAGCAATGGAGACTCATTAGCGAGTTTCATATCTTCGGAAAGAATATCACGACTATCAATAAATCTATCAATAACAAATTTAATTGTTGTATCTTTAAGAATGTCATAACCATTATAACACATTTCTTTTGTGTCGATCTTTGATTCAGAATCATATACGGCAGATAAACTGATATTTTCAATTTGTAGAACTATTCGATCTCCTAAAGTTTGTTTAAGGCCCGCTTGAGAGACGGTTAACGATTTATTCTGTAGTGAAATTTCGCCGAGGCGTGCAACAAGAGCTTCACTAGCAACGTTACTTCGTGGTAGTACAATCACGGGGCTTTGAATTTTCATATCAATAACGAGATTCACATTTGCCTTACTGGAAGAAGCGCAATCGACGCTCGTGTCTCCGGTAATAACGTTGCCTCGATCATCAGCATCATTTTGAGATTGGTAGCAATCAGTATTCCTATTTACAGGGTTTGATAAAAACTCAAGTTGATTGGACAAGGTCTGTTTTTCACTAACAATATTCCTAGCTACTCCACTAGCTGCGGAACGGATTGACCTGCCAAGGTTTTCCGTAGAAGTTCGAAATTCCCCGATACAGGAATGTAACTCAGAAATAAATAACGGTTTATGTACATATTGAGCAGAGGCCATGCGCAATGTTAGAGCAATTTTCGTTGATAATGGATCTTGATTTGATGACTCATCTATAGCATTCGAAGCATAGATTTCATTTGTTTTGATAATTCCAAATGATAAGGCTTTCGTTGGATTATTAGAATCTTTCGTTAATAAATTCGAAATTAAAGCGTCTCCTTTTGCTCCCCCAATACCAAGAGTTGAGAGATCGCATTGTTCAGAAAAGCTACCAAGTAAGAAGACAAAATTACGAACTGCAACATTCGTAAGGTCTATGCAAGTAAGACCATCTATTGCACCATCTAATTTTAATTCTCTTCCAATTGTCGCACTGATTCTTGCACGATTCATACCAATAATTGCAACTTTACGACCAATGGTTGCATTGTTAGCTGAAGTAATCCCGCGTACTAACACCACGCTTAAGCTTTGAAAATCGACGATAATGTCCACTTTATTGGACGATAATACCTTTGATACGGCCATGAAAAGAAATTACAAAAATTTGTCTAAATATCACATATTTGAAATTCAAAAATATAACAACTTACCTTCATGACGCTGTCATTGTCAACATCAGTATGGGTTTCCTTTGCAATGTTGACATTGATCTCAGAGGAAATACGATCAATAAACGCCATTATTTCTACAATAAGTTCTTGGTTGGCTACGGATGAATATAAATAGAACAGGGCTTTTACTCATGATGAAAGCGGAGTAAAACAAGTAATTTGTAAGTCTACGTGATCCATGATCTTTTTGCAAGTAATTTTGAATTTGATTACCTATCATTTCCAAAGTGTTGCAATGGATAGATGCAATTTTTAGACCTTCTTTAGGAATACCCTCCGAGGGATAATTTCCGTCGACCGCTTGATATTCAATGGAAATAAGGGTTCGAGAGTCCGAAAAGCTCTCCAGTCGACTATTAGTATCTTTTTCATCTTCTTCATTTAGAGAAGTCTTCTTAGAGGTAATAAAAGTGTCAAAGTCTGGTCCATACAACTGAAGTCTATCAAAGACCGAAAAGAGTTGCACTGATAAAGACACAGATATATCGTAAGGACACTTCGTAAAGTTTGCCTTCACTCCCTTAACTTCAACTTCAGCAATATCTCGTCCTACATCGATTCCCGTAATACGATATTATTAGTGATAGATCGTACTACAAATATTTAAGCATGTATGATATTAGGAGCTAATGATTGTGTACCTCTGCTAGAAACTATCAAAGTTGTCGTTTCAATCTGAAATTCTACTAGCAATAATTTCGATTCTACAACAAATTGAGGTTTGACAGGTTCTACTTCGATGTCTGGTACTTTACTTTCGGATATCCTAATATTATTGCACGAGCCATTATCATACGTAAGTGAATAGAAACGTTAAAGACATTTAATAACAGCTTGTATGTTTTTAATTATAAAAGCCAAGTAATGCTATATTACGATAAAAACACGTATATTAGAGTGTGTACCGTTGACTTTCAGTAACATCGTTAGAAATTGACGGATTGATGTAGGCTGATAATTCGTCATCGGACACTAGTTTCAATTTTATTTTCGGTTTCGTGTATGAAATAAGAAATAATTAACGTTTACTATAAAGCTTGGTTATACCCAAATTAAAATAGAACTATAAGTAGAATGATTATACTTTTTCCAGTTGACGTCAGTATCGGAGAGTCAACGCTATCATTATTCGCCAAAGCAGTTAGACACGAAACGAAAGCGATAAGCTGTAACAACACAGATCGATATTAGCATCTGTGAATAATACAGCTTTTGAATTTCAAATAAGAAAAATCTAGTAGAGAAAAATTGGCTACCTTTTCTTCATTTAAGTGTACCCTCAATTCTGGTAATGTGCCAGACAGTGTTGCGCTAGGCCATTGGGGATCGGTGGTAGGATAAAGACGTCTTAATATAGATCATACAGTATATTAGTCAGACAACATCACTTCATTATAAAAGTCACATCATATTAATTATTAAAACGATTAACATTACATTGTACAAACCTTTCCATAAACAATAAAATACTAAATTTATCTACTAAATAAGCATCAGTAGAATCTTCCACGAGTAACGTTTGCCAATCGTTACCAAGTTGATTAACGGAAATTTGCAAGTCACGCATCAATAAGTTGAATCTATACAGTGTAGTATGACACGATAATTAGTTATTAATTCAATAGGTTAAGTATCGATGTTGCATAAAAATATACATCGCTGAAAGGTACCTTTCGTATAGTTTATCGTGAACGGCATCACTAATTGATGATATATGGCTAGTATTTGTAATTATACTTTTAAATATGGCATCTTCTTCGTCCTCTGATGGCGTCGATGGTGGAGTTAAAAAAGAATCTAAATCCAAATAATGCAATCAAATGATTTAGTACTCTCAATATAGAAATAGGATCTATTATATTTGTAAATACTTTCCTGTATAACTTACCATCATTATTTGAAATCTGGCGGGTAAGATCCGCTGATTTTGCCTCTACATTAGGTAAATCTTCAACGTTGTGAAATAGCAGATGACCAAGATCGAGAATAACCTGAGATATAGCCATATAATATGCAATTAAGCATAAGCAATACTTACTATCAATAGACATAGTTTTAAATACTTGTCGCTATTCAACTAAGCATTTAATCCTGTCATACTTACGATTGGAGCATTAACATTAGTAAAATTTTCCGGGATCACAATCTGTGGAGCAGAGATATCTAGGTATACACTCCATTTCTTTGTCTAAAAGTGGTTTTGAATAAAGTATCTGTGTGATATACTTCATATTTGGTGAACAATCATACTTTTATAGCAAATTGGAAGTAGCAAAAGACCTTAATAGATCCATGCAAAAGCTGATCAAATGTATTCCGCAATTCTTCCTTCGTTTGATTTTTTAAATGTTCGTAACGGCTACGAGCAGCATCAGTAATAAGCTTAGATCTGGATGTTTGCTTCTGGTTAAAAAAGTTCATCAGCTTCGATATCACAGTAGAGTTATAAACAATAGCTAGCGGTTGAGAATGAACGCGTAGCCTAAAGTATATTTAAAATTAAGCATTTAGTCTGATGGTTAACAAAATAGTTCAATTTTATTTTCTTATGATTTATTGCTACTGTTATAGAATATCTATCTAGAAAAATAGTATAACCTATAGTCCACTTTAGCATCAAGTGGATTTCGTTCAAATTGAAGATGAAAGATATCTTCTGTAGATTTTTCCTGCTTCTGCATATGCAAATCAATATTACCGGTAAACATTGACAATTTAGCAGATAATAGAAGCCTGTATACGTATTTTACAACGCTTTATCAAACTAAAATGATGAAAAGTTCCGTTATTGTATCATTACATCCTGTTGATATATTGTCATACATTATACTTACCTTTGGAGCGGGAGAAATTACGTTTGGCAACAAAGATTCCTTAGTAATCATATCTTTTACTACTAATGACCCAAGGGACATATTGACATCAATAAAATCAGTGCGTAGTCCAAGCGTAAGATTTGCAGTAACTTTCATTAGGTCGATAGAAGCAATTGGTTGATAAATTGCTTTATATCCTAATTGAGTGATATTACCCGATTAATGCAGGGAGTTAAAATGGGGGCTTGTAAGAATGGAATAAAGTTAGCATAGCACGAACTACAGACAATCTATTACCCTGTGGTTCAATGAAAGTGATAAATTTTTACCTTGAGTGGTATTACTTGATGAATTTATAAATAATACCGATCCAGACCGCAAGCAGAAGTTAATAGATGCGAATATCAGGTCACGATATAAAATACTACTATCGACGGAGGTGTTACTGAAGGAATTGAATAATTCTTCTTCTACGAAGAAAAATGATCGGTTACAGGCGCATTGATACTGATCATAACTAATAAGTTGAAGTTGTACTTATAATACTAACCGAACTCAGTAATATCTTCATTTTCTTTGGGAGCGTCTTTAATTGGCTGCTTTGATACAACTGCAGCTTTTTTGATTTCAACTTCATTGGAATTGGTATCGCTTTTACTACCCCATGAAGTCCATTCAGGAAACCACCGATTAGCAGTAAGAGGGGCTCTATCTGTGTCAGTAGTTTTGTTCATCTCCTATTCGAGCATACAATATTTTTTCAGTTGACTGGATACTATGATATATAACATAAAACCTAATGATCTATCATATAAAGATCAGCAAACTTAATTGATCGACATCATAGTTAAAGTATAAAAAGTACCTTTTCTAATAATTTCTCAGCGAGAATTTTTTGCATGACCAATTCGCGCAAAATTATAATCTCGTTGATATTCATTTCATCTTCAATCCTTAATCGTTCTTCCTAAGATTATAATTCATTTTCGTATGCTTATATAAGACTGATTGCCAGTGATAGTGTAAAAAGTAGACGTGTAGTTATTAATAAAATAATTGGATTTTACGTTTCTTTACCGTAACATAATCTTCAACTTTTGATTCAGTTAGATGCTGCTTGTACAGATTCATATACAGTAATAGACTGTGAACACGTTTGATGACAAAGGAGCGTGATCGACGATGTAGGCGTTCTCGCACATCGTTCAAAGTAACAGTTATGGCAAATTGCCACCATTTCCTCGCACTAATTATTTAATTGAAATGAGCAGAATACATCTGTTAACTTTTGATATAAATATTGTATGCCAATATCATTCCATCAATGCAGTAATACGATTTAAGAGATCTATTATACGTATGTGTATTAAGTATAACCTTTGCTTATTAATGGGAACTTTTGGTTTCCATTTTCTAAATTTTCTTGATATACTATTTCTTTCCACTTCATCCATTGTATAAACCAAATTTTGTAACTGATGTGATGATAGTGTTATTGAAATTTTACTAAGTTCAGTATCAATAATATATCTTGGTTTATTTCGAGATTTCAAAGGTAACTCCGATCTATTCGTAGATAACTTTGTGACCGCACATAATGGTTCTAGAAGATAGCAATGCTTCTGCAAGATAAATAAGTTGCCATAATATGCTTAGTAATGAACTACACGGCAAGATTGTAGAAAAAACTTTATTACAGATAATCTCCTTACAATCTCTTTACCAAATCCATTGACTTGCAAAATGTCCTTAAAATGAATAAAGATCAAGAAGAGTCAATTAGACATAAAAATCGCTAATGGTATAGCTACTAGGCAGATTACCTGAAGCTCTATAATAGGAAGATCGCCGTAAAGATCAGTATCATCGTCATAATATATAGCAAGATTGCTTAGTGCAACAGATTTTACAATTAATGGATCTTCATCGGCGACTTGATCCTACGATAAAATACATCATATTCAAAGTTAAAAAGACATCAGTTGATTATTAACGTGGTAATGTATAAATGTAAGGTTACTTCTTTCTTTGCTGCTTGAACTCTTAAGCTAGAAATTGTTATTCCACATGCCACAGGCCTATTATTGTAAGCAGATGGTCCTTCATAACGTATATGGACATCGCTGATAACAATCTAAGACAATAGACAAGAAACTTAACCATGATTCTTTAATAAGCTGCAATGATTACATTAAAGACTTTCGTTATTAGGCAATACTCATGTGTAAATATATAAATAGAAATATCTAGACATTAGTATAGGTATTTTGACTATGCAGTAAGAATATTGACAGAAATGTTTACAATTCATGCGAAATTTTTACTTGTAAATTTTCAATGATGCTTGTAAATAGAGAATTTGATACGAAGCTGGAAGCAAACGATGTTGCAGCTGACCACCAACTCACTGACTCATTTGCAGTAAGACTTGCCTAATTTAATTGGTAAATGAGAATAATTATTATAAAGTATTTACTAATGAACGATTCCAGAACTGACCAAAGTATGAATATCACGAAGTTGTTGTGGTGAAATAATATTTACCCTCCATTGACTTTCCATGGCATCTAATTGCTGCCTCTTTCTATTGTTTTCAATTTGTTTTTCCTCTTCTGCATCATACGGCTAGCGATAGTACGTAAAATAGCGATAAATTTAGCTAATTTTATAATGTAGTGGAGCAGATATTGAGATTTGTACCTCATCTTCAGAGTGAGGTCCAGCTACTATATACAATTGCTCAATATGTATTTCCCAAGAACTCGTAGTACTTCTTCGCAGTGGTACTTTTAACTTTAATTTTCCTAAGAATCCTGTTAAAGATGAAGTATAGCGTTTGATATGCACCATTTAATTCTTTTTCTATGCTGACGTTATCGAAATCGGTATCCATCGCTATACTAGGCTACTGAAATGATAACCTATTGTATATAGGTAGTCTTGTAGCAATTATACTTCAATTATAATAAATGAGGCGAGATCAATTTGGCGCACCTGATTTAACAGCCAAAGGTAGATCCAATTTTCTCAGAGCATCCTTCCTGAGAGGTAAATTTTCCAACTCGACGGCACCTAATTGTGATAATCATTGATCCTTTCAGTTCCATTTTGAATTAAAGCACGATATGTTTTGCTTACGTGCAGTACTATTGCGATATAATAGAGTAACTAGTAAAGTCTATTTATACAGTCAATACGAGTCAATATTAAAACTTATGTAGGAGTATTAGGTATACTGTAACATTGATGTGAGAGTATCGTATAAACTCGTGATTACTATCAAGCTTTTAAGTAGGTTGAAAATCTGTGCCTTCATTTAAAGGGCGTTTTCTAGTACATTGCCCGGGCATTCTATAGAATGCCCGGTTCCGTACATGGACCTTGACATATATGAATATAAACATATCATCATTTAAGGTTAAAGTTGTTCATCTATTTGTTAATGAATAGATTGTAAATAGAGCAAAGCATGTTCAAACTCGATAAGGTAAAATTTCATCTTCATGTCCACAACACCAATATAGTCTATCAAGTTGTCCCTCCATGACATACTGTACTGTTGTTATCACTAAGCCATTTCAAATACTTCCTCTTTCATCATCAATTCATGAATTCAATTTTGGAAGAAAAGGCGTCTTGTTTTTTTTTTAATTTTAATAGCTCACTTTGCCCCTGCCTGGCTGCATTTTTCGTCTACGATCGCGGAAGAGTCTATCCTACGTATGAATTTGTCATCTATGCAAGAAATCCGATTGATTGTTGATAGGATGGGTTGAGATTAATGGATTAGAGTTATACATGTCGATTAGGGAAGTAGTAGCATATGGAAGTGGACACTATATCTATTACCAGTGAACATCATCTGATTGAGCTTGTGATATACGCTGTACATAATGTCAATTCAACTGTATGAGTTGAACTTAATTAAGAGAATAAGCTATAGCAAGCGAGTAGCATTGGCAAAATGAGGGCATGCCTTGACTTACCACTTAAAATGCCGATAGAGAGCTGATCTGTATTCAAGTTTTCCACATACTCTCCAATGTAAGTATTAATGATCCACGTCGCTAATTTCTCTAACATTTTGCCTCATTAATTCTAGTGTACTAGTCACGATTCATCTACGCTGTATAACCTAATATTTAAAGGTAAGATTAAGACGATCTTTTGCCATTTACAGCTGGACTCGATCTTGCATGAACAGCAGCAACCATTTTGCAGAGATTATTTTGCAGTGATAATGACGTACCGTATCGACTGGCTGGTTGTCCTACAGTATACAGTACAGTACTGTACTGTACACTGTGCAGTACTGTCTACTGTATGCAAGACTTACAGTAGTATTCGGTGTACCAGTCTGTACTGTAGTCGAAAAGGACGATAGCGTATAGTTTAACAGTTCGATATAGTAAAGCTTTAGTATGATATGGGGAGTCTTGAATGAGTATTTCTTTTACTATTTCTCTATCATGGCAAACATATCCATATTCTGTCTGTCCGTGTTCTTTCTAAATTTATTAAAACTGGCAGTATCTGCTATGGAGGATCGTTATGGACACTCTTGTCAGTCTATTTTTATACCTTTAAATCTAGTTATTAATTCATTACACCATCTACTATGGAGGATCGATATGGATACTCTGTCAGTCTATTTTTATACCTTTAAATCTAGTTATTAATTCATTACACCATCTACTATGGAGGATCGATATGGATACTCTTGTCAGTCTATTTTTATACCTTTAAATCTAGTTATTAATTCATTACACCATCTACTATGGAGGATCGATATGGATACTCTTGTCAGTCTATTTTTATACCTTTAAATCTAGTTATTAATTCATTACACCATCTAGTACAGTACTTTTGTACAGCATACACTACACGGTAAAAAGTTACTGAACCTCTGACAGGTCTATCAAATGGTAATACTATCTGTTAAATGAGCACATTATCGTATACTGTCTGCAAAGCGACGGGAGTTTGCACTAGTTAAATCATGAAAGCATCCACTATCAGTTTATTTGGATGCAGTCAAATCTAGTTATTCATTCATTAAAGCATCCACTATCTGTCTATTTGGATGCAGTCAAATCTAGTTATTCGTTCATGAAAGCATCCACTATCCGTCTATTTGGATACAGTCAAATCTAGTTATTGATTCTTTAAAGCATCCACTATCAGTCTATTTGGATACAGTCAAATCTAGCTATTCATTCATTAAAGCATCCAATCTAGATGATCGATATGGACTCGGTCAGTCTATTTTGATACATTCAAATGTAGTTATTAATTCATTAAACTATCTACTATGGATGATTGATATGGATACTCTTGTCAGTCTATTTGGATACATTCAAATCTAGTTATTAATTCATTCAAGCATCCACTCAGGATGATTGACATGGACACTCTGTCAGTCTATTTGGATACAGTCAAATCTAGTTATTAATTCATTCAAGCATCCACTGTGGATGATCGATAGGGACCCTACCAGTCTATTTCGATACAATCAAATCTAGTTATTAGTTAATTCAAGCATCCACTCTGGATGATCGATATGGACCCCGCCGGTCTATTTCGATATAGTCCAATCTCGTTGTTAGAGCATCCACTAGGATGATCGATTACTGTCAGTCTATTTTTATACAGTCCAATGTAGTTGTTTAAACCATCTACTATGGATAATCAATACTGTCAGAGGATTTTAATCCAGTCCAATTCAACTTGATGATTAAGCGAAGGTATACGTACAGTAGAAACCATGGCAAACAGATCTTGATCCTGTCCGTCTGTATGTTATGTTATTTATTAAGTTAATTCATTAAAAGCATCCACATATGGATGATCGATATCCATTGGACACTGTCAGTCTATTTTTATACAGTTCAATGGAGTTATTGATGAATTTATTCAAGTATCCACTATGGATGATCGAGATAGACACTATCAATCTATTTTTATACAGTTCAATTGAGTTGTGAATGAATTCATGAAATTATCCACTATGGATGATGGATCTCTACTGTACACTCAATGAGTGTAGAGTAGACAGGGCCAGTCTATTTTCATACAGTCAAATCTAGTTGTTAACGAATTTGTTCAATTATCCAGTATGGATGATCGATATAGTCAGTCTATATTTATACAGTTCAATCGAGTTATGAATGAATTCATGAAATTATCGACTATGGATGATGGATCTCTACTGTACACTCAGTGAGTGTAGAGTAGACAGGGCCAGTCTATTTTCATACAGTCAAATCTAGTTGTTAACGAATTCGTTCAATTATCCAGTATGGATGATCGATATAGTCAGTCTATTTTTATACAGTTCAATCGAGTTCTTCATGAATTCATGAAACTATCCACTATTAATGATCGATCGATACAGTAGACAGTGTCTGTCTATTTTCATACAGTCAAATCTAGTTGTTAACGATTTGGTGAAACTATCCAGTATGGATGATCGATATAGACACTGTTAGTCTATTTTTATACAGACAAATCCAGTCTTATTGACTACGATAGTAAATGATGCCTATTATTGATTTGTTTACTCTTTCCAAGTACATCACTCGAATTTGACTGGAATCCATTCTCATTGCTTATTCTCATTCCATAACATACACTATAGTAGTCGTGGATTGAGTGGACCTTGTTGACAACATTACAGCTGCACTACTCGTATAGTCGGTGAACTCAGTAAGGCTACGTATACCCATGGACGTGCTAGAATTGTCAAGGGGTTAAGGTATTGGATATTGATATCCAAGGGTGGGCAGGGACTTTTAAGGAGCAAATTGTTAGGGATTCAAGTAGAATTTCCTCAGACAAGAGAAGAATTTTCCTCAGAAGTCGGCAACCATCTTGGCTAGTGGTGCGCGATTTTACAGTGTACAGTACCAACCTCGACCGTCCTGTACTGTACTGTACAGTGCATCCCGTCCAGTACAGTACTGTACTGTAAACATGGACTGGAAAATGCGATACTGTACACTCTTCTACAATCCAAAGCTTACAGTACGCCGCGGTCAACGTGTACTGTAGTACAGTACATATACTGTACTACAGCCCAGCGACGACGACTAGTGGCAACCTCCCCCCTCCGCCTCGCCAGTATTGTACTAATACAGTATGAAAGTAGATCCAAACCAAGTGGAAGGATAGTCCTCCCCCCCCCTTTTGCTTATACGATTTCTTGCATGGTTGTTATTATTCATTTTAATTATTATTCTGCATCTAATCGTTCCATCGTCGTCTCGATTTGAAAGAGAGAGATTGGGCAAATCGATCAAGAAAGAGTGAAAAACACTCTGTATCTTGTCATTGAAGGTCTTGGGGGTAGTAATTGATCCACCGAGTGAGTTGATCGTTGTCCAACGCCAATTTGGTGGGTGTTAGTTGTGCGTTGAGGAAGCAAGTCATCATCGCAAGCAGACATGGTGGTCAATGATATTTGGTCAACCAATAATTCAATGAGTTTAGCCATTGATTTTTTACTCCCTACTGGCCTGATGATTACGTTAGAATTCTCCAAAAGTATTACTATATCCCAGATGAAACAACAAGTATGGGAAAGAGCAGCGGCAATGCCATTTGGAGAGTTAATGTTTGAATGCCCATCCTATCATTTAATGTTCATCAATCATCGTGGTGAACGAGAGGAAATGACCGACGAATCCAGACGATTATCCGATATTCGACCATTTGCGTAAGTGATGATATGCTAGACAATAATAACCAACATGGAGGATATCCTTTTTAGTAAAGGAACTGCCTTCAATAATATTGAAAATGACCTTGACCAAGCCAATACAATATCTTAAGCTAACGCTCAAATAGGTTAGCTTGGCTTCTTTTTTTTCTCTCTCTCTCTATGCCCTTAACATGTAGCCGTGGCATGTTTTTCTTCATCGTCAGCGGCGTTGATGGCCTAGTCTTGATTGCCAACAATAATAAAAAATCCCTTTCTCTATTTCCCTACTCACTCTTGTTTCATTCACCTAGTCTATGTTGAAAATCACTACTTGGATAGGTTTACACGCTAGTTACACATACCGTAGAAAAGTAGCTTAACAGCGCTCGACAAAGTAGCCATACCATACAAGATAGTGCCTTTTCTCCTCCATGGCAAGTAGGCTATTACAAATAATATTATAGACATTATTATTCAAGTCATTTTTACACTACCATGGACTGATCTTTTCCATTGAATAGACATAGAAGATACAACATTCTAGGCAATACTTTTTCTACATGCAGATAGGACAAGCAAATAGAATAGCTGATTTTTTTGTAAGGGGTAGGGAAATCATCCACGTCTCTTCATTTCCGTAAGCAATTCTCTCCATGACAAAGGGTAAAAAAAAAAAGGAATTAAAATACTGTTAAAATCATCGATGGATGTAGGATATGCTCCATCCTAGCTACACTCAGTCAATACAGTAAGGAGTAAAGTAACAACATGCCTGGGAAAACACCAACTTGACATCAAACTCTCTTTTAATACGGTTTCAAAAACGAGCTGTAAAAAACCCATCAAGTCAGTGACATGCAGAAGGCTTGAACATTGACTATCAATGCCATCTTCCACTGTCACTGTCAATAAAGTGTGGAAAAAAAGACAAT
Source organism: Trichoplax adhaerens (assembly GCF_000150275.1). Lineage (NCBI taxonomy): Eukaryota > Metazoa > Placozoa > Uniplacotomia > Trichoplacea > Trichoplacidae > Trichoplax > Trichoplax adhaerens. The sequence continues at coordinate 3,327,966 of NW_002060948.1, forward strand.
TCGACTTTCGATGATCATTACAATCTGTAGCAATCTTCATTTGACGTCTTCAAATGGTACTCATTTATCGTTCATTAATTTTAAAAAGACCATACTGTAAATGGTTCATGCGAGTTAAGCCAATATGGACAACCACAACGATGTCTTCATTCTTATGCACTTTCTATATAGGTGGAAGAAGAAAGTACACCTTTGTTAATACTACTATACGACAACAGGATAATTTTCCATTGGTAGAAACAATACGTTTTCACTATCATCAAAGATATTTTCCTTGCTATATCCAATTACCATTACTGTCTCTTTTTCTGCGCTCCAACCGTCATCAAAGTAGAACTTACCGCCGATGGACGATCGATATTATTGAACGACATAGATCTAATAACAGATTGATTCATGTCGGATCGATTGATATTCTAATAGGCGATGGAATGAATGATGAGGAGAAAGGATACATCGGCTATTTGCTTGGATAACACGATATACTCAATGATTTAAGGTACAAATTGCCATTTGACTTTGATCCCATCCATTGGATAAGATGATCGAGCATTTGCACCGTACCCTTGGAGGCGTATGCATCAAATTAGTCTGCGATCGTCATTAACTATGAACTTTTGCATTTTCACCCTGGACTTAAAGTTTATACATTCGGACGCAGCGTTATTACTTTCTCTATCCATTTAGTGATAGGATCGAACAACGGATGACATGATCCCTTCCTGCATACACGTCTATATCAATATTGTGCGGTTGGTTGATCCAATATCCTGCAGTAGATATTGATTCAGTAATCTAGGAGATCATTTCACAAAAACAAACTCCAACAAGCACAGATTAACGTCTATTCTTACTTGGTGCTTACTATTGTACAATGTTGTCTCATGTTTTCATCTACTTGCATGATATCCTCTTAGACAAATGAACGTAGTTGTAGTGGCTTGTAAATTCATCGTTAAATCCATTCTAATCACGCTGACAATGATATGCTTGTGAAAGTTAAATACAGCTATCGACGAGTGTTAACATAGAATTGTACTCCCATTAATCGTGATAGACCAACGATGCACATGTTTTTGACATCGACACTGTAGAATCTGTATAGTATATCGTCTACCATGGTAGATTGTAATAAATGGATGAAATAATGTAGTAAAAAAACGACTTTCTTGCTGGATTGGATGCCATAGACTCTACAGTGTCGATTTTTGGGGCGAACAGTAATAAGCTCGTATTTATACTTATAGCCCCAGCATAAGCTACAAATGATAGCCAATCGATTGTCCTCATCCATCGTATAAAAATATAAATTGGATGACACTTAAAATAGACTTTGTATGTTGATTCAAGATTGAAATCAACGACGATGTTCATAATCCTGTAAGTAGGAGAAAATCGGCCAAGCGGCTTATGGTATTCGGTTTCCCATGCGCTCTTATATTCAATCTAGAGTCCAGACTGCACAAAAAATCCTGAATCGACTTTTATTTGTTCATCAACTGTGCTGTAGCAGAGAAATTGAAAGTTTATCGTCATCTTGATGTACAACTTTCAACACACTAGATTACTTCTTATCCCTCAAAATTATCACGACTGTACTTCCAATCGACGACTTGAAATACAAGAACAACGATGACCATGGACTATTGTATTGCAAATAGAAATAAAAGTAACTTGCTACAAATAATATGACATGCTGGATGAACGTTCTAATCTTGATGAGATTTTGACATTGTGATCTCTTCCAAGAGATGCCCAATATTATCGTTCTATCAATAACCGTGTCCATGGATGTAATTATAATATCTTACAGTAGTCAACAAGCGAAACCATATGATAAAGATATGGAAAAATGGACAGCATCATTTCACTAAATTAATGTATCTTCTTCACCATCGTATAGATTGTGTGTTATGTGATTGTAAATTACTAACTCAATTCTACTACATTATTTGATAATACGTAAGCGATTGCCCATTGAAACTACAATGTCATCTACGTCAATTCAAATGATCAAGATACGGGAAAATTGACGACATAATTTCTGTAAATTAATGTATCCTATCTACCATCGAATAGATTGTGCGTCCTTTTGATTATTATAAATTAGTAACTCAATTCTACTAAATTATTTACAAATGTGAAAGCGATTGTCTATTTAAACTTTAGTAACCCCATCTATCTGAATTTATTGGTACAATTAGCCACATCGAAATTATTCATGATGAAAGTTAGACAGTGTTAAACGATAGCTGCAGCCATCGTCTTTAATCTATTTTTGTTAAACTCATAAAAATGAAAACTATCCCATTAAGAATAATGCTAATCACCTACAGTCGATTTTCAACAATTGATACTACACAATTTTTCTCCATCAAAGTTGAATGAGAAATCAGCCATGCTTATTACTACATTAAAGCTGTGATAACGTTATGTTTCAATAATTCTAGTTAGAAAGAATAATTAAAGTAAAGCGGATATCTGAGAACGCAGTAATAGTCACGTAGTATTGGTAAGATATTTTATTTATTTATTATTAATAGCTGTCTCTCGGATCAGCATGGTAGTAGTATACACACCGACTTCCTTCCTTCATAGCTACCTTCTGTTTAATCGCTCGTCCAATGGCACTTAAATATATAATATTATCGATGCATTGTCTCCACTAATATTGAAATCATGATAGTAAAGCTTCTATCCTAGTAACTTAATACGAACGTATAGTGTACTTTTCTTTTTACAGATAAATTATGATAATTAACAAATATTGTATTGAATAGCTAACGATAAACTCTATTGCCTTCTATAGATATTGACAGTCTTTGAAAATGTTTTTGCATTTATTATTAAACTTTTTTATTAGTTGGCCAGTATAAGGCTCAAATCAATCGATTGATATATGATGGGCAGTAGTACACTGTATCAATTCTCAAATATCACCGCTACACATTGCTAATCCATCAGGAGAAAATACTTTTATTTTTCTTACATTGATACACAAACATTTGCGAGAAATCGATATTCATATCTAAACAAGATCTTAATACTCAAAGGGTTCAGAATGCATAAAATTGTGTCTACATATTTATACCTACACTTATGACTTACTGCTCCAATTGTAGACAGGGTGTAGAAAGTTATACCTTTCACAAAATGCTAGTTATAACTGTTTAACCTTTCAAAAATACACTTACATTACTAAAATTTCTTTTTTCATATACTTAGAGCAATATTTAAATTTGTCGAAAGAGTTGGTGTTCCACCGGAGAAAAGATTAGACCAACAAATTGCAGAATTGATTGAGTGTAAATTAGACTTGAGTGAAATACCTCTGAAAGTGGAAATTGAAGATTGTCATCAATCTCTTCAAGAATTATGCCATGAAGTTGTTACCCGGCGTGCCAATAGCTCAGAAGAAGACAGAGCTAATTATCTCTATAGACCTCCAATGTCATTATCACAATTGCCATCGTACTTAGAAGAGGTATGGTACTCGATCACACCGTAAATATTTAAAAAATCTGTTTTTTTCCAGGGAATATTTACTTTAAATTTGTTATAGCACCCAAGTGTTGATAATGAACCATTTCAATATTATATGATCTATTGTTATGTTTTTTACCTGTCGTTAATTATTGCAGAGTACATAATAGAACCTTGCAATGCAATGCAACTCTGATCGAAGGCTACTATTAGTGATGATAATAATACTGACAAAAATTGAACCACTTTTGATAGTATAGTATATGGACAGTAGAAAGAAGTATAACGTTGCCTTTTGCTCAATATTGCACAATATCAATGTTGCCGAATTTTATTGATAATTATTGTTGCCAGTAAAATAACATGAGATATTAAACTTATGACTCATCTCTCACATTTTATTAGCGTTATGAAAAAAAGGGCGGAATATTAATTACTGTATTATATCAATCGGATGATCGCATTGATGACGGTTGCAATAAGCATACTACTTCTGTACCACATAACCAAACTGCTTCATTTGTGGTACGACAAGTTCTAAAAGCTAAGGCTAAGAAAGGTCAAGGAAACGTTCACCAAGAAGACTACAATAGTTATGTCTTAAAAATTTGTGGCCGTAACGAATATCTCATCTCAGAGGTTCCAATCCATCAATATAAAGTAAGACTCTATCTATCATATAATGTAAGAGTAAATACTCACTTCACTTCAATATTTAACTCTCTATTTATCTATTATTGAAGTTTATTCGCCTGGCTATGATTCGTGATGAGTCTCCTATTGTAGTACTACAAAAACGATTAAAACTAAAGTTAAAAGAATGTGATTTACCCAATGAAGCGTATACTCCACCTCCTCTACCCAAGAAAATCGATATCCAAACGAAAACTGTATGGGATATTGAAGCCAAATATTCAATGGAATTTATGTATATTAGCGATATGAATATTGGAGACGAAACAAGCATGGTGAGTAGTTAATTACATGGTACAATTTATTATAAGTTCATCTGCAAAGTTATAAGAGAAACGTTATTTAGTGATCATTTATAAATAAGCTGTTACTTTTATAGTTACGGATAAAAGCCTGTCTGTACCATGGCGAAGAGCCATTATGCCCTGTAGTTCAAACAAATGATGTCAAAGCCTCATCGCCGATCTGGCATGAGCTAGTCAAGTTTGATATCGATGTGGCTGATATACCACGAATGGCTCGCCTCTGTATCGCTCTTTTTGATAAACGTAAATCTAAAAAAGCAAGAAAGGTATCTTGTAATATTTCCGTATTGTGTTTACGCGTATTCCATCTTCTATACAGTATTATAAAAATATTTATCTTATTTAAACTTTCAATCTGAGTTCTTTTTATGGGTTAAATAAGTAACTAACTTTCCAATTGGACACTTTTATAGGGGGATCTTCCAATTGCATGGGTAAATACTATGTTATTTGATCATAAAGGATACTTAAAATCTGGTGATCAGCATCTTACGTTGTGGCCGAGGAAAAGAGAAATGGAATTTGAAATAAATCCGCGTGGAGTCATTGGCCCAAGGCCAAATTATGAACGTTACACAGACAAGCATGACGATGTGGATATGGAGAAGTATGGTACATTATCTATCAAGTTTCTATCTTATGGAGACAAAATTATCTATCCACCTTTCCATACGGTGAATCTTGGTCAATTCATTTCTATTCAATTAATTGTATTCCTAACATTATCATTTTGATTTACATCATTAGGTTCTACAATTGGCTGCGGCGTATGCCGAAACAGAATTGGGTTCTTTTAAAACTAATGTATGAACTTAAAATACAGATTTCGCTTACTGTAAACATAGTTTATCGTAGTAAAGTAACATAGTAACATACCAACACATCCATAAAAGCAATCATTTTTAACAAACTTTAAAACGTACAAAATTTAGGCTAGGGATCAGGCCGCAATCGAAAATCTTATTGAAGGTGATTCTCTAAAAGTTATGTCTGAAAGTGAAAAAGAAGCTTTATGGACTTTTCGAGTGAAATGCATAGATGTTCCAAGATCGTTACCTAAATTACTTCAGTCATTGAAATGGAATCGTCGAGAAGAAGTCGCTCAAGTACGGTACTTTTCGAAAAAGACTTTTCTTTACTTGTCGTGTAATTATGTATGTTTACCGGGTATTTCTAGATGCAAGCACTGTTACAAATTTGGACTGAACTGCAGGCAGAAGATGCCTTAGAGTTATTAGATTACAAGTTTGCAGATAAAGCTGTTAGGGAATTTGCGGTAAAATGCTTAAGAAAACTCAAGTAAGTCGGGCTGTAATTACTTGATAACTAGTTTATTATAAAAATTAAAATACTAACGAGTCAATTAATCGTTTATTTAATCTAAATAGTGACGATGATCTATTTCAGTACCTGTTGCAGCTTACTCAGGTTTCTTTAATAATAATTATTATTAACACTGATTAACCACATTTATAATTATTTTATATAAATTGCTAAAATTTCTTTTTATTGTCAGGCGTTAAAATACGAACCCTACCTTGATTGTGCTCTTAGTCGATTTTTACTAGAGCGAGCTCTTTTAAGCAGAAGGATTGGACATTTCTTCTTTTGGTATTTAAGGTATCTTCGATTAATAATAGTTTATTCTGCTATTTGAAGTACTTTGTGAAAAAATGACTTCTTTCCAATTTCATTTACAGAGCTGAAATGCATGATGATGCCGTTATAATTCGCTTTAGTATGCTCCTTGATGCTTACTTACGAAGTAATCAGTCCCATATGAAAATACTGCAAAGACAAGTAAATTCGATCATATAAACTCTGCATATACGTGTGTCACTTTAAGTGCTGTATAGAAGGTTTAATTTTGTTCTTGTTTGAGCAGTGTGACGCCTTAAAGCAGATGGCAATATTAAATGAAGAAATGAAAGAATATCTAGATGAAAATGCTGTTAGAGATAAGGTAAAAAACGTTTTGTATGTTACATAAATTGCTCAATTAAAATGTACTTAAATGGTCTCAATTTTGGGGATTCTATAGCATGAACGTTACAAGATATTAAGGAATAAACTAGAAGATCCTAAGTTTAAAAGTAGCCTATGTGACTTCTATTGTCCACTCGCTCCTACTTGTAAAGCTGGTAATTTAATGTAGGTCTAACCGGTCATTACATGACAATGTGATTTTAAACCAGTTACAATAGTTAATTTTTCAATGCAATTGACTAATTTACACTTTTCGTTGTGTATAGTATTCATCATTGTAAAATTATGGACTCAAAGATGAAACCATTGTTGCTGGAATTCGAGAATGCGTCAGATCAATTTTCACTTGGTGACCGCGCTTCTCGAAAATATGGTGAACCAATTTTGATCATGTATAAGAAAGGAGATGGTAATATATTTTATGTTATTATTTATTCTCATGATTCAAGGTATACAGAATAAGCTAAACTCTTATAACGATTGTACCATATTACGTTTAGATCTACGTCAAGATGCACTTACATTGCAAATTTTTAAAATTATGGAAAACATTTGGCAAGAGGGCGGTTTGGATCTTAGGTATAGCCATACTAGTAGTATGATTAAGAGTCTCTATGGCCTCTTTTATGTAGAATGCCTAGCTTATATTTACGAATTTACCTAATAGTGAGACAATGAAATTTATGTCTTAGAATGATTCCTTACGGCACCATGCCCACCGGTAAAGAAACAGGATTAATAGAAATTGTTCAGAATTCTTTTACATTGGCTAATATTCATAAAGAAATTTATGGTAATACTTCTGGTGCATTACGAAAAGATACATTGCACACCTGGATGAAGAGGAAGAGTAAAGATTCAGAGTAAGTTTAATAATATTTCATTCGATGTTATAGAATAGTAATTAATTATATTATTATTGATAGGAAAAATTTAGTCCCTACAAATAGTATTGAGGTTAAAAATGGCTTATTTTTTTAAAGCAATTTTCGGAGAGCTATACAAGAATTCCGTTCATCTTGTGCCGCATATTGCGTAGCTACTTACATTTTAGGGGTTGGTGATCGTCACAGTGATAATATTATGATTAAAGAGAATGGTCAAGTATGTTCTAAAAAATATAAATTAACTTTCGACTTTATGGTATCATCATTTTATTCAATGACAAATAAATGATAAAGGTTAAATTATTATCTTTGAAGCTTTTCCATATAGATTTTGGCCACTTTTTGGGGAATTTCAAGTATAAATTTGGTATCAAACGTGAACGGGTCCCATTTATTTTAACACCAGATTTCGTGTATATAGTTAAGAATGATCGAGACGACAATAATACCGAGTTATCAAGGTAATATTGCAAGAAACAATTTAATTTGAGTAAATATTTTTTATCTTCATATATTTTAACAGTTATTAACCCTTATATACAGGTTTACTGATGTATGTGAAAAGGCATTTATGCTAATCAGAGAAAAAGGAAATATGTTTATCAATTTATTTAGTATGATGGTATCTGCGGGAATTCCGGAATTAAGCAGTATACGTGATATTCGCTATTTACTAGAAACATTAAAGCTATCTAGCCATGAAGCAGAGGCCCTTCGAAGCTTTCAGGGCAAATATAATGATGCTGTAAGAAATGGTTGGAAAGCAACCCTAAACTGGGTTATCCACAACAATGCCAAAGATAACTAGAAGCAACTATCATCAATATGCAATTAATGATATGCACGAAGCTATAAAGAGTCACTTTTGTTTGCGTACAGTCGCTAATCTAAAAGCAATAATACTGTAAACATAAGCATAGACAGCTAGAAGAAACCTTTTAGTAGTGCATGGCATAAGGTGTATTGGAGCGAGCTTAAATATATCTGAAATGATTTTTCCTTTGTAAAATATATCAAGTCTCGCGCATCTTCATACTGTATTACTGAATCCTACATATTCAATAATTCATTTTATTTTATTCCTTTCAGTGGATTCAAATTTCTACGTCGTAGGTATCCAATTATAATTATGAAACTGTTACGACGCAGAATAGCAAATTTAAATTTTATTTAAGTAATTGAAATTATAAGTTTTACAGCATGAATTATGGTCGCTTAAAATTTATGATTGCTCTGATTGGAGATCAGATTATACTGTTGAGAGTTTATTCTTTCACGTACTATAATACAGCATATTACGAATACTAGAGGGTTTAGGTATGGTCTTTGATTTAACCTACCGAGCAATTTGTAGTATAAAAATAGTAAATTGATTTATTGCACTTATTTATGGTAATTAAGTCACTTACAACAATACCGTGTGCTACTTTTATATTTTGAATGCTTGAATACTGTAATTTATACTGTGAATAGTAATGCGGAAACACATACATAAAGACAACTATATTCATACTTCATTTGAAGTAGAAATAAGTATCTAACCGATATTTGTTACTTAAGATTCTACGTATTTAGGTTTTCTCATGTCCATACTCGCTATATATAATTATTTTCTATTAAAAATTGTAACATGCGCATATATACGATACACCCCGTGTAATTTTCTTCGACAAGTCATTATTACTGGTTCTCAAATAAAATTTTCTATTTTAAATTATCATACTAGTATTCGTCGTTGTCTGATTAAACAGTATACGTTTTATTTACGTTTTTCCTTCTACTGAATTCTAAAAAATTCAGGCATTATAAATAGGTTATAAAAACGGTTTTTCCGCTTTGACTACAATGCAATACAATATTTTGGTTACATACAGATATCATGTATTGTAACAACTGATTTCGACTGCACCGCAACGTATGATAATCTGAACAACACGAAATTGTGTTCGAAAAGTACTCTTATGATGGTAATTCATTTAATTAAAGAAGTCGCCGTAGTATGTAAAATTATGGATTATAATAATTTTATAATCCATTCTCTAACACCAGTGAGATCTGCATCTGATTCGTTATCTCCCTTTGCATTGCATTCCGTTGAAGTTACACGTACTGGCATCACATGTGAAAATTCAAAGTCTTTGCCTTTTTTACCAATAAAATCGACAGCCTCTTCAGAATTATCATTACCATCTTTCAAAGCAGCGGTACGAGTGATGCGTAACTTGTCCCTGCGAGTAGTAACATCCATTATTTATTAGATCATTGAAATCTAGAATATATTTTAATTCAGTAGGTAATCTATTTATTTAAGGCCTTATATTGCATGATACTTACATCTCCTGTTCCAATAACTTGATTACAACCTTCTGCGATTTAGCGGTCGTGCCATCTAATTAAATTTATAATGAAAATTCTTACAACGTTCATTATGGCGGTATTGATGTATATGTAGACAAAATTTTTGTATCATCCAAATTGACAGTTTTATCATAAAGATAGGATAGCATATTAAATTTACCTTGCTTGTTACAAGCAATTAGCACCGGTACTTTATTCTTAATAACAACTTTATTAGCCAATATGTCATATAAAAGGCTGGATAATAAGAATACCACAAGTTATTTATACTTTTAAAAATAGCGTAATAATGTACGTGATTAAAATTAAATAATTATTCAGATAATTTGTTGCAAGCACGAGAATATCTTTCCTATGTACTACCTTGAGACATCCCGTAGTTCACGTTGAATATTGAGACTATCGACAACAAATACGATGCCTTTCAGTGAAGAAACTTGATTGCGAATATAGTTGAAACGTAGTTTGTCATTACCGGGAATGTCAATCAGATGTAAATATCTTGCCTAAATACGGTATATGTAATGAAAAAGTTAGCATTCGCAATTATGTAATGCAAATTCCACTGAAAAAGGAGTATACCATTTCAAATGCTTATCAATTGACTTAGTACAGTATCCATATCTTGACATAAAAGTTATGCAGTTATAAAATCGAACAAGAAACATTCAAATTGAGTCTGCAATTATGCCATACATAATATTGAATTAGTTGGATGTAGTTTACATACGCCTTCATTTTTGTCTTTAAAAATTCCAGTATTCTCTTTGATTGAAGTATACGTATCTACGTAATCGCTACTGGTGAGCTAAACGAAATCGCCCAAGAAAGTACAAACAGGGGGTCATTGAATGTACAGTAGCAAAAAGAGAAAATCTTTACATACTATTAAATTACATTATCATAATATCCAAGTGCAATACATCATAGTCATGACTTACCCTATGAAATATTAATGTTTTACCGCCATTGCTTAAGCCAATGAACGCAACAACATCTCTTTTTACGCTAGTAAAATTACAATATAGCCAAATCACTAGATCGAGAACAATCAACAAGTAAGAATTGTATTAGTCAGCAATATCATCAGTAATCTTAATACTACTGCAGTGATAGTTTACCCAAGGCTAAATTGGTTAAGATCGATCACATAGTTATGCATAAGATGAATTAATAATCATCATCTTAAATTATTGTGGTAGACTCTACACAGCGAGTGTAATTGTTGTATTCTGTTGGCATTGCATGATTGGCAGTAAAAGTATAAACTTGCAGGACTCAAGTGATAGCTAGTACTATCCATTTATCATTCATCAGTTTTACTTCACTGTTCTCTATCGATAGAGATTTTTCAAAGTAGGCCAGCCTACAATCTACCTGGTTCCTCTACGTCCAGTACTTTGACAGTACAACATTGCCTCACTCCAATGGTATACTGTCGATGAAAGATGAATTTTAACTCATGACAACATTGCTAATCTATTTCTGACAATTCTACTTTACAGTGGATTTGCCTTAACTTGTCATTCTACCACAATCAATACTAGTCATTGTTAGTTTATTGAAGCTCGGTTTTAATGACTAAAATCCATTTGCTCTTTGCCATAGAAATGAATATCATGGCCACTATCATTTTTTTCAATGAATGGTTTTCCAGTCTAGTGTACTCATTATTATCACATCAACACCAATAGCCTTCATAGGATCTAGTAGGCTTGAACTACAATACTACAGTAGAAGTGAATGGAGAACACGATTACAACAGGTACAATATCATCTTTTACCTGCTGTAATAATGATAGCAATAACAGCAACACCGATGCCCATCCATTTGAGGTTTTCTTCCTCCATTTTCCCTTCCAACGTGCTTTCGTGAATAGATTTGTCACCGTGTATTCCAGTCAGTGAGAAGGAATGGTAAAGCTCCAAGCCAATCAAGTGATCTTCACCGTTTAGTATGGTCAGTATTGATACGCCAATCACTGCTGATACTCTACCGTACTGTCCAGCGGTATTGTGCAAAAAGCGGTCACCCATGACCCGTACAGAGGAATTCTTCAAGGGATGAAGTCACTTCTGCACACTGACTGTCCGGGATGTCCGGCGGAGTGTCCGCGACATACTTTACCTTAATAAAAAAAAAAAACATGGACTTGACTATCTCACAAGTCCCTGCTGTAAATACTGCAGGACAGAGCAGTATCGTCGATCTATAGTATAGTTTTGAACTTTAGATATGGAAACTGGATCCAGAAAACAGTCAACACAATGCTTGTTGATAGTAGTAGTGCAGCAAAATGGTGATCTAGACAGATAGTACAGTACAATATCTCAAGTAGCACCATGAACAATAATATTGCAACGTTCCAGTTATAATATCCATTTACGATCTTTATTGACAGTGCATCCATTTTGATGTCTCGGCATTTCCATTCTATACTGATGAATCCACTTTTTATGGAATCGTATTTCATAAGCAGCTTGCCGTAGTTGTATATATATAAACTGGACGTTGGCCAAATTGAGGAGCCCTTAAATTCAATATAAATTCAACCTGGCCCTTTCGGTCACCATGTTACATCACGGTTAAAAGTGTCCATTTTGCAGGTCTCGTACAGTACTGAATTGTACTGTACGAGTCGGAACCGTACTGTAGAGGCAATTTTTTCAGTAGTCCATGACAGTACTCTCGATAAATTTATGGCACAGTATAGAAATTGATAGTCGATAGAGACATTGCACAGTGCACGCGTACAGTCATGGACTACAGTACTAACATTTTAGTACTGTAGTCTACTGTTCTCATATAAACTCACTGCTATCCATTGGACTACGATATAACCAATGCTAAAGCGCGATCTCAAAACGTGCATCTGCTGCTCTCCACATCCATCCAAATTATTGTTATTGGAATTTACTGTTAAACAATTTTTTCTCCAATTTTAAATGGCTGCCCTACGACTGCTAACATTGGGTATGTATAGAAATAATCTTATTGAGTATGCAGTAGATAAGATAGTCAATTGTTGAATTCTTGTCGCGGTTGGAAGCTGTAAACTTTATGCGCGATCATCCAGCTAATGCTATACCTGATCGTTCTATATTAGCAAAAGCAACAACGACCTCCTGGAATCCTTACATGGCCAAGGTTAGTTAGATTGCATCATCATATGTTAAATAGTGTTCAATCAGGATGTATGCATGATTGTGCATGCATGATGTTGAAGGATCACTCTATGGCTGTTATAGTATACAGTATATAAAATTATTTCTTGCTGATTCACCATTGCATTCAAGTCGCCAATCCTGTGCAGATTTTGGTTGATGCTAAATTTTTACCAATTGAATCCACAATGTAGAATGTTAGAATGCCTAGTTGGTTTATAACGGCTAAATAGCTTGACTTGTCCATACAGTATGGAATTGTTAATATCTTATTTTAATGTATTAAGTCGTATCATTAGCTTTATGATGGTACTGTTGTCAGTCCAGCTAGTGTTGCATTCTTTCATCACCGAAAGCCATAATAGACGAATACGGACACGAACAATGCTTGCAATTTCGTAAAACAGGCTTAGCACTTTTGTGAATATTTCAAAGTCGATAGATGGAGTCGTGAAATGACTTATATATTCTCAATACTAATATATGATGATTGCTTATGTATGGTAGTATTTGAAACAACTTATTCTACTAATAATCTCATGATAACGGACATGAGTTAGTTCAACTGCAGTACGATGCTAGCAATTCGAACCATCATAAGCTAAAGGATACTTTTGAAATGTTTAGGAAGAGTAAAGTTTTGCTATACTACAGTATACTGTAGATCAAACTCTCAAGTCTTTCTTTCCTATTCTATTGAAAATAGGTATGCTAAAGTAACTTAAAATTTGCAATACTTCAAATTGTAATGCAGTCATGTCTACAATAGGTGCAAGCATACACAACATCACCCTTTCTAGGAACGCGCATTAAATCGAATTAATTTGAACCAGTGCATAAGTACCTGTACGGTTACCTAATTCGAAAGAATTTCTTATTTGAGATATTTCAATTTTTATAGAATTCAAGAAGATGGTTATCTTCATTACTGTATATGTATAAACCATCGATGGCAATGGAAAGTCGTAACTTTGAACCTTACGCATTGCAAAATAAGCGATATTTTTTTCTTACATCAGCAAGAAATAACAAGGTATTTGTTCATTTATCTAAAATAATAACCATGTAATTTAAATTGTACACAATTTATTTACGTTCAATGTGACTATTCGCTATAAGGAAGACGATACAACAATTGTTACAACTAAAAATACTTTCTGTAATTATTTCAATTTTTACAGAGTGAAAATAATAACTCTGGTAAACAAAATCAAAAATCGCCACCACCTGCCAGAAAATTTGGATCTGGGGGGGTAATTACCAATGTTATTACAACGAATAAACAGTACCGAACACGTGTATCTGTTATTTAATTATGGCTAATAATGATACCGACACTACATTATGATACGTTAGCATTACATCACTTGGATCTGATAACTGACTGATTGTATTCACATGTTTGGTAAATGTGTTTAAGCCCTTCTGAAAATATTTCATTGATTTGCTTACGATATTATTATCTATCTATTCAGCCAGTATCATGGCAATCATTAGCGGCCATCCTTTTAGCTGGTGGTCTGGTAGCTGCATATGTTCGCTGGGAAAAAGGAAATAAACGTGAAGGTATTTGACTACCACTGTATCTATGCCTAGCATGTACAGAGACCGTGTACCGCTAACTAACCTGGAAAATTATTTTATTAATCAATATAGAAATCCGTAAACAAAAATCTCGAACTATTGGAATTGCATCCCTAGGTGGTGAATTTACCCTAACCGATCACACTGGCAAAGTAAAAACAAATGAAAGTTTCCTTGGTCAGTGGATAATTATTTACTTTGGATTTACTCACTGTCCAGATATTTGCCCTGATGAGTTAGATAAACTAACTGCAGCAATCAAGATCGTAGGTAAGGATGGATTTTAAAATTTATCTGGGACCATTAATAAATCTATTTACTACAAATCTAAACTTTCATACATATAAAAGCCAAAATAATTTTTCTGTGATCTTGTTCGTTAAAGACGATCTCAAAAAGGTGCCCTATAAACTGCAACCGCTGTTTGTCTCGGTCGATCCTGAACGAGATACGCCTAAGCAGATGGCTGAATATATTAAAGATTTTCATCCGAGATTGATTGGTTTAACTGGTACCAAAGAACAGGTAGATAAAGTTACCAAGGCGTACCGCGTCTATTATAGCTTTGGGCCCAAAGATTCGGACAACGATTACATTGTAAGTTTCAACAGTATACCGTTTCCCGTTGATCTTTTCGGTTGTATAAAAAATGATTCACAATTGATGTGTACAGTATATATATACTAAATCAATTTATTAAACGTGCCCATATCTTAGGTTGACCACTCTATTATTATGTACCTAATTGATCCAGAAGGAAATTTTAAGGAATATTATGGGCAAAATCGTTCAGCTAAGGAAATTGCTGCATCTGCCGTAAATCATATGCTTAAATACAAAGCTGTAAATGGCTAATTTACTCTCTTAATTTTAATCACGATAATATTATGATAAATGTAACTGAGTGATATATATATTTAATAAAAGCAGCTTCATCTACAACATAGAAACACATGTTGTAGATGGTTGCAGACTTAAATAGGGGTGAACGTGGAAATATTTAGCGTAAGATAGAGCAGATTTATTAATCCATTTTAGAGAATACATCATTAGAAAGAATTCATATTATTTTCCCTTAGAGCTTCCAGGAGTAGCTGGAGCCAATTCTACAATAATAATTTTTTTAAACGGTGTTAACTGATGAAACGATATTATAGTATTCAAACTGTCTAGTTATTACTGCTTTACCGCATGTTGGCCGAGTCCGAATCGACTTATAAGTAGATACTTTATCATAGTGGCCTGGGGTTAACGAACCCGGTTGATCGTAACTAATTTGCAAAGAATCTGTTTTCTCATTATCTAATTACGATAAAAATATAAATTAATTGAACACCAATGATGGTCTAAAGTCCAACAATAAATACCGGCAAGTTACTGACTAGAAATGCATGGTTTACCTTGAGAGTCGTTAGGAGCTACAGAAATCTGTTTTAGCATTTCTTTTATAAGAGTTGTTCTATGTTGAAAAAAATTAATCCGTAATTACTAGATAACGAAATGATCATCACTTAAAGTACGTAAATTCAACTTTTAACTTACTTAATTGCATATTCAGCCCATAATTCCTTAAAATGTCTAACCGTTAGCTTATGGGCATCTGAAATCAACACAGCAATAAGTAATACTACGTAATAATATCAACTTAACACTACGGTAAAATGCACTCATGAAGTAGGAAATATTACAGTAATTATATGCTAGAAAAGTTATCATCATCACTAACAATCGTCGTAAATCCATGATATATCTTTATATGCACAATCGAATAGTACCAACGGAAATTCTATTACCACGAGAATTAGAAAATGTACAATCATTAGCGACGAAGATGAAAGTAAAGAGAATGATAATCGTCTGACAGTAAACCTAATAAACTCCGAGCATACGTACGCATACCTGAGGCCATTCCATATTGGGGTTTTTTGTTGCATTTTTCAATATCCAACATATAATTGATGATCTGTATTGCAGTAAAAGTAAGATTGTCAATATAGTGCATAGATAACTTATCACAATAATTATAACGGTCGCAAAACATTAATTATAATTATCAACGCAATTACCAGCTAAATCTTAAAACATTTTAAAACAAGTAAATCGTGTATATTTAAATTTCTAATCTAAATATCAATGCTAACATAGTATCATATGATATTACATTAGCATCTTCTAAACCTTGACCAATGAGAAATAAAATTGCAACCATGCAACGGACTTGATGCCATAAAAACGCTTTCCCACAAACAATAATTTCACACATTTCGAAGCCTTGATTCCTTTTAATCGAGTATAGAGAGGTATAAGCAAGAAATTTTCTTTTATTAACAGAAAACAATACGAAAGTACCACTGCAATACATACGGTGTCTCTATGGATTGGACTTTTATTGATAAAATTTCGCGGCGAAAATTCGAAACATTAGCCAAATCCATCTACAGTAGGTACAATGAATGTTTGAAGTTTAGATACTAAAGGCTTTCAAGCAAAAGCAAGATTAGTACTATAGACAGCGATCTAAAAAATAATTATATTATTGTATCTATTGAATGACCTTACAAAAATTTCTAAAATCGTGTTCTCCTTTGAGGCGTTGAGCAGCTTCATTCATAGCCTATTGATAACCCAAGGTCATAAAGCGTAATGAATATAATGTCGTTATATTATCATGTAGTTGCTTTCTATTATATGGGGCTAAGATAATATCATAGATTGCGTCCAGTTCAATAATTCGTACTTCTATATTCATATTTGCTCGAGGAAAATAATACTTGTAAGTTCTAGACACAGTATTAAACCTGAAATAATTACAGAATGTAGTATATTGAGACATCGTAATACTAGTATACGCTACACTTTACTGTTTCAATTTAGTAATATTACATACCGAGCACTGAAATCATTATCTACTGGTGCCCAAGCCAAAATTCTGATATCTCCAGGCAATACTTTATTTAGCAGCTTAACATATGATAGCTCCGAAACAGTTTCTGATGCATTATGAAATAGGCAGATTTTAATAACTTTAGAATAACAAGTCAATATAATTGTTACAATTACAATTTTAACAACGATTATCATATAAAAAGTTACCTGTCTGTTTAGATGAGGTATTTGCATTTTTACCAACAATTACACCTGGTCCACTCGCTAAATTCGTTCTAACATTAAGTGAAATAACCTAGAGACATTGGAAATACAACATTACTTAACAGTACTTGCCTAATTCTAAAATAATTTACGAAATTTTAGTATAATTTCAAATTCTATTACTGGTTTGTGCTTGACAAAGATACACAATTTGTTTCATACCTGGCCAAGAGCACTGACACCTTTATCAGTCCTACCCGATCTAGAGTAATTACTATTAGTTCTATTTTCAATCAAACATGTCTTAGTAAGCGCATTGAACAATTCGGCCTAAAAAAATATACTTACTATAAGTATAAATTCATAGACATAGCAGCAAAAGAATATAATAATAAATGCAATGTGTTCAATTTTTGACTATCCCATTGCAATTAAAGCCTTAAATTATGGATAAACACTTTCATATGTAATTAAATTTATATTTGCAGATAATTATATAATACCTCAATGGTCTTTTCAATTCCTTCTTGACTAGCTAAGCCATAATAATCCCATCCTATGTATGCTAATTTGAATGCAACACGACGTTGATTATATCTATGGAAATGAAAGCAATTAGTCTTAGAATATGCTCGATCATAGCTCTAACTGCATTGTTTGCTTAGACAACAGATAAGTACAAAATCGATGGCTACAACAGAATTTATATATTTACAAAGTATTAGTACAAATGTGTTTGTTTAATACTGGTAGATATTTAAAATTATGGTAACAACCCTATACTATATATTGCTCGTAGTTCGAAATCATGATAAAGATATTTGGAAATATACAATTGATTTCGCTGATACTATTCGAAGTATAATCGCCATAAAAGAGCTGCATATATAATGTGCAATTACAGTAATGTATGCCGGCAATCTCTTTCAACCTTGTAAAGTCAAATATTCTAGGTGATCTCTTCGCTTTCTTGGATGTTTTGTATTGACTGCTTCCTTTTCTTTTCCCAGTTGATAAAGTCTCCATTATACCAGTACTACTTGCCTTATAGTAGAAAAATGTCGTAGCAGGTATAGCATGTCAATTCATAAAATTTAATTAATTTAAAATTGTTACTCGTTTGTAGAGATACGTATAGTACTATAATCATAATTATCATTAATTATTAAGCAATCACTGATTCCGTGCTGAAAGCTGCAATTGTAATTATTCTGTGTCGTAAACTGACTGCAGTACTGTATCCAGTAATACGAATATACAGTATATGACATATATATACAATATATACTGTATTGTTGCTTTTTAAGATCGTAAGCTAATAGTAATCTAAAATTAAGTATTAGAAAGTGGAGTATGAGTAAAACACGCAGTCCTATGCTACCGGGGAAATGGCTACCATCCATGAATGGTAGTAATTACTCTCTCCAAACTAGGTATAACCATGGACTTGTTGCTCTTACCAGGTAAAGATCTGTAAGTTTATCGCATGCGCGTAGATTGCAAAACGCATAAACTGCAGTACTGAGTCAAGAATACTTCGATAAGCTTAGATTACTTGCTTCATCATTATTATTACACCATGCATTAAATACCGAACCTACTTACCTTCTTTATTAATCTCCCAGCCTGCTTACAAAATGCCAGTAATGTCAGCATAGGCTCAGATAGTTTCGTTGCTTATGTGCAAAAGCTGGCAAGGGTTCCTATTTATTTTTGAAATGGTCAATTTTACGTACAGTACGGTACAGTACCGTAAATTAAAGAGACCTGCAGATTTCCATACTGTACAGTACAGTACAGTACAGTACGGAGTATTGTAGTACTTCACTATTTAATACTGTAGTGTAGTGTACTGTACAGTACAGTACTGTACTGTACAGTACTATACTGTGCAACTTGTGCAAGGACTACAGTACTAAAAAGAAAGAGACTCAAGAGAAGAGAAAGACGACGGTCCGACTTGCCGTCCACTCCGAAAGTGAAAGGCAACAACACTTTTTTAGCGTGGAAAATGCGAAACCAATTCTACTATTGTAAGGACGAATAGAGGTGGCCAGATAATCTCTAAATGGCGATCACATGATAGTAGTGTTACTATGCGTTGAAATTTTAACACTAAAATACAATAACATAATACAAAACTCTATGGTTGGAGTGCACAATATATAGAATCAGTAAGGTGGAGAATGGAAGGCTACTGACGTCATTTTTAAGGTACTTCCTTACCATATCCAGTTTCCATAGATACGGTATCCTTTGTCTGATTTCAACCCTTGTTTACCCGCATTTTATTCATTGCAAAGCCACGATGCAACAAAAATATCACTTTTATCTTTGTATCCACTAGAACAGCGACTGTATTACCTTCCAACAAACAATGCATTAATTCCTTATTATTGCCGCGATAATTCTATCATATCAATGTCATGATTTAGCACTTGATATATTCGGTATACAATCCAAAAAGCCTCCGAAAGTAGCACTGTCAGTTCATAGGATCATCTACAAGGGCACGCTTGAGCTAGGATATGAATACTAACTTTGGAATATCTAAAATGGTGTATAGCTTAAAGGGGCCTTATCTGAAAATATAATAAACTGATAAGGAAATAGCTATAATAAATACGACTAAAACAACACAACATAAACTGTAGCCCTGATAGATCCTGAACTACAATACAGTACGTCAAATCCGCAACATAATTGATTGAATACTCCAAAACTTTTAAATCATGCTTTGTATTGATAGAATTTATTGACACAATTCGATATGCCCGACAAACTCTAGTATTGTTGACGAGTAAAAATTCTTACTAAATAAGATCATGGCTAACGCAAGATGTGTTTGTTATTTCATTCCTAAGATGAGAATACAGTAGTCTTTCTTCTGGCGCAAAATATAATCCTAAATCTTAGTTATAGTATGTCGCGAATGTAACTATATCATAATCGCAAGCTACCTCCTATGTAATATAAATCACTTATATTAAAGTTATATTCACTGTTTCAATATAGCGTGGTTTCGGTCATTACAATAAGGCATATCGGTATTAAAACAATTTTTATTGAGGAAAAAGACATAGCATAGGTAATTCGAAAACTATTTTTAAATAATTTATGCGTACGAGTCAATTAAATGTTGGAGATAACAGTTATCTCGAATGAAATTTACAAGAAAGTTTTAAATTATAATTTTTACAGATTATTTCAATACAAATTTTAATTTGAAAAATAGGATCATTACTTAGAAGCACCTTAAAACGATTCTATTAAGGCAATTGCTATTATGAGTTAGTACTTCAGGCTGTAAATTTTATTCTAGGTAACTGCAGCGTGCATACTATATACAGTCAATTTTTAATGATCAACATTTAACGTACTGTAATAATCTTTCATACAAAAAAGGTACATATAAACTCGTAAGTTACAAAAAATTTAGATTCATCACTTATAAATTTTAGAGATTTTATAATTTATAAGTTTCAACAGTCCTGACAAACTCAGTTTATATGATTGTAATTAAATATCTGTATCCATATCGAAAACAGTAATTAAAAGAAGCATCTCACAGATAATTACTGACCAAAGCATAAAAGTACTTCAAGCATTAATTTCAGGAGACAATTCAATCATCTCAAATTTAGTTGGTAAAGTATCGAAATCTGACCATATCACATAGTAAATAATCTCGAAGAGTGTACAGTTAAGCTTTTGTGCGAATCCTGTAATTTACTTAATTATCAAAAATATTGGAATATGTCTGGTCCTCAGTGAATATCTTATTCTATAAATAGTTCTAATGCCTATCATGTGTACTCCAGAGGCAAATAAACGTATAAGATTTAAAGAATTTACATTATCAGTTCGACATTAATTTACCTTGACCCGACCTTATACCTTACAACTTAGTTGAATACATATATTTGAGAAGTATATGGATAAGTATCTGAAATACATTTCACTGTTGCTAATATTTCTAGCACTATGGCAAACCTTTTAAAATTAAAATTCTGCCGATAACGCAGTGGTAAAAGCCCTAGGCCTAGGTTTGATCGGAGGAAAATCTGTATTTTTAGCCTTACCTACCTTCGTAGGATTTTCATCATTAGCTGTGAATATACTTGTAGGATCAGATACAGTAGTCGCTCTTAAACGTCTTCTATTGTCGGAGCAGCTTTGTGTTCTCGATCGTAAATGATAGTTTTTACTCAATAGTATCGATTGATCGTCAGTTTTTTCTTTATTTAATTCTTTTAGCTTTAATTGGAATAACTCATCGGTTGAAATTGCCTTACTTGGTGATTTTGGCGTGTTTTTACTTGCCGGAATAGTTAGATACCGTGTATCGGCTCTCTTCTTTAACAGTGCAGATCGTGCCTTCAAAGCTTTACTTGATCCATCTGTATTAGATCGGCAGCGTAAATCTACTGAATTAATTTTAGGTAGAGTTTGCGCTAATCTATATCCACTTTTGCCTAGTTGATCTGGATCAGTAAAGGTACGAACTCTCTCTAAATCAGAAAGGCTGTCTTCAAAGTTGTCCTGCGTAGCTTGCTCAGCGTGGTATTTTTCTTTCAGATGATCGGTGCGTTTCTTTAATAAAGTTAACGAATCTGAGTGGCTGATAACTCTTTTACTAGGTGACGACTTAACATCCTTAACAAATAA
The DNA here is from genome assembly GCF_000150275.1 of Trichoplax adhaerens. Classification (NCBI taxonomy): domain Eukaryota; kingdom Metazoa; phylum Placozoa; class Uniplacotomia; order Trichoplacea; family Trichoplacidae; genus Trichoplax; species Trichoplax adhaerens. The sequence goes on from NW_002060948.1 coordinate 3,350,185, forward strand.
CATACGGTCATAAAATAACGCTTCCGTTGTCGATTGCATTTTATTATAAAGCCACCGGATATCCATCTTGTCATTATATATCTTGCTTAAGTTTTTATCATTGACGCGCCTCATCTCCCGTAATTTTCCTTCTAAGAGTCTATCTTCTTTCATGTTGCTAACACAAGCACGATCGAATTTGTGGCCCGATAGCAGAACGTTTGAAGATTTTGCCATTTTTCAATTCACTATTATGTAACTTAATTGTCGTTAATATTAATCACTGCAGGTAACTAGAAAGTTGTAAAATCAATTTAAATCGTGCATCAAGGACAATAGCTAGGCATTGCACTAATTAAGCATCTGCAAGATATCATTGAAAGATTATTTTAAACATTTATCGGCAGCTTAGGATACGCTATCGAATTTATTTTCGATCTTCGTTAGTCCATCATATCAAACTACTACAAACCTCAAAACGCAAGACAAAAATTATTATACTACGCGTAACTAGTGCCTATTTATAAAAGTCGAGCATGATACTACGATACGGTTCAAAGCCTTATTATAATCGGAAATTATTTCATATTAATCACAACTATTATTATGTAAATTGAGAGTACGGATTTGAATTTATAACAATGCCCATTAGCTATAATGACTATGCAATTAACAACTCCACGGTGAACAACAACAGAAGGGTTTTTTACAAATACGCTTAATTAACTCAGAATGATATTTATCTCTAAAAAATTAACTGACATTTGACTTTGACGCCATCCTATTCCTATGCCTATTACATTAGTCAAAGGCAAGTTTGTTTGCGCGGTATTGTAGTAGCTAATAAATGACCACAAGCTTCATCACAACAATATTACCGAAAATCCTACATGGTGTGATCGGACGACGTCAGCTATTAAGCAATTGCTTTTGTACTTCAATATTTTATGTCCAATGATTAGAAGTGTTAAAATAAACTAGAAGTTTGCTGCTATGTAAGCTACTGCTTTCTATTCTATAGCTTTAGATCCAAATGTACAGTACATAAGTAATTAAATAAATTTATCCAATAGGTCCAATGGAAATCGTTAATATCATGTACATAAAAGTGATAATCATAACTAGTCATAATTTTGCAGTTCACTTCAGTTGCATATTAGCAGGCTTATGAAATTAAACGGAAATTGGTCCCGAGAGCTGATGATAATTTTTATAGATAGCAGATACTAGAGTTTGTACTCTAAACTTTACACTAGCAGAATTACTTTTTAGAGACGTTATCAGACTCTGACATTGAAATATCTTAGAAAATACGACACCAGAATGGCGATATTTTATTCCCCCAAAGTCTCTTCATTAGCTGGCTTTTAATGAACTAGCCCTGCTTCATTCAATTATACGCATATTTCTTTCGTTCCCATACTTTATTATATGAATAAAGTAGTTAACCAGGATATTATTTATCAAAATGAACTTCATGGTATACCATAGAAAATTACAGATCTTAGCGCACCGTAGTATCTAAAATATTAAAACCTGCATGCAGATTAATTAAAATTGCTGACGAAAGAAAATACAAACTCTTCAGTTACAGGGCTTACAGTAATTTTAATTTATTTATTTTCGTTTCACTAGAATCGTAAGTCAGATTGTTACGTAACTTGTAGTGTTGTAACAGTTATATTTGATTTTTTGGAACTTTGAATTAGTCACGCGGAAACTGTTTTCAGTAACAATAGTATTTCTACTTACGTATATTCTATCATATTTTGTCAATTTATACTGAAAATATAGCTGTACGTTAATTGGATAACATAGACGTAATTCCTTTTAAGGTCTACTCCATGCAGAAAAGATTAAATCTTTTGAACTGTAAACTGTGATACTTCATGACGTAAACTTACTTTATACAATACATAATTAAATCTGGAGAAGTACAACATTTATACGCTAGAAAAGTTTCATTAAAAGTCTACGCTTTTAACCATAAACATACAGTTGATTGCAGGTCACTAGAAAACGTTAAAGTTCAGATAATAACATAATCGCTTGGATGATGCAAAGGTTCATTAATCATAGGAATTTAATCAAATTTCAACCTTATGCTTTGATTTCTATCTGTGGAAATATAAGAGGCAGATTTCGCTCCTAGAATAGTTACAATTTATGATTTTAAAAATATTTTAAAAGAATCTTATTAAGACTTTTTAATTCTGAATAGGTGTCGATTACTTATTGTAACGCTATCCATAGAGTGTAGTTTACGTAAAAATAATAGGTTATATTCACTGCCTACGAATGTAGTAATAAAATACAGATTGCTGTTCGATAAAATGAATGTAATAATATGCCTATGATACACCGATGATCATGTTGCATTTAATTTTACAATTTGCGATTTTATATAGTATATCATTACGTGAGCGTACCCTTTGCAGTATTTGTCATCTACATAAACAGTTACATAAATGTTTTGATCTTACGCAAGGTTGTCACTAAGATAAACTTAAGCTCTAATTTTAATTAAACTGTATTCATGCTCTTGTTATTTATTTATAACACTAAATATCAATAGTAGATTATACTACGAGGTATTGCATCATGAATTAGCTATAGCTAAGATGTGCATAGGCGCATTAGCTCACCCATGTATTGCAACTGTCGGCTCTTTCTTTATTTCGTTTTGATTGCTCAGAATCACGTCATAAGTTTACTTTATACTTTAGGCTGTAAAATAGGATATAGATAAGATCTATCTTATAGCATAAAGTTAATTTAGCCTTATGTACACATGTTGACTATATCAAAGCAGACCGATGGACTTCATTTCCATAAATCGGCCTTTGATATACAAGAATGTTCCGATAGTCATCTAAGGCTGAAAGCGCATAAAGATAACTTTCTTGATGCGACTGTATAATTTTGTTAACATTTGGCTATTAATAAACTGGTCCTAATATTATAAGTAAATTAGAGAGTAATCAGCAGCGACTATTAAACAACTTATGACTGTAGTTATTTATACACTAGTAAGCAAACAGCTAACATTTGTAGATTATCTATCGTTTTGGTTCTATTTTTTGGTAATGTACGAGTGTTTAAAGTACTGCATAGACAACATGGTAGGTTTGATGTAGTAAGCTAAAAAAATTTCTTTGAAGCACTCTGAAATATTTTTAATTCTTTATACTTTTAAACTCACGTAGTATTTACCGAATTGAATTCATGTAGCTTGTTATTTCAACATGAACTAAGTAAATTTAGATAATGCTTATTTGTATTAAAAGCAGCAAAATCAATAACATACGCCCGAATATCTATGAGCGTATTTTGCCATTTATAGTAGGTAGTCGATTTTCGATACATGTACAGTACAGTGCAGTATACGGTACAGTGCATATTTGACAATGAAGGAGAAATAGCTAAATAAAGCCATATGTAACTTGTCAATGTCGATACTGTCAGAATGAGAGGGTTTAAAAATTAATTTTGAAGCCGATTTGCTTGATCCTAATCTACATCCATGTTTTATACTTAACGAAATCAGCTTAAGTACAAAAATAATATAAATAAATATAAATATGTCGTAATGAAATAAGGAGAAAATTTCTATAATAATACTATTCATGTCTTATTTCGAGTGGGGTAAAAAAGTATTGTCTCCTAGACCTGGGACCTTCGTTTTAGCCATGATTGGGATAACTGGGTTAAGATTAAAGAAGCAATAGCAGACCGATCATTGTGAGGCTGACAACTAAATAGTTTATATTTGAAGTTTTAAAGACAAATAGAGCATATTAAAAATTAAGACGTTGGTTTACTTTACTGATGTTATACTTATGATAAAATCGGGGTATCATAGTGCAGCAGCGTTTAGCTAGCTGTATAAGATATATATTTATTAATTTTATGTATGTACTATCATGCTTCAATTATTTTGCAATCTTAGATTAGAGATTATCTCTTCATTTAAAATTTTATTCATTTAAGACAATATTATACCGCGAAATCTCAATCTCAATATAACTAACAAGAGGGTTACCTACATCTCTAGAATGATCTCGTTACGATAAGGAAATCCAATAAAATTGCCGAATTTATTGTCTGTTTTTCATAGCTGAATAGCCAACTTATACTAAATTTATTTAGAAATCAATAAAGCAATATTTTACTGAAGTCATACAGTAGTCTGTTCGATACGTATGTATATGTTATATATTAACTCGAACTTAAATTTTTAAGCCTTGGCTTGCATTAACAGAAAATTATCAACATTATTTGTGGTTAAATGAATGTAACGAAAAGGAGTTTTATTCGAGTTTCCAGTAAATACCCGCAAATATGGGTTCTATTAAAATTTATCCAGTATTTAACAGTAATTATTAGGATATGATTACAATTGCATGTTGCGCAGGTTTACAAATGAAAAAGTAGGTTAAACTACAAACCGATGGATATGTATCTTCTGTGACCTGAAACTATAACTTTTGGATTATAACGTTTTCTTTTAAGATCTCTTACTTCTAGTTGGTCATAGTGTTGGCTATGTTTGCTGTTTATCATGATATCTTTATTTTATTGATAATTAAGCAGTCTTCTAGATAAGAAATCCCAAGATAGTGCGTAATCTTGTTGATAGAAAGTCATGGAGATACCATATACAAGCTGATTCTTGAATTAAAGATGTCTCTTTTCTCAATTATGGCGACTTTTTCCTTCTTGTTTATGCCAAAATTCGATATTGGTACATTTGACAAGTATCTATAGCCATCATCATGCTTACAGTCATGCATAGTGCTACATGTGTCCAGCCGACAAAGAATGTCCAACCAAAATACAAATTTGCCGTTTGGCGCTCGTAAATAACATATAGAACGAGTGCAGTGATGGAAGCTATAGCTATAATATAAAAAAAAATTTGAAAGTAATTGGTCACTGAGGAGATAAAATTAAATCAATCATTGATTTATCAATTTATCTTTTTATCTTGTATCTTAGTAGCCAAACTGATCATAAGAAATAGCGGTGTTAGAAACTAAAATAATCAAAGGCGTATACAATATTCACATTTTATTAAGAAATTTTTTGGACTCAGTTATTACAACGTAATGTGCAGCAATTTTTGTTTTAAAATGTATAAGATTATCTCTGTTAAAAACTTGAAAATTTTTCTGTAACTGGATTGGATCAACCGGTCGATCTATTCGCTATACTGGGTAATAGAGTAGTAATACAGTAAGTTATCCCTTAATGTAGGAAAGCAAAAACACTTCCCTCTCTTGGAATAATTGATATAGTGGATTGTTCAATAAATTAATAAAAGTAGGTCGATTTACTCTGTAAGACAGAAATTATATTCTTGAGTAGCAAGAACTTTTTAATCGAACAGATTTTAAAATCAATTTCGGTAACGAAAAGTTTAATTAAGCAATCACGCGTTGTTCAATGCTCAAAACTTTCCTCATGTACTACTCTTACCATTAAAGAAAGAAATGGCGGAACTTATTTGTGCCCATCTCTTCTTTGCTGTCCATAGTGTAAGGAAGATTGAAATGAAAGAGAGGAAAGATAGAACACTACCAGCAATCATGATTAATCTGATCGCTAGTAACCAGTCTAATTTATAAATGGGTAGATAGTATTAAAAATTGTTTATAGAGAAATTTATATCGTGGTAAAATTATTACTATTTAATGCGGTATTCCTAATATATATTTCAAATCGGTAATTATGATATAATCTTTATGAAAGATTTAATTTGTAAAAATAACCATTATAATCAAAGCAAGCTAGTCTGTATTAAATTGGATCCAATTTAATTTTCACATGAAACAAATCGACTTACTTGGGATGACAAGGTAATTATAGCAATAGGTCTCGGCATTATATAAATCAGAGCAAACAATCCATAGCCCCGAGTAAGTACGAAGATTTGATGTAGCCAATTCTGTAATAGACCATACTGGAGCGGTTATTGCTACCGCGCAACAAGCCATAGAAATAAAACTCACTATCATAGAAATTATTTCTATGATTTTGGGAAAACACAAGCATGTCGGTACAGATCTATTTCCATCGTCAGAACTTATTGTAGATCTTAAGTTACTAGTCGATGCTGTTGGAATTGTAGAAGATTGAATAGACGGCGAAAATCCACCAGATTTAAATGCTTTCATAGCTATTTAATTATTCCTGTTTAGCTTATCGCTACAAGAATTTGTCTCGTATAAAAAGTGGATTAAATCATATCCGTACAAATGTCGACAATTCCTAAAGGGTATTTTAATGAAATTTTTTAGATTATAGTGAACAACGCCGCTATTTTATTTTTAGCAATTTTTTGAAAGTTGATTTTTGAAGCACGTTTACTGTAACAGCTTTCTGCCGTTTCATTGGATGTTGTGATAGAATAACTTCAATGTAATGTAAATAGACAATGCAATTCGCTCGTGATGGAAAACATCGATAAATTGAACGAAGAATATCGAGGAATTAAACTTATCTTTCTTTGCTATGAAGTAATACTACAATAGCAAGATACTCCTTGAGAGATAATACCTCTTTTTGAAATTTTTGTATCACCTCATCGGTAGAATAGAGGGATGTCAGTTACATTTAGAAACCATATTAAGGTACAATGTAACTCTGACGGTTACATTTTATCCATAGTTAGATAATCCTATTTAGTGTACAAAAGAAAGAATGATGTGATTCTCTTCCCATATTAAGGTACAGCATAACTCTGACGATTATATGTTGTCCATAGTTCAATGATCCTATTTAAGGTACAAAAGAAAGAATGTTGCGATGATGCTCATCTGTAGTTAATTTAATATCGCTACCTAAAATAACAGTATTTAGGTACTGTAGAAATGTGACAGCTCTATACTTTATCTCAAATTACATTAATATTATTAATTAATGACTATACCCTCTTGTATTATGTATCATATATTTAACGGTTGCACAATGTTATCATTATATTCAAATTGCTGTATTCTATTATCCTATGCAATTTATATGATCGCGTGGTGGCATCTTCCTGGCTTTTATGACCATGTCGTCGTTTTTATAGACATAACGGCAGTATCAGTCATTTTAAAAGATTAGATTATGTTATAATTATTACTGCTAACAACTTTACATTCTTTGCCTATGGTACTCAAGATAGCCATGTACTTACATCATTTTAAAGATAGGAGTATTATCCGCAATCTACAACAGGGCAATGTCTTGATATTCTGTATATAAGAAATGCACTTTACGTATTGTAGGAGCTATCAATATTTATCCTGGCGATCACAGATTACAATACCTGTTCTACTGTATTATGGTAGACTTTTAAGTCAATTCGGGAAATCATGCCTACAACCCTAGAACTATTGGTCAATATAAAACTTGAGAGATTATAAACGCATCCAGAAAAATAACTATTCATTTTTTTACTCGAATATGTCAAGAGCAGACCTGAAGCAAGTGAAATATACAGTACCGTAATATTTTAGCGTCTGGAAATGGTATTTGGCTTTGTAGTGCTTCGCATTCCATATTCTATAATTCCTCCTTTGCTCAAAGTGAAAATAAAAGTAATTTTCGATATCGTACGCCGCTTGTTGTGATACCAGCAATAGCTGTAGTATACTCGTAATACACATAATTGCACCAGATGAGCGTTAAAAAGTCCCAAATTGTCAGCGCTGTAATAATTCGTATGTCATCGATACAAGTACTAAGCTTTAAAAATACCATTTTTATTTTTTAGACCGCTCTAATTTAGTTCATTGATATTAGTTCTTAATCTTGATTGACGAACCATATTCCTATGGATAATATTACATGCGAAACCTTGCGTTCAGCTACACGTTCCCTGATTGACTTTTCGATAATTATAATAAATAATGGATTTTGTTTGATTAGCAAATTGTGAGCAGAGCAGCATAATATGCAACTGTACATGCATTACGTTAAGACTGACTACGTATACTCTATCCAAACATCTTTGTACATTACTGCATAAATCCGTTTTAAAGTGCTCATGTCGTTACCAGGAACTTTAATGGTAATTCCTTTCGATATAGATATTAGTACAGCTAACTGTACTACCTTGCAAGTGCATAAAAAAGACATGCAGGTATTACTGTAATGTTGCACCTCGCTAGGGACGACAGTACCTGTTGTATTTTGTTGCGAATAACATTAGTAGATTTTTAAGCTTCAAGAAACTTTTTAGTAATAAATTCATTTAGGAAAGTACAGCCTCTTTTTAAATTAATTATCGTAGCTGACTTTACTCATTGAGTTGCAAGGTTGGATTTTGTACAGTATCATGGACTTCTCGAAGAATCTTCTTGTGACACAGAGGAAAACGCTATTACTCTTCGTTAAGTTTCTTTGGATGGACATTATTTGGCCTAATTTGTGTCCAATGGTTGATTACCTTATTTTAGTATGCAGACAGCCGATTTTGAATAGACTGATTTTTTCTAAATTAAGTAATATTCCATTGATTCCTTTGCCTGTTGCTAAGCTCTGCTTGGAAGCAGTAACTTTAGATCCTCAATGTTATTCAAATTAATGCGATTGATTTAGAAAACAGACAGGAAAATCCGCTGAGTAACTAACTATTTGTTGACATTTTCGGCCTCAGGTGGTATGAAAAGTCCGCCCATCCGAGGCGAGTATTTCGTCTAGGTATACACTATAGTGTACTGTACATTGCAGTATACGCACTGTACTGTACTGTGCTGTCCTGTACTGGGACATTTAGAAGAAAATTCTCTTTTTACAAGTCCGTCCAGTAGTCCAAGACTTTGTAGACTGGGACTGCTCAAGTACAAATACAGTATTCTACCTATTTTCCATCTTCCACTTCTCTCTCTCTCTCTCTAACTATAACCCCGGGGGGGGGCATAATACCGTATAGTAAGAGAGAGAGAGAGACAACTGTAGACGGTGGAAAAAGGGGAAACATTTTTAATTGAGTAACACTAGTCCCTGCTCTGAATGTGTTAATGTGCATCTTCAGAAAAATCGGACGGAAGGAAATCCACCATCTCCACTTGCTAGTGTGTTCAACTTCCAATTCAACTTGACACAGGCTGACGTTACTGTTGAATGACCTACCAGGCCCGGTCCGGTCTGGCCGTCTAAAGGTGCATGTCAAGTAAACGTGAACTACAGCATACTCTACCTAGTATACAGTACAGTGTACACTCAGTGCAAAGGTAGTACAGTACAGTATATTATTGTATATTGCATCTAGAGAGTACAGTATGGATCAGGATAGGTTTAAAAGGCGCATTGAGAATTCATTGAAGCAAAGTCGGAAAAGTCCCTTTGAAAAAATGTTACATTTTTAGTGGCAGGGCATTGCTTTCCATCAGTTAATTGATTGATTACCTTGCTGATAGTTTCTTTCCATCTTAACCCATTTAAAGGCAAATTTAGATAGTGGTCAAGACGCGAGTTTAGAGAGCGTCGACTTTTGCAGGTACTGTATATTGCAATTTCATTGACAAGGTGGAAAAGTAGTTGGTACAGTTGGCTTTCCGTTCGAGCTATTCATTGAATAGACACGTCAGCAATACTAGCAAATTGATCGTTTTGGCCAGCTTACAACGAGATCAATGCAGTTATAAAACTAGGCTGCAATACTTATATTCCGGTAAGAATCCTTCAATAAATCACTTTAGTATTAGTAGCAGACTGTTAAAACAACAAAGCTTCTTGTAATTGACTCCATGTCCAAAAATGAACCTGTGATTCATTTCATAGACCGTCTATGAGCCATTTCGGTCTAAGCGTATGTACACAGGAGCAGAGAAGTCCTTGGATTCATTTATTATCACTACATGTAAACTGCATAACTTAACTTTGTGGATAGTTTTGAACATGACGAAGTAATGCAGTTCTTTTCCCGATGATATCCAAACTGATCAATGACAAGCAATAGGCTAGGATAAGCTGGTTTACGTTCGATACTGGTTAGTAATGTAAAATATGGATTTCGATCATGATAATGAATTCATAGTTCATTGCATCTGTCAATTGATCATAGCCCCAAATTGGGCTGGTCCACTTTTTTCCACATTGGAAAGGAGAAAATCATCCATCAACTGAGTTAAAGATATAAATGAGTGTTTGAAAGTAGCTGTAATACTTTGATCAATTGTTCATCAGTTAGTACTGAATGGATGATGCAAAGTGATGTTGGACAAGTCGTTGTCTTTACATTGATCAATGATACCGGTAAATGGCAAGAGAGTGAATAGAATGTTGTTTTTAGAAATGAATCAAGATTACCGGTTATCGCTGGCCAAGACTCTAGGATCCATAACGAGAGTTAACCAAGCCTTAAAACAAGATTATAACTGTACTGTACTGTACTATCCAACTCAATAATTTTAATTTTTTTACTGGCTGTTACGTATTTTTGGACATTTTATTATCCAGCAATCGACTACAAAGGGGATTATAATACTGTAAAATACTACTTCCCCAAACCATTAATTATAACTATAATTACTACTACTTGCGGATTGTAACCATCAACGACTTCTATTGCTATCAGTGTCATCAGTTACTGATCAGTCTATACGTGACATATATGTCATATACACTACAATAACTATAAGGCGAATAGCAATGTAGCCTCGCTATCACGAATTCAACCACTTGCTATTTTTCTGCTTTAAATATTCTTGATGTAGACAAGGACTGCGCGTCTCTTTCTAGTAGTCCTTAATTTAGACTACTCTTTACTAACTGCAGTTACATGTTTGATAATACGGATTTGATCAAACACCACATCATAAATGCTTTGGATCAAAACCGTTCATTAATTGTTAATTATAATTATCGCTATATATGCAGGTTGTAGCCATCAAGGATTGTTATCCATGTCATACGATTACACAGTATAGTACACTATACAGTATATTAGACAGTAAGGTATTTCTTCATTTCACAGTGATTAATTACATAAATATCAGAATTTGACTTCGTTTAAATTAAAGAAAGGAGGTGCTTGGAGCACGCATGTAGACCTGATGAAAATTGAATCAGTATGATTATATATATATTATTGTCTGTATTATCCTCTAGACCTACAGTATTTTCGTTCAAGTCTTTTGAACCTTGAACCACTATATTTACTGATGTGGAATTAGAACTCTTATTACTTTTTTCAATGGCCAACATTAAAGGGGATCATCCACACTTCAGAAATTGCTAAACCTTTTAATTTCCTACATCACAAATACTCTTAGCTTGTAAACGCGAAATTAATAAGCTAGATAACAAGTCTCATACGGTATACCAGTATCAGGCGATTCTTGGTAACCGCCGCTTGCCCCATGAATGCGCCTATAGAGCTCTTAAATCGCCGTATCATTCTTTTAAAACACATACAATATAACAATCCAGAGCAGCTTACTCCTTTTTTTGCACATATTCAGCGATGTATGATTTTCTTTATTGATTTAATTTTATTTAAAATTTACCACTTAATATGCACCCTCATTATTTTTGAAGGCCAATATCAATCTGTGATGAACTTAAAGCAAAACACAGAAATTGCTGGCAGTCTTGCATTCTGTGTCATGTGCAATGAGCAGCAAATGAATGATAACATTGCTGTCTTATATACGTTCACAAATAATTTATTTACAGTAGTCGGGGTATCTCAAAATGGATACATCATTCCTTTTCAATTGATAAAAATAAATACTCATTCGATATCAAATTTGCTGCTTCTTTTCATTTTACTTTCTGCTATTTATACGTACAATGAAAATATCTTCTTATTTGACATATTTTATTTTCTTATCTTGTCTCCGAGTGTACAGTATAATGCACGGGTATATCTCGTAAATACCACAACACAAATGAAATTAAATGTCCATGTATTGCATTTATAATTATAATTTAAATATTTTGTAGATTGTATCTCGCAATTGCGGAATAGATATCTGGCTCAAGTTTTGCCGTGTCCATTAAATTACAATGGCAATTTCCTCCCGAAAATTCAAAAATACACTCCAATTCGGGTTCATCCTGGTCGTTTTCATCTGTTTATTTTATGGCATGTTTACTTTTCGCAAGCTAAATCAACGCATGGAAGATGCAAATGAACAAAATAAGAAGCACAAAGCCGAGAATGAGCACTTATCTTCACAGTTGAAAGGTTGCTTTTTGAAACAGTACTAATGCAGAAGAAATTTAAGTGTCATTATTTATCCGTCAAAAATCGGCTACTTTTAATTACCGCAATACGGCAAAGATTTTCCAATATACGTAGTATTTACTGTTTACTTTTAGGTGCAATGTAACCGAAAATATTTGGATAGTTAACCGATACATACTGTATATAAATATAGATTGACTTACTGAATATCAGTATACTGTACGTAATTTACTACCTTAGGCATACCCGTAATTCATTACTATAGTCATACACTGAATCTCTGGGTTTTGAAAATATCTAAACTTGTACTCACAAGCATAGTTAGGTTTAGGAGATTACTAGTACAGAGCTTGTGTTTTCTGTACAATATGATACGCTTTCGTTTTAGACTCCAAAAATTATCCAATATCATGATTACTTGTAATTATCTTAATTCATACAGTAGTATGCGTATATTCGTATCTTATCATCCTACTCGTATGCAACTACGTTTTTGTGAGCATAATCCGGAATAGTACTCAAAACTTAAAATTTTGTTGCATAACACTGTCTTTTACAGTACCTTGGTAACCTGTATGTGAATATTGAACTAAAATACTGATGCCACAATTACTTTATACTGCACCATAATCAATATCGAAATTCTTTTGTTAGCTCATCTCCATCAATTTGCTGCATAGTACGCACCATTGCGATTCTTACTTTAGGAAAATCTTGCACATGATGTAGAATTATCACCCAGTTCTTATTGCAGCAAGTCGTCTTAACCGCTGTCGTTACTTTTATAAATCGCAGATGCACATAATAAGAGAGTTTCACTAGAAGGATCTCTAGTAATCTCTAATAAGAAGTTAAAACAAGTAACAGCAGGTATGTTGAAGATACATTTCTCTACATGTTCTACTCGTGTGTTGGCTTTTGTATAATTTTCTTATAATTAATACATATAACGAGTGCTGACATCATTACGCGTATAATACCGTAATAATAAAGGACCGAGTTGCAATGCTAACCATCATTATTTTAGCAAGAATACAGTAATTTTTAGTAGGTCACAGCTATACTTACTGTACGAAGCTGAAATGATTGATAATGCACGAGATGTAAACTTACGAATATCGATTTTAGCGTTATAGTATATTAGTGAGATTAAGCAGGTCAGCCGCATTAATTAGCCTTTAAAGTAACTTGATTTCTATTTTGCACAATTTCTAGATTTAAGGGATCGTGAGAAAAACATAAAAATTCTACTGAATGAAAAGGTAAGATCGTAGAAATTGTTGCGGTAGTTACCTTGTACATATACAGCAATCTGAGTTTTTTTATAAACGGTACGCAATTACTTGTGCCAATATTATAGTTACAGTGCTATGCATTTGTCAGAATAGCCACTAATACTTATGCAATCAAATAGAACGCAAAGGAATCAAGCATGAATCAGATTAATCAACAGCATGATGTTTTACAGGTATTAATATTACGAATTTGATGTAATCATTGTTAGCATATTGAGCAATTTGCGAAGTTTAATGAAAATGATTGAAAATTTTTAATTAAGATATTTATTTTTTGTGCTGCCAATTTAGAGCAAATACAGCTCATTGCTGCATGATAATAAACAGTTGCTAAAGAAGCACACAAAGTTACTTTCGGAATATCAGAATTTGCAATCAGAGAACGTTAAGGCTAATCAAAAGGTGCAATCCTTAAACGATCGCAAGGATAAAGATCAAATCACTTTCTTGAAAGGTATTCAAATATGTTCTGTAGATTTACGCAATTCACAAAATTATCAGAAATTGATAGCAAACTATAGATAAAGGTGTTTGAGTTATTTAAGATTGACAGCATTTTATGCGTTACCGTTATAGAACAATTACACAAAGAACGACTGGAAACGGCAAGATTAAAGGAGAGTGAAAATAAAATGATAGAACAAGTGTCAAGTGCACAAAAACTGTATCATGATAGCGTACGAAAATTAGATAAAGCACGTAAATTTATAAGTCAACATTTACATTTGACATCGTTGAAAAATCAGAAGGCAAAGAATAAGAAAACCTTAAATGCTAAACCCTTACGTGGACTATATCAAGAATGGATAAAGAAGCAAAAGTCAAAGGGTGACTTACAGAAATCTCAGCTAGGCCACGATAATGTATCCGCATCTAGCCAGCAAACAAGGCAAGGATCCGATAATACAAAGAAAGACTTGCAGAAAAGTAACCATCATGAAAATAACGGGCAAAATAAAGTGAATAACAAATGGTCAAACGACACTGATTTATTCAACCGCAAGAGTAATGTGAAGTTAGGCTCAGCCATTGGGGAGAGTAAAATAAATTCAAAAGATCAATCCTCTGAGATAAAAACTGCAAACAATGAATCTGCTAATAAGAATTCTGAAGGACTGCATTCACAAGAAGAGAAACAGAGTCGCAAAAGCAAATATTACAATGATAAAGTTGTCGTAAGTAAAACTGGCATGAGAAGAAGACGAAAATACAGGAAAAAAAATAGATTCCGTCTGAATGGTAGCAGTGTAGAAAGGGATGAAGGATTAAAGACCGTAAAAACGGATAATGATCCAAATAAAAGTTACAATAAAATTAATATCAACGATGCCGATAAGGCGGAACTCCAAGCTAAGAGCAATAAAGGTGATATTATTTTAATAGTAAATATACCACATACAAAATGAAACGAAACAGTTTCTAATATTTTAAAGTCATTATGCTGAATTTGTACTTATAATTGGTAGATGTACAGTATATCTAATATAGTGCAGATAGCGAGAAATTTTTCTTCACAGTTTCAAGTTTTTTACTAGTTCGATAACATTTTTATTGACTATGCCTACTTTTTAGAAAGAGCAGCAAATACTCATGAAGATAATCGATCGGAAGAAGAGGGGCCTGTTATAAAGAAGCTAATTAATGACGTTAATAAAAAATCGCATAATCAATCTAGTAAAGCAGGTTATATAATTATAAAATGTTATAGTAATATGTTTAGTTAATGATATATTCTAAATATAGTTAAATTACAATTTGTTCCTGTAAGGAATAATACAGAATCACTAAGTATTTAAGAATGTAAAGGTGCACTTTATCTGTTATCTATGAAGTAGTAGCAATTATTAAATTCTTCTGTATTGGCAGATATTAGCAAGGAAAATGTAAAACAGCCTGGAACACTAAATGACGATGACAAATCGGAAACAGTCAATAAGGAACAGTCCGACTTAAAACGAGGTAGTTTGCTATTGGCAACATTACTTATTCACATATAATAATAATATTGAAACTAATCGTGAAGCAAATCACAAAGGTTATCCATCTAAGTTTTGTTTTGGTTATAGTAATACTGTTCGAAGTACTGCACTTCCATTAGATTGACTGTCTCAAGTCATCCATTGATAGGTTTAAATTACCATAAGATAAAATTTAAGCTTTAAGAGTCGTCATAAATGGAATTAATTGTTCGCAGTAATACAAGAATGAAATACAAGATATCTAATAGCGATTGCTATGCTGCATTCTAATTTTATGCTTTTACTTCTTGTATCGTGAAATGTAACTGCCGTTGACTTTCGCGATAGATTTTACGGAAGAAAACCAACAAAAACCTAAAGGTAAGCTATTTGGAATTCAGTTATAGAGCATTCCTAATTGCGATTTACTTTATTATTGTACACTATCAGTTTAATAATAAGTATTATAAGTACTCAACTATACGTTCATTCCATTAATAAAGTTGTGAAAGATAAGAACATAAAACCTGTAGGGGAATCATCAGACAACAAAGATGAAGAAGCAAAGAAAACTAAGGACGATTTAGAGGACTCAGAGAACAAAAGTTCAGGTATGTATGCATTCTAACTCCGAAAAGTATTAATAGTGTTAATTAGGCTGTACGGTAGCTGATATATGTCCGTGATATCTAGCTGTGTGGGGAGATCTACTTGATGCAAGTGTTGTACATACAGCAATATCAGTCCTAGCAAATTTAGTGATACAGATTGGCAATCAACTATTTAGTGACTGTAATTTCTTGCTAAGAGCGTGCAATATTCGTATTGAAGTAATACAAGAGTTGAGATTTTGCTAAGCTTTTATGTAAATGAAGCTACATCGATAGAATCTTAATTGTGCGGTGGTATTTTAGATAAAGGTAAGAAGGGAAGTCTTAAATGGTGATAACGTTATGGCCCAGAACACTAACGATGACGGTAATAAAAAGAACGGCAACGAAATACGCGTAGGAAAGAAAGGTACTGAATACATAGTGATGTAATTTATCGCCTTTCTATTTGTTATGGAAAATTATTATTAACAATAATGCATCTACAATATACCGTGTAATATATACCGCGTATTTAGGAATAGGTCATTTATCGAGTGAAAGGGATCAAAAAACAGAAGATGAAGACAAAGATTCGGACTTGTTTGATGAAAACGATAAAAATGTCAGAGGTTATAAAGGAATTCAAAAATATAACCTTAAAAGTAGATGCTAATTAGGACCTGATATTTGCTATCGCAATTAGACAGCTAACATTTCCAGTACTTATTGTTTGATTATTAAGTAGTCATTTAAATTAACGAGTATAATCATGAGTATGTTGTGTATAGTACGATATATCATATTAATATAATTCACAATAAGCGACATGAATTTAATTTTAATTATAGTAGAGAGTCATCAGGACACTAAAGATCGCATTTCGGACAAGGAAAGAAACGAATCAAATAATTCTAGTAACGATAGTGATGAACTTGACAGTATGTAGGAATTAAAACATGCATTTAATATCGATAATTATACGTACATTAAGAGCCTTACACCCAATTTAGTTGTAGTACTGACAGTATTGCACTTTAATTGGGTAAAAGGTAATAGTAAAAGCGAGGACGAAATCAATGAACGTGAAGAAAAAAAAGGTATAGCAAGATATTCGGATTAGTCAGTGGCAATTTACAGTTTCAGTAACTTTAATATATTATCTGAACAGTCGTATTAACAACTATTTTTGAAATCTTTTAGTCTATAACAAAAACACTGCAAACGATTCTGATAGAGAAGATAAAGTTGATAAACGGTATTAACTTTATTTTATTTTATTATATTATTACTTCCAAATGCCTGATATGTATTAATAAATTTGTAGTAAAGATAACTATGCAGAAAAATCAGACATTCACAGAGAAACAAACGCAGGTAATGGAGAATGACGTGACTGTATATTTGCCCTTAGAGTAAATAACTACGTAATTGCCTGATAAAATGATTATTATAATTACAAACTAACGCAGATCCACAATCTTAAGTTTTGATATTACAACAACTTTACTAGATTAAGTGCGAGGACTTTCTGCCATCCTACTTTGAACAGCAAATTTGATGGATACTTTGTTAAAATTGACATTAATCTGATCTACGGACATTATATATGAAGACAAAGATATATATTCTCGGTACTCTTCCTAGAATGTTTTAACTTGGCTTGATTCGATTACCATTTCATATCGAGAATTAGTATCGCGGTGAATCTTTCCTTCCTATTTTTATAATTTAAGTGATACGATATGAAACCTGGACAAAGTCAGATATTGCACATTGCGAGTATACATTAAAACGCCAGTTGAAATGACTTACGACGTATTATGGTTAGCCGTAAAGACAAATCATTTGTTACTCTTTAGGTTCATATGAATGTATTTATAGTCGATGCTATGATCGTGTATAAGCGTGTTGTGACCGTACCTACTGTAACTTCTTCATTCAAGTCTGAAATGAATTTTTTAACACTTATCATGGCTGCGTGATCTGCCATGGATCTACTTATACGCATAATTTGATAGTACAAGCAACTGTTGCACAATCAGCAGTGACATATAAGTGATAATGTGCCCACCTAGAATCCTGATAATTGCAGAATAGGGTACTTACACATTTTAAGACAGTATGGATAACTACGCATGTTTAGGTAATATCACTATTGCACTGGCCGTAAGTTTTAATCCTCGGTAGCTAGCTATATAATTTATATTTATTCTTACATCTTTCTAAAGATGACTAAAAATTTTAGTAATTTTTGACTGAACTGATATTAATTATTGCGGTGCAGTAATTATATAATCCTTAAGCATTTAATGGTTATGAATTCATATCACCTTAAGTGGAACAGGAAACGATTTAAGATGCGCCAACGACTAATGGACTGTATTCACTATACCATACAATATCCAATTAATAACGCCGGATGTACTGATAAACTCTAGTAAATCGATGCTTATTGCATGAATATATGGTTATGAATTGTACTTATTTGATAGAGATTAATCTTTCACGTAATGAAATAAATGTTTTAAAATCATCGAGTCATGAATGATGCATTTCCATTCTAGGATTTGTTTTATGAATTAAACAAAACCTTAATGTCATAAGGAATCATTTTAGATTAGAAATAACTGCAGAATTATGATCATGGATATGGATAGTATTATTGCTATCATAAAGAATGTTTACTTCTTCCTTTATTGTTATTGGAACTACCATCACCGCAACGGCATATCCTTATTTTATCAACGAAGCGCATCTTCTTATGTCCTATAGAACACTCATACTTGATACTCAGAGATATGCAGAAAGATAATTATAATTCAGTATTACGGCTTAATAGAAAGTGACCAATACAGCGGATTAATTCAAAGAAATAAGAGAAATAAGTTATGACGCCAAGTAAAATAACGTTCTTTATAACTGAACGGATTTGATTATAGCATTGTAGTCAGCTGCTAATAAATGTCTCACCAAAACAGGTTGCAATACTGTAATGTATATCGATTACTAAAATTAAGAAGGCACAATCAAAATACTTTCTTTATTAAACATAAACCGAATAGTATCTGCTTGACAAATAACAACTGCAAACATAGCGATAATCGATTAATAAGAATTATAAGATTGTCCAACGTTCATTTCGATAACAACGTTAAACATGTTAAAAAATTCAGGTTGTCTTGAACGCTTGTAACTTCGAAGTTTGGAAGAAGGGAATTTAAGCATACTCATATAAAGCCCTAAACACTTATCGAAAAAGGCCTGCACGGTGATTGACCTACTGCTAATAGCAATGATAAGATGACTATAATAAATTCAACTTTTGACTAGTCTTCCAAGTCCATATACTTAGCTGCCATAGCAGTTTACAGGCTTTACATCAAATTGCTAATGATTGACGTTAATTTTGTTGATGTAAACAAAACATAAACTAACAAACGTCAATTCGAATACTATCTACACATACAGTATATATGTTATATACAGTACATTACATTGAGAAATCAATTCTTTTTAACTTTTCACCTCACATTCCAACTTTGCAATTTCACTAACATACTGCTCTTTGGTTTCTTTATGATTTTGAATTAATTTCTTTTTATCAGCTATTTCTTCTTCTACCTTTTTCGCTGCATTGGTAATTAATGTCATGGTTTCTTTTTCATGAGCAATATCTATTTTAATTCATAGCCGAAGATAACGATAGGGGATAGTCAGTCTACTATCACAATTTCTATCACCTATTTCAAGTACGTAATACGTAGGAAATTTTATCGGTTGGTAACACTCTTACAATCAACTTCATGTTTTAGTGATTGCTGAGGCGTGGCATTCATCAGACAAGAATACATAAAATGAGTTGGATCGGTAAATACCTATTACGTTATAAAATTAAATTGTTAGAAGTAATAATAATTCCAAAAGTTATATTGATAATTGCTTATGCTGGAAAATTCGTAGACATTATTTAATCATTTGAAGTTTATCGCAATACAAGTTTCATTAATGAATTGCAAAACTAACGCACATTTATATACTTACAATTTCATCATAATGTTCGCTAAAGACTCTTTTTCCAGGGGTTAATGTAACTGGAGGAGTTGCAAATAATTTTAACGCATGATATAACGTAACCTATCGTTGAATTTTCAACAAATGAAGGATTAAATTTACAACATTATAAAAATGATCAGGTTTTTAGGACAATAATATTGATATGATATCAAGTTAGCGATTTTGCAATAGTATTCGCTACATGCTGCTCATTCATGCATGTCTTTTATTATATCATTTATAATACAGTTGATATATCTGCTTTTCGGCATTATCCGCCAGATATCCTGGCTGCGTTGCAGGGAGGACAGAATACTACATAACGGTATTTTGTGCAATGTGCTGCAGCATCGTCAGTGCAATGAGCTATTACCATAACTATCAGGTCCATGACGATGATGATAAGCAACAGGCCTAATCATAGTAATTAGCGTACGATGCGAAGTGACCATGTGTAGATAGATAACTTGATTATACTCTACAGATCAGCAAGGTCTCCCCATCCATGAGGGTTAGCATAACACAGTATCATTACATCCTGTTACCAAGTATACCCTACTTGATTTGAAATGGCATACAAGGCAATCATCATCTATAACTAAGTAGATTTCTTAACCATGACGATGATGATAATTAAGTAGCAGGCCCATTGAAAGTACTTAGCATACAATGCGAAGTGATTATACAGTATGTAGACAACTTGATTATAGAGTACAAATCAGTAAGGTCTCTTTATGCATTAGCATATACGGGTATGTTTAATTTAAAATCGCATACTGTATAAAGCAACCATCAACTAAAGCTAAGATTTATTTATCAGTACTCACCGGTTTTTCAGTTGGATCGGTAAAGAATATTTTAATAACAATTTCGAATTCACCCCAGCCAGTTTCAACAACTTCAAACGGTGCGCTTGTCAACACTATGATTCAATCCAGTCATGAGGATATCAGTTGATAAGTAAAGCAGCCATCTCCAATCATGTAGTTTATTTAAAAATAGATATGCAATAGGTAGACTAATTGTATTGGCTAGAATAGCATAGGTATTAGTTGACTGTGCTATTTGATACACAGGACAGTAGGAAATGGGTGAAGTAGTAGAATTTCATGCGAGGATCCAAAATGAAGCAATCAATATTCAAATATCATCGCTATTTTAAACGACAAACAATAATCGACGCCATACCTCGAACAGGATCAGTATAACTGTCGTGTAATTTAAATTGGACCTTCTTAACCCATTGAGATACATCCTAAATACGGATTGTCTATTTTAATACCTCTACATTTCATTCTATTGTTGATATGGAATGACTAACCTCATCTTTATAGGGGCGAACAAACACAGTCCATTCATGAGTATGATTATCTTCTTCACGCTTCTTTCCAAAGGATTGTGCAATGTTACCATAAATGATTGGTTTAATCACAGTAGCACCCTATGACAAGAAAGTAAGGCATCCCTAGGTTATTATACAGTCCCCTTCATGATTACTGTTACAATTTATTGATTAAAATCATGATTTTATTAACCTTAACTCTGCCAGGTTGACCGTCACTAGAGGCTAATTCCGCCATAACTGAATATTAGCTGATCAAAGGTAGCTGATCTCACTACCGTAATATTGCATATGGATTTCCAATAGAGATACAAGAAAATCCGCGATTTTCTTAAATCTCTATCAGACTTTTACTACTGTATGGAAGAGATCATAGTGGTCTTATGCAGTGCTCCATGTTAGTGTCCCATCATTACTAAATCAGTATGGATTTATTTTGTGAGCTACGACACACTACCAGATGACCGCTAAACACTGTACCAAGAGTGGCTATTCCTCGGATGGACAGACTGTTTTAGACCGAAGATGAGCGAAAATGTGGATAGAAAAATAGCTACTTAATACGGATCTCCTATTCCTGTTTTTTAATCACTACTATTAATTCAAAAGTATTTCTGACACTATACACTATAACTGTTTTCAAGCAGAACTTATCAAAATATAAAATACTGAATTATACTCAGAAAACATGTACGCGAGGTATCACAAGTAGTTAAACTAACATTACTTACTGTATTATGTATAAGATAGTTGATATGTATATCTAGCATATATAACTCATAGTTACGTTAAAATTCTATTTTACTAGGAGGTATAATATAGTAAAGGAAACGTAATATGACATGAGACTCGACTGCTCAAGTTGACTGTTTCCATTTTACAACGAGTATTACGAAGCTAGTATACTGTATCTAAGTTAATAAATGCGAATACAAATATACGTAAATATAGCATTGCTTGCAAGCCGAACCCACACAATATTCTGTGTGAATGAGAGTTTTGATAAAATTTATTCATGTAAAAGTCAGCACACAGCCATATCTCAACAGTTAGTCTGCCACGGGTATTACAGACATCAAGTAATATTAAAGAAATTTCAGTAGTACAGAATGGTGTGCGGTTTAATTAAGTCAGTATAGAATGCATATATGTAATTTAGGAAAATATGTCAAATACAGAATAATAGAACTTCTGCATACTAATATTATAGCGAATTTAAAGTACTTGAAACAGATTATCTGTCTAGTCCGGGTGCATCTAGTAATCCGTGACTGTATAGAGAAAGAAAAAAACAATAAAAATAATAACAGCCACTACTTCCATGGCGTGTAATCGGCTGATGTAATCCAATTCTGCAGTTTACTACAAATCGGCAGCTGCTGTACATGCAAACAATAGAATTTGGGCGATAAAGCACTATCATCTTAGCTGTAGGGACAGTTCATAATTACTTCCGTATTATTATTTCTTATTAATGCTGATTTCATAGAATCTTTCCCTAATTGGATTGACTCACAAGAAATCATTTCTTGCCATTTAAATTAGAAGCATTCAAGCGATAGTGTATAGTGTGAGAAATGAATATTTCACAGAATTCTACTGTATACCCGTTCTAACAATATATAGTATTGGCCAATATATTATATTGTATCCGAAATTTCTATCTAATTCATCTGCTATCGGATAGCTAGATAATTTTGTTAGATATTGATAAACGCAATGGCATTTATTTGAAATAGTCAACATCCTTATTGATAGTAAAAAAGTGAAATAATAAACATACAAGATATTCGTTAAGGTCTATTTAGGTATCATTGGTCACAGATGATTTGAGATTGAAATTAATCCATATTTTATTTCAACAATTTCATTGTTAAATTATAGGCAGTATTATATCTATTTATGATATGCTGGATTCTTATAAATAGTGAATAGAACAATTTTCCCATTTTGCATAGTTCTTTAGCAGTGTCATTTTTTTGACTATAGACCAAACTAATATTAATATCTGATCTTCCTAGTGATTTAAAATTCTTATAAATGATGAAGTAGATCATTGCAGGCTGTGATCTATTTTATGTCCCTCTTGTTCAGTAACCGCTGTTATTCCATCGTACCTTTATCAACACAAGCCTTATGAGCGTTTTGAAACTGTAATAGAATTCATTTCATCTAATTGAGAAATACCCAGATAGTCATATTTGCCGAAGTTTATAAATTGAGCAATAAAATCGATAATAAGTAAATATCTTTTCTTGACTTAATGTAATTATTACTTTATATTAGATTCAAGGAAATCCTTGGAAAACTGAAAGCTTTATTACACTAGCAGCCATGCATACTAAAGCTTATTAAATTATACCTTACTAGATCTTGATTTTTCTAGCTAATGCATAGTAACTGCCTCTTCTTGAAATGGTAATCAATACTTACAAATATTTTATTCTATTGCATTTATTGCAGAAATACATACATAACTATATGAAATTCAGTAGAAATTGTAAACTGCTACATTACGTTATATGATCAATTAAGTAAAATTTATGAACTGATAGGGGAACTAGAGATGCAAATTATGAAATGTAACTGCTTTAATTACGAAAATTACTTTTACATGCTACGATTACCATTAGGTATCAAAAAAGATCACTTTTACTACTAGTAGTTTAGGTGCAAAGTTATGATTAGAATATACTATAGTTTCTATAGTCCAATGAAATAGTGTAATTAAGAATAAGCTCGTCAAATTTGTAAAGCATATATGCGAGAATATTCATAAAAGTTACAGTAATAAACTTAAAGTTTTAGATTTGCCCGCCTTAATTAAGCCTTAAGTAAGCACAGTACCATATGTATTACAAATCGTGACGTCTATATCTCCCTCACTTTAAACCGATGTAAATTCTTAGGGTTAAGCCGTTTGATACCGAAAATATTTCAATTTAAAATCTTTTGATTAAAGTAATTAATTGATTAATAAATTTTATGTAATGTATACTATAGTATTTAAGATTTGGTCCAAAATTATATTTAAAATGATACCTTGATTCTTATCCAGTATCATGTTTAGAGGAAAATTTTTACTGCTTTTAATGGCATAATTAATGTAATCGCTACGAGAAATAACTAAAAACCGATAGGAAAGGAAAAAGGCTTACGACGGTATATACCCTATTAACATATCTTGCATTGTCTACATAGTTGGTAACCAACTATGATACCGTCTGATGTTCTTAAATAAGATTAGGTTGATATTAGTTAAAAGAAGTACTGCTAGAAAAGTTCTAAACGAGAAAAATTTCGAAGATAACAAATTTTCACTTACTTTAATGATACATTACAATAATTCGCTAGGGGGAGTAACTAAATACTGATATGATAGGAAAGGGAAAAGGCTTATGATGGCATAATTCTATTTACATATCCAGTATTGTTAGATACGGTTGATAACTAGCTGTGATACCCTTTGATTTTGTCGGACATAATTAAATTGAGATCACCCAAGAGTTCTATAAGCGAGAAGATTTTGAAGGTGACAAATTTTTATTGATTTTAATGGTACAATTAATGTATTCGCTATGGAAATAACTAAATACCGATACAATAGGGAAGGGAAAGCTTCAGGCGGCATATACCCGATATGCTTATTCAGTACATATCCTATATTACTTGATGAATAAATTTAATATCGTCTGATTTTCTTAGATAAAATTAGATTAATGGCAACTAAAGATGCACTATTATTCAGTTCTATAAGCAAAAATAAAATTAAAATTAATTAGAGAATTTCGTAATGTGTTCTAAATAGTAAAAGGTCCTTGTATGAGTTAGTTTATTTTATACATGTCATCAACCGTTAAGCTGCAACTTCCGACTACATACCTTCTTCCTGCGGAAGCAACTGCAACGTCAATGTTTTGTATCGGTTTATTAGAGCTAATTTTAGAATTCTATTAAACCAAGAATTCATCCGCAATATGTAAATTGTTACAAATCTAGGATGTGAAATAAATTTTGAAATATCCAGTACATATTTACTAAATATTTACGGAATTAACAAAGGTTACAGCAATTTTAACATGACCTCATTGTATGACGGCAGAGTTGAGCACGGACGACGATATATTTAATTATTAGCTGGTATTTCTTGTTCATATTACTGTTGACAATTTGCAAATACACCTACAGTATAATAATAATTAGCTAAAGGCCGCAGTCATAGAATAACACAAAGCTATTAGCAACACACGATTAAATCCTTTATTTTTTAATGCAAAGATACAGCCATAGCATGCTGTTATCTAATTAACAGGCTACTTTGCTTTCGGATGATTGCAATGCGTGTATAAAATGGATATCGATAGATCGAATTTGAAGATCGAATGGTAAATCCATTGGATAGTAGCCTACTGCATAATTATTTTATTGAATGAAATAGTTTTGTCCCTAACTTAAAGTGTCAGCAATTTAATCAATGGAAACCAAGATGTCCAATATTGAATCGAAATAGATTAACAGCGAGCAGATTCTACGTGTCGAGGTATATATGACAAAAAGTAGATCATTTAATTATTCAAAGAACGGATCTTTTATTACAAGCAGTATTGAAGAATAGAATTTTTGAGTCCTCTTTGAAATAGTATGCAGCGGATCGACTTCAAGCTTCTACTATACAAGCGATTGCATAGCTATAGATTAAGAAATCATTGTATTAGTATTGTTTAGTTTAGTACCCATGGATATCATTTGTGTCACGATCACTGGATACGAAGGAGGTTAAGGGTTCTCACAGGAAATACAAATACCCTTTTTATCATAGAAATAGGGACCTTTATTACTCTAAAGCACTAATATAGCTCAAACTTCCTGTATTAGTCACAATTGATTAAATTTAGTTAAGAAGTAATTGTTAGTGTGTTCTGCTGTACAAGTGATTGTATGGCTATGGATTCAGAAATCATTTTATTGAAAGGGAAGTGCATTTCATAGTAGAAAATGAGTAGATATTCTCCATGTATTATTTAATCTAGTACTAATGCATGTCGCTTGTATACTTTCATTTGCTCCTGATTAAATTTTAGTTTAGAAATAATCATTACTGTGTTTTATTGTACAAGTGATTGTATGGCTATGGATTAAGAAATTGTTTTATTGAAAGGAAAATGCATTTTTACAGTAGTAAAATGATTGAATATTCTCTTCTAGCAAGTGATTCCTAGTACTTTTAGTATAATATTAATAGACATCGCTTGTATACCTTCATTTGCTCTCTGACTAAATCTTTATTAAGAAATAATTGTTAGCGTGTTTCTACTGTACCAGTATTTGTATGGCTATGGATTCAGAAATTATTTTATTGAAAAGGAAGTGCATATTTTTACAGCAGTAAAATGATTGTATATCCTCCAAGTATTATTTAGCTCAATATCAACGGACGTCGTTTGTATACTTTCATTTGCTCTCAGACTAAATTTTAGTTAAGAAATAATCGTTAATGTGTTCCTACTGTGCAAATAATTGTATAGCTATGGATTAAAAAATCATTTAATTGAAATAAAAGTGCATATTTTCACAGCAGTAAATTGAGTAGATATCCTCCTAGTATTATTTAGTCAAATATCAATAGACATCATTTATATGCTTTTATTTGCTCTCTGAATAAAGCTTAGTTACGAAATAAATCGTCAGTGTATTCATGATAAAGAGTTAGTTTGTATCGATATTTTAAAGTATCCTATTTAGCTTCCTGTATAATTTTATTAGCAATACAATTGTATAAATAAACAATAAGTAAATGAGAAAAGGATGGAATCAGATGCTACACCTGCAAATAGAAGATTGCCTATGTCAATATAATTGGCTCATAATGGTTTAGTATTAATCATAATTACTCCTTTCAGCCTTTGAACCAGTCGGTTCCATTGTAATTCCTTTTATGTAGAACTTTTCCATCATGGAGATTGCTTGTTCAGTCCTGCTAGAAAATATTGGTATAGGTGGTTACAGGGGAGCAGCTTTTTCTTTGTTATCGCTAAGTTAATCGTTTTCACCAACAAACTCATGTTGAATACCTTAAATTACTATTCAATAAAACAGAATCAAAATTTTTCTATTATTGTTCATTTCGAAAGAAATTTCATCATTTACATTGGTATTTTCTTTCTATAAATACTTGAAATGTCATATGCTAAGTAGAATAAATAGACCGCCATTCAATTAAATCCAATACTGTACTCAGTACCAGCAATTCTTAATTTTGGCTTTTATTTTTTTCTGAAACATTTTTCTTGTTTTGAATCTTCCTTATCCTGTATCTGTATAATATTATTTACAGTCTAAGCATTATCCCGATAGCAGATCGCTCGCTATAGGTAAAACCAGTATTTGTAGTCAATATCAATTTGACTAGTCTAACAGCTCTAGCACTAATCTCTTATTGAATCTCAATTTACTATTATCCAAGTAATACATTATCAATTCTTAACAAATTTTATTCGTCGATTCAGCTCTTTTGATTCTTTATTGAAGAAGTGGCCGTTGTAAGAAAATCAGAGAAGACTGTAAGTAATTCAGTTGATTTATGTGTAAAACTACTATA
Organism: Trichoplax adhaerens; assembly: GCF_000150275.1. NCBI lineage: Eukaryota > Metazoa > Placozoa > Uniplacotomia > Trichoplacea > Trichoplacidae > Trichoplax > Trichoplax adhaerens. Next base: position 3,378,187 of record NW_002060948.1, read on the forward strand.
CATGTACGCTGTCGATATCAACTTTCCTAGCCTAGAAGATCTAGTATAAATTTCTGCATTGAATCATAATCTGTTATAATCCAGTTGTAGATTATCCATTCTTAACAAAATTTTTCTTAATTAATGTGGTTCCTTCAAACTTTAATTGCATAAGAGTTATTCTTTCTGCGCCAATCGTGGTAGATTGTAAGTAACAGTAGTGATTTAGGATTTAATAATGTCCAATTTACATATGCCGCTACAACGTGTATATTAAAAGTGCTCGACTATTGATAGCTATTATTGTGGTGCTGGTAAAGGTTAATTTTAATTTCTTGATTTTAGATTTATATTGTGACAGACAACAGCAGATAGAGCACTAATAAAATATATCGAAAGCATGATTAAAGACCAGGGTCCAATTTTTGAATACTAATAAACGCCAATCCTATTTTCATCAGTACCATATCACTTACTCTAAATGTGACCTATGGTTATATTGCTTAGTATATACGATGGTAAAAATAAAACTGATGGCTTGGATCTTTTCCTTACGTACCAATGTTATAATTCGTTGACTAAATTATATTAGGTTTTTGTCGTCAATATACTATTAGATACTGTATATCCGTACTGCTATATCATTGGTAGTATCCATCTACCAAGAACTAGGTTAAAACCTACCGTAAAATATAAATATTGAGCAAAAATCGCTAGATATACCTTTAAATACCTTTCATGATCAAGTAATCCTACTGTACAATCTGTCTTTTAAACACTCACAATTTCTAACTATAGAGTTTTTTCTCTATGATCCTAGCATAGCTGTACATACGGAGAGAAAAATAATTCCGATGCCTTGAATTTATTCCTTACTTACGAATGATTTCAATTCGTTGACTAAATTATGTCAAGTTTCTATCCGGTTTATACTATCAGATACTATATACTCGCAATGATATACCGTTGGTAGTAACCATCAACCAATAACAAGGTTAAAACCTGCTATGAAATACTAACATTAAGCAAAAAATCGCTCGATATATACTTCGATGTCTTCTTTAATGTAGAAACCCTACGCTATAATTCGTCTTCCTAACACTTAAAAATTTTTAACCATATAAGTTCTCCTCTATGGTCCTAACATACGAGTAAGTTGTACATAAGACGGGAAAAAATAAATCCAATGCCATAGATCGATTCCTTACGCACTATTATTATAAATTCGTTGACTAAATTATATCAAGTTTCTGTCCTATATGTACCATCAGATATTGTATGCATCAGTAACAAGGTTAAAATCTGCGGTCAATTATTAATATTAAGCAAAAATATCGCTAGACATACTTTTAAATGTTGTCTTACACGTGCTAAGAATAACAGTATTAATGAAGATGTACATAACAGTTATTCTGTGGTTTATCCTAAAAGCTTATGTTTATTTTCATTTTTACTTTTGCAATATTATACCTACGCTAAAGATCTTGTAATTATGACGGTGAGAAGTGCAATGATTATATTATATTTAGTACCTTCATTAAGGCCGAAACCCTTTTCAATTTACATGGAATTTATTATTTTTGTATCAGCGAATAGATTGATATTAAAAACGATCTCTAGTATGTCCATTGCTCTTTATGTATTTAAAATTTTTGAAAAATTTTAATAGCAAGGGCTTCTAAGGAAGGCAGAATATGATATCAATAGTAAATCATACTGTCAACTGAATAATATTGTGCAAGTTAGAAAACCCATAATTAATTCAAGAGTATCCTATTAGAGATTGGTTGTGTTTAAAAAAATCTCAGTTTCATAATGTTTAGTTTATTGTCAAAAAAATAATGTCTGATAAATTTAGCAAAGCGAACACATTCCTTCGTCGACGTCGATAGCAATGAAATCAAAAAGTTGGCTCCATTCTTATAAGAAAATTGGGACATTAGTCTAATTATTGTTTGTACTTCAATACCTTATTTTCTCTATCGAATCCACTTGCCATCTGTTGACTTGTAATATCTATTATCGGCATTTTTAATTTCGTGTGTTGGTAGGCAGTAATAGCACACTATAGATATTATCATATGGGCTTAATAATTTCTGAGCTAAGCTCACGGTCTAACTATCCTATTTTATAATCTTTCCATCATTAATTACAAGTTTAGGCAACACAAGGCACATGCTTACTGCTAGTGAGAGCAACCGTATTATATTACGGTAGAATATAAAAGTGGGATAAATCATTTCATTTCGATCATTTATAGCCATAATGCCAGTAAATTTTGCCCTTACATACGAGTTGTATATCTTTATTATTATACAGATATTAGCGGAGACTCTCAATTCAGATCGATTTATCCTTAAACATTATCTGTAATATCAAGTTCCTTTTAATAGGGCGTACAGTTAGATGCCTTTTATTTTCAATAGTACCATAGAGCTTTATATTCTTAACCGAATGGAAAACACCATCTTGCTACTATAAATTACTGGTAGACAAATCCTATATGTCGTAACAAGCAAAATACCGTTTATGATTATCGAGAGCACGATATAGGCTCATTTGGGATTTATTCCCGCCATTATTTGGTCTAAATATTGATTTGAATTTTACCATCTAAATTGTCTAAGGTATACGATTGTCGTCTATCATTATCAATTACAACTATTCCCTAGACAGGAAGCGTCTATTGACATCAGGCATTATTTACCACAACAACTATCTGCAGTGCGAACCATCGTTATAAAAATTCAACTTTGATCATCGCCATAATTTTTTGTAGAAAGAAACCCTTATGACGTGGTAAGGATGTTGTCCCAAACTATCATATCGTGTTAATTGTTGGCTAAAGAAGGAAATGTGAATTCTACAGTATCGTAATTTTCTATAGGACAAGTAATTTCTGTATAACAATATAGTTCGTAAGATTGTCCTCTCAATGTACTAAAGTATCACATAAAGCAGAAAAAAGCATGATAAACTCTCATTTTACAGTTTTTTTATCGCTTATACTCAACATTTTCTGATGTTCAGCTCTTAATTTCCTCTCAATCAGTACTATCAAGATTAATCAACACTTTAACCATGTTAAAAGATGTTAATCTTTTCTTATTCAAGGATTTGTATACTCATGCAGTTAAAGTGAAATCGCAGTTGTGCCAATTTGATTATATATTACGCCTTCTTTAGGATTTCGGCTGTAATAATGTCAGATCAAATATCAGAGTAGTAGAAATAATTTATCAATTACATACTTTACCCTGTTAAGCTATTTAATTCTTTTATTTCGACTTCGTCTCTTAAAATGGAATAGTATCACTTTAATACATCTCCCGTTGGGATCATATCCGATATTCTGCACTTGATTATTCAATCAATAGAAAAAAAAAGTGATCGCTTACATTGTTGAATACTGCCAAGCCTTTTCACCTCTTTTTGAAATAGAAATCTTGAATTACCAATCATATGCATTGCAATAGCAGTGGTCTCGAATTTTAACGCAAATCTTATTTGTCTAGACAAAATTGATACCTATTGTTTTTCAAAAGATGTGATGTGAAGATTTTCATTACTCTTACAAGATCTATCATTGATTAGACCAAGGTCTCAATAGAATCTAATTTTAAATGGATTACGTAACAATAAAGGCCTTGTGGCATTTTATCTGGTCGAATTTCAATGTAACTTTCATTGTAGACTCTTTAGTAAATTTCCAATTATAGAGATACGTATATATTGAGCTGTAGGGTCGTATAATAAATTAGTTCAGTTGATTATAACTCCAAGCTATAAGATGGTAGCTCGAGACAAATGATGCCAAAGATTTATAACAAGATTTTCGGGCTTAAAAAATGTAATTTATTCCTGTAATAAATGTTGAGTTTATCATGTATATTCTCCTATTCTTTATTAATATTTATATTTTATATTTGAGATAAAGATAAGTCTTTTTGGGTGATAATTTATAATCAGTTGTTGATAAATGGAAATCATTATTAATATTCCTTGAAATACAACAGTAAGACGCAATATTGACTCATATTAGTCATGTTTACGATGTACATAGAAATTCTTAAAGTAGGACAAAATTGATTAGTTACAGTTTAAAATTCAGCCACCGATTTTTTCTTTTGATAATCAAAATAAAGCTTTAATTAATTTTTGCTTGCCTAAGCAGCAAGAATCGCACCTCCAATGCAATATACCAATGATAAGAACTATTTAAACAGTAATGCGATATCTTTTCTAATTGTATCATGTTAACGACAGATTTGGTGCTGCAGAAATTGTTTCCTTTTGCTTTTTAGATCATATGCAGTATCAATTTTTGATTTGCTTTTATATGTAATTTTATTCCAGCGGTTTTCCATTCCAAAGTATTTCATTTACGGGTATAAGCTTCCGTCAGCAGCTGAAAAAGTTGAGATCCTATCTATTCTATGTTGTGCTATTTGTTGTTTTAAATTAATGGAATAATGGTCATAGACTCATGCGTTAAGATATCGGTTATCATTAGCTTTCAAATTGAATATCCTGAATTTTATACCATTGCAAGATCTTGCTTACTTCACTTCACTTCAATTTGATCAATTTGCTAGAAATTAGCAAAACACTATCTTATCTCACAGTAAGAATAACCGAAGTACTTATAACTAGAGTATTACTTAACTAGTTAATACTAAAGAAATCTTAAAATTTACGCGGTACTACAACCATATTCGTATAAATATGCTAAATTAAACACACTATAACTACAAGATGCTATAATGAAGATATCGTTCATTAGCTGGTTATAGCTGAATATTTTTCACCCGGGTTGCTAGATTGTTATCCTTTGTTAAAATGATGAGAAATTTTAATAGTTCTAGTAGTAACAGCTGGATGTAATGGAGGAGTTGCAATGACAATAACCTTTACATATTTACAATCTATTATAATGTATTCATTCTTATGCAAAAACCACAATGTATCTCAAAATCAGTGCATAAACTAAGAATTCCGTTTGTTAATTTTATTAATACGTTAGTAGTCTTTTATACTGTGCAGCTAATCTTTGCAGAGCATTTGATATTAATGCAAAATATAAAAACACGTTAAGCTAATAATTGAGACGGATTCTCATTATAACTTACTGTTACAATTTTGCTTCAGTTTGAGTATTGTTTTGACTTGCAGTAGTTAATACTACAAGGAAAATAGTTTCAGCTTCGACCAGCGATGATCAGCTTCTTTGAATGATCTATAGTAGTGATACCAAAGTTCTGAAATGAATTTATTATGAATAGTTATTAGCTAATAGATTTAAAAGTAATTATTATTTTCTTATGTACAAGATAAACTACTTCATTGCTATGTAATAACAATTTAATATACTGTATAATCTAGTCATAGACAGTAATTTACTGTCCCGCTTATTGCATATTGAGTAACAATATAATTCAATTCCAAAAGAATACTACCTGTAATAAGGGAATAATTGTAGTTTTGAATACTATATGTAACAGAGAATATTCGTGGTTTCATACTTTAAGTTTGATCTTGATATGATAAACTGCAGAAAGTTTTTCTGAGTCAATCAATCTCTTTTTTTGTACAAATTACAGTATATACTCTTTATCTTGATACATAGTATAGAAAACTTTATCCATAAATATTCCTAGATTGTCTAATTAAAGGTTTATACTAAGCATAATAGCCGATATTGTTAATATTCCATTTATTTACTAAACGATATAAATCAAATCTATATCATTCGGAGAGCATTATTATATTGCATATGATGACAACAATGCTTTTTAAAATATTAGAGTCTAAGATCGTTGGGGATTATTTCAGCTTTATCCTAAAGTATATATCGTAGAGCTCTACAAAAGAGTTTAAACTTATCTTATCATCACCTTACAAATACTTTGTTATCGTTAAATTTTATTTTATGTCTCATAATCATATTTCATCATTACAGACATTAAAGATTAAATTACGAATCTTAAACTACATACTAAAAAAAATAATTGATCTAGAAATCTTTATGTATTTATAAATGATTTTTACCGCAATTATCTATTAAAATGATATCCCTATCATGTTTCACTCACTGGAAATACTTATAATGCTCTAGATTAATAAGTATTACTGATTAATAACAAGTTAATACATGTAATATTTTAAATTAACAGACATTAGTAATTGTAAACTCGATATTCCACGAAAATTAATGACATTATATAGTAGTCAGCACATAATTTTATGCTAAATTATGACTTGAAACTTATTTAACAAACACTAGAATTAAGGATATTATATGAAACTTAGTATATGAATGTTGGACGAGGCAAGACTTAAGATTTACGAAAACAAATGCTTTATTATTAATGATATTATTTAATAATTAGAACGTTAAACTAGACCATGGCCTGAGATTTATGAAATTAAGTACACTCACTAGAATTGTTTATATTTTAGTGATAGAATGATAAATGCTCCTTATACCCAGCCCTATCATATGATAAATAATGCATATTTTTTTGTAAAAGAATTTATCGTAAATAACATTTCTAACTGTTATGCGGTATCAACGCCTAACATTACGAGCGTCTCTAGTCGTTATCTAAGTCGTCAGAAATATACAAAGTTTATAAAATGAATTAATGATACGCACACCTTCCCTTTTCTATACATAATTATTATTTTATTATTAAAATTGTTAATATATCTGTTCTATGACCTTCACTTGATATAAATCTGAAATAAGTTGTATTGTTTCTCATAATTAATTAGCTTTTTCTAATAGCTACCATCCAATCATTGAATTATTACGCCACATTTTAATTCATTGCTCTTCCATATTCTTTAATTTGTATATAGTGCAAGGTCAAAGATAAGCAGCCACACTTTAATTTTATCTACTTGGAAGCTAAGATCAATGGCGTCGATCAATAACCATACAAATAACGTCTCAGGTTACGATTTCAACAATACGACCACTCCTTCCTTCGAAATTTTACCTTATTTTTTCGATTTTGTATGGCTAGCGCTAGTAATATTCATACTTATCCCCAACTTGTACTTATTTCTGTTGATTATTGGTAAACGACGTCTTCGTACTCGATCAAATGCATTAATTGCTAGCTTAGCTTTAGTTGATATGTCGTATGCACTATTTTTTATCTTACCAATGTCTGTATTATTAATTATGCATCACCATAGCGGACAACATTGGACTCGGTTAAATAGTATACTTTGTCAGTCTGCATATAGTATTATTCGGCCAATTTTAGATTTTAATATTAATTTACACATCTGTTTTATTAGTTTAGAGCAATTTATTGCTATTGGATATCCTTTCAAATATCGATCGTACATTAATAATAATTTAACCTTTGTTTTCACTATCATAATAATTTATACTACTTCTATTATACTTGGAGCTATGCCGTTTATTGCTACTTGGTACGATTTTGACTTTCCGGGCTGTACCATACAACTAAATGCGTTTTCCATCTTGATTGCTGGGGCTTACTTTCAAGCTTGGAATATAACTTGTTTGGTTGTACTTTTTCCTCTACCATTTTTAACAATTACCATGTTTTATACTAAAATCTATAGTATCGCAAATCAACATTTTCGTCGTACTATACCTAACGCGTTTAATATGAGACCATCAGTCAACTATCGCGTTGCAGTTAATAAAAAGGCTGCTAAAGCGATAGCAGTCCTATTGGCAGATATTATCATTTTAAGACTACCTTATGTTACTGTTTTAATTATTATTTATTCAGGCTTAGCTACTGTTGGAAATGCTACAATTTTTGTTACTGCTTTAATGATCACTCAAATTATGGGTGCATTTACTTCTGTGGTCAATCCTTTTCTTTATTCATATTATAATAAGGATTTGCGAAGATCATTTTATAAAAGGCGTTACTGTATTTTTTATCAAGCAGTTCAGGTAATGGCATCAGCTAGTTCAACGACACGAATTTCAAGAATACTGCAACGACGTTGATGGCAATCCTAATTTTTAACTCTCAAGTTTTATGCTTATTCAAGTTATGTAATTAAAAAATTAGAAATGCTGTAATGAAATATGGAATGGTACTGTATATAAATAAATTAGATGAAATGTAATAGTAATATACGAGTATATCGCTATATAAGATACGATGTTATCTAGATGGAAATTGTGATCATTTTTTGTATTATTTTAATTGCCAAAGCTGGATATTGTACATGATTTATTTATTTTAAGGCAATCTTCGTAGTTGATCATAATTGCATCATTTAGTTGAGTATTTCTATACTGCACTGTATTATAAAAGTGCAAAACTGGCATCATGATTTTATTTTATGGGAAATAACGAATAAACTGCAATTGCCTACGTAGCCTTTGAAATGAATTTGGTGTTGTGAATATTTTGTGTACGCGTCTGCCACAAGAAAGGTTTCTCTTTCATTCTTTCTAGGCAGTTATTACCATTGAAAGATTCATTCGGTTACTCATTTTAGATTTGAGTTATTACTATCGATGTCTAAGATACATTATAACGCAGTAGCATTTCATAGGAAAGCATTGGATTATTACTGTATACGAGAAACAACGATAACGTCCATTTTAGCCTCAGATCTTCTGTGTTGGTATATGTCGTCATACAAGCATTATTGAAATGGTTGTTAAGAAGCATTTTACTCATATGTATTCATGCGGCCTTGTCTAATATATCATTCGATTGTAGTGCTTAAATTTATGTATAGATATTAATTATTATTAATAATTATGGCCTAACGTAATCTCAAGTATTACGTCATTTACATGGATTCCCAGAATTGATTATAAAGAGCACTGTAGGTGAAATGGAGGAAGATAAATATCTTTCCACGATGTCATAATTGGCAATATGACAAATGGTTGAATACTAGGTGCTAACTATAAAGACGTAATCATTCCACAGTAGTCTTCAATGCAACAGCCAATAAGTATCACATATATCATATATAACTTAAGCCATTGAATAAACGTGAATATATTGCTTCAATGTCACTTGTGGCCTTTACTGACTAATCTGATAGATTAATTGTCTAAAATAAGATTTCAATATTGTTTGAAATACTGGCTTCGATAGTTGTCTGACTTACTACTCATCTCGTTGATCATTTTAAGCGTATGTTAAACTCAAAGTTATGGTTAGTCTTGTCAACTGTGAGCCACATTAAGGACAGGAATTTTTAGCATAAAACAACATATTACTGCTTTTATTTTGTTCTCAGAAGATGATTAAAGTGTTTATAAGCTTGATAGCGGAAATTAATTTTGTTTTGATAAAATACTGTCAGCTCGTTCAGTATAGTAGTACAGTTGACATACGTCTCCATACTGATCGGTTATATAGTTCCAACCGCAGCAATTTGTAGATTAGCCTTACACATATTTAGAGAACTAGTAATAGAAACAATTACTTTTCACGTTATAATAGCGCAAGTAACTTGAGATATACAGTAAGACAAGATCGTCTAGCAGCTAGTCAAACAGGCAACAGATAGAAATGGAAAAAAGTTACAGCATATTGACAATGCTCTAATTGCAAGTAAGACCCACATTAGTTCAGTGATATCCAAGGATATGACCACTAGGAATCTTTTCGACATTACCAAGTTTCCATCTCTTTCAGCCATCCTTCCTCTTCTGGTGTTAACTTGAGTACATGAGGTGGTGGTGGTATATTTCTCTCATATCTTACACCTCCAGGACTATCAGGATGAACATAGGGATCGGGATGCTTGTAAAGGTTAAATTCTTTCATTGCTTCTTCATATAATTGGTTTGCCACCGTCATATTGGTTATATTTTTATTAGCATCGAAACGAGCTCGAATACAAACAGCTTCCCTTCTCCATTTATCTCGTTCAATAATCCATGATAGCGAATGTCTTAGGCATTGACGATAGAGTCTTGTTACACGCTGAGCGTGAGTAAGAGCAACTTCGGCCATTTTGATTGCTAACCCAAGGATTCTGGGCACTGGGCAAGCGCAATAACAAATATGGGGGAAAAGACGCAGCTTACCAAGCCATTTTTTCTCTCCACGCCATGATGATTTATACCTGCTATTCGCTACTGTATTATACACTATACTATATTTTCCACATTAGCAATCACATCAAGACTGCCAGTTGACCAGTCCCTGTCCATTCTAACCTGCCTTATGTATAGTCATGGACTACTGTATTATACACTATACTAAACTTTCTCATTTGACCAGTAGGGCCCAGCCCATATCAACTGCAGCGATGCTTGCAATGGCAGCTACCAAATCATGATCAGTCTCTCTCGGTTCCAGAGTTCCTTATTATAATGTATAGTCATGAACTACTACTGCTATGCTTGCTATGGCAGCTACCAAATCATGATCAGTCTCTCTCGGTTCCAGAGTTCCTTATTATAATGTATAGTCATAAACTACTACTGCTATGCTTGCTATGGCAGCTACCAAATCATGATCAGTCTCTCTCGGTTCCAGAGTTCGTTATTATACTGTATAGTCATGAACTACTACTGCTATGCTTTGCTATGGCAGCTACCAAATCAAGACTGCTCGTTGAGCAGTCCCTGTCGATTCCAGAGTTCTTTATTTTAATGTATAGTTATGAACTACTACTGCTATGCTTGCTATGACAGCTACCAAATCAAGACTGCTCGTTGATCTGTCTATCTCGATTTTAGCTTATTCTAATGCACAGTCATGAACTACTACTATACTTTCTACGGCAGCTACCAAATCAAGACTGCTCGTTGATCAGTCTATCTCGATTTTAGCTTATTCTAATGCACAGCATGAACTACTGCTATGCTTTCTACTGCAGCTATCACATCAAGACTGCCAGTTGATCAGTCTCACTTAACAATAGGATTGTATAGAGCAATGCCTCGAACCATAGGGCAATGTGTTTTACAACATCGTTTTGCTTTCAGTCACATAAGCTAGCCAACACGATGCACGAAATCGAGACATGAACTAGCTTGATTTATGCACTTCTACCACGATATCGACATAGTAACCAACACTTTCTATAATATACTGCATCGATAGATCTATTTCATCGATCCTTACTGTACAATGTACATACATACAGTACAGTGCATGAAAATAGAAATGCAATTACACCACTATCATTGCAGAATGTGCAAAATGACTCGTCACCCCTGCTCGTCCCGAGAATTTTGCATGTTGAAGCATGGTTCACTAGAAAATACGGTCTAACCTTCTTGTGTGCATGTCGATTTATGGAAAAGAAAGAGGATGAATGAAGATACCTGTGGACAGTGTAAAAACGGACTTTTTTTTATACAAAATAAGGTAAAAAATGTCGAAAACTACAGTAGTTAGTTACTTTATAGTTCGGATTGTTGATATACGGTTTGAAAAATTAGAAAAATAAGTCAACAACAAAATCGTTTATCCACCATACTGGCGTCGTGACGAGTAGAGGTGTTTGGAACAGTAGAGCATTTCATTTACTACCGTCACCGCAGTCTCTGAAATGAAATTGAAATGTCCGGCCATCCGAGTTCATTTCCGTCCAGTTGTCCGGTACCGTGTAGACTACTATATTACGGTAGTCGATAACAACTTGGTTGCTCTACAAGCGGCAACATGGCTGAGACCTCGACTTCGGATAAAAATCTTCAGCAAGATATTGCTGGCTGCGAAAGCGTCGAAGCATTTACAAAGGTACTTCAATCCAATTATTGAACTATTGCTATATATTACGATATAGGATGGATTCTTAGACTCATCGTTCTCTTTGGAAATTTTATAGTATAACTTGTAATAATGTAATATTGGAAGCACAGTAAGGTAGTCATTGTTACTATGGATATAGCTGAAGGGGACAGTAATGAAATGGATGCATGATGTAAAGTAGTGTTGCAATAGATTGAGTTAGTATCATATACAGTACTGCTATAAAAGATGCATTCTTGGATTCATTAATGTCTTTGAAAATGGCAATAGTACTATACTATATAATTAGAGTACTGTTGTAATATTGTGTGAATATGAGGTAGGCATACAGCGGCTACTAAAACCATAGCTGAAGGATACAGTAAAAGGATGCAGCATGTACGCGAAGTAGCGTTGGAATAGATTGAATTATTACCGTATGCAGTGGTGCTATAGCAAATGAATTCTTACATTTATCGATGTCTTGAAGAATTTCATAGTATAACGGAAGCACTGTAGTATTATATGAGAATGTCAGGTAGTCATTGTTGTTGAAGACTGCACCAGAAGGATACAAAATGTAGTAAAATAACAGTAAATATAATTTAGACAGAGAAAGATGCTAATCGATAAAGATGCTAATCGATTCTCTTATGGGTTTTACTGTCTACACCTAAACTGGATGGTAGCAAGATAAACTAAACTAATGTTATAGACTGTACCTAATGCGATTATATTTGCAAATTGTTCCAATTAATGATTAACTGGATTTCTTAGCTCTTTTGATGAATACTTAAAAAGAAGTTTAATAAACTATCGTACTGTAAATGAAGTTACGTAGTGCATATTAATAAGGCTATCATGTAAGCTTTTTCTATCTACTAATACCCGTGTACTGTATTTTTACGTAATCCTCGTCTCATATTAACAGTTAGTATTTCCTCCGCTGATCAAAGCAACACAATGTGGCAATAAGTTACCAACTGCTGGTGATGACTACGATTTTTACGCTTCTTATTCATCTTTTCAACAATTCATGCAAGAAGCTGGAGATCGTTTACTCTCCCTGTAAGTAATCTTCTCCTTAATTGGCTCTGATCCTTGGACTATTAATGCTTTCAATTTTAATTTATTTTAAATCATTATTAAACCTACTCTGGCAGCCTGTGCTAAGTAATATTTATCATTTTACTAATCGTATAATGACCACGTGTGTTGCAGCAATGGAGCATTGATTCGCCACTTAGGCCTTAATTGTAGATGGCCACTTCAGTCAGATGCTTTTGATATTGATGACAGAACCGACTCGTTAATAGACGCTAATGATGCAATATTAGAAAAAGTCGTAAGTTTGTTGATGACAATAAGCTGAACCTACTGTGCAGTATCTGTCTATGCTGTCGGATTTGTAATGCAAGTGTTGCACTAATACTTTTTACTGCTGAACAGTAAACTAATTCAGAATGCCTTATTAGGATCTACTAATAGATGAAGCTCAAGGTATCAAAAGAAATGTTGAACCGATGATTCCTGCCAACTCTAATCAAAATTATCCTAAAATCGCTAGTTGGAACACAAAAAGGGTTTGTTAACCGACAGTAAACAAAATCTGCTATCGCACTTTAGTTTTATATATACTCGTGCATTTCCTAAATTGGTTTAAATGCGGAAAATTTCTTCTACAGTACAGTACATAGTTAATTATCTAATCCTACGTACGTATACAAGACCATTCTACAGCTTGTTAAGCCTAATCCTAGCATCAACTTGCATATTCGATTTCCTTGATAAGTTACGATTTCGAACATTCTTACACAGGATAAGGTCAGAGCCATGGCGGAAAACTTCAAATTTCTACATGCTAAGAATATTCAAAGACCTCAACTACAGTTCAAAACGAAAATCGATAATTCAAGCTCACCCTTTATACCAAAACTGAAATGCAAGCCGAATGCCCTTGTGCCATTACCTAAAGGTATGCCACTGCTATGACAGCGTCAGTGTACGTATGCCTTTCGTAGTATTTTTAATCTTAACATTGAAGTACGAATAAGATAAAATACATAATGGCAATACCATGAGTAACGTCATAATTGTATTTACACTGGTTAGAGTACATGGAAGATGAACAAACTGCACGCACCGACAAATTCTCTTCGAAAGTGATAAAACTAGATCCGGAAGCTGAAGACGATAACGTAGATGGCCAAGAATCCAGGTAAAATCTTCTTGATAATGTTATCAATAAACAAAATGGTCCTGGATTATTCTCTGTCTGGCTAATATTAAATTTATGATTTATGGAATTAGACACCCCTATCGGTACGAAATTAAACATTTACAACCTATGGATTGGCAGCTGAAATCAAAAAAGCCTATGGTATATATTAGTTAATGTATCTGCTTGCTACTGCATTGTTATCATGTCTTCTTCAATATTACAAATACTTCTTCAATTATAGATGTATCTTCCACTTGATGAAACCCCGTTGAATGTAATTACCGAAAAGGATGAATTAAAAGATTTGTTGGAAACATTAAAATCTGTTACTGAATTTGCTGTTGATTTGGAGGTACTATTTAAAGATTATTTGTATAAGACAGAATTAGTAAATTATCACATTATAATGCGCCTATTTTAGGGATGTTTTATTTATATCAAAATTATTTTCTGGAAAGCATCATAGTTATAGGTCATATCAAGGCTTTGTATGTTTAATGCAAATATCCACACGTGATGCGGATTACATAGTCGATACTCTTGCACTTCGAAGTGAATTATGGACATTAAACGAAGTTTTCTCGGATCCAAAGATTATCAAGGTTTTAACGACAATTTAAATAATGAAAATTCTTATCAGGAATATTATCTGTTTTGGTATAAAGATATTAGGGTTTATTCTTCGATGATTAAAAATATTGTATCTTAGATTTTGCATGGAGCTGACAGTGATATTATCTGGCTGCAACGAGATTTTGCTATCTACGTGGTTAACATGTTTGATACTGGGCAAGCAGCTCGACTTCTACAGTTTCCTCGCTTTTCTTTATCATATTTACTTTTAAAATACTGTAATGTAACTGCAAATAAGGGATTACAGTTAGCAGATTGGAGAATTAGGTAAGATTTAATGTTGCAAGGGCCTTACGTGTACATTAAACTAAAATATTGTAACTGATGCAATCAGTATGGTAGTTGAGTGAACTGTTGTACGTTACAGGCCTTTGCCTCAAGAGATGGTCCAATACGCACGAGAAGATACCCATTACTTATTGTACATATTTGATGTCCTTACAAATGAATTAATGAATGCTTCGACGTCAGTGGATTTGTTAAAATCAAATTTCGACAGAAGCAAGAAGATTTGTTTACGCGTAAATAGCAGATTAATCCATTAAACTTTGATAGTCTACCTGTTATGGCTATGCTTGAAATGATTCTTGGCAAGTAGATTTTATGGAAATAAATCTTCTTTTACTACCTTTAGACTTACGAAAAGCCGGTTTTTAATAAAAAGTCTTATTTGAATTTATTATATAAGCATAAAGGTCGCTTTAATCATCAGCAAGTAAGAGGGGAATCAACTTATTTATCATTCTTCAATTTTCTGTCTAACCTTGGATTATTTAATGTAAAATTTATCACATTTTATATTGAGAAATTATTGGCTAATGTTGTATTTACGGCGTGCTTTTAAAACAGAATTATGCATTTGCAAAGCTGTATTCTTGGCGCGATAGTGTTGCTCGAGATAATGATGAGAGTGCAAAGTAGGCCAACTATAGTTATGCACGATGGATACTTTTTTATTATTATTTTCAATTCGATAAACTTTTATACATGTTTCTTTCAGCTTTGTCCTTCCAAATCATATGCTGCTACAAATTGCAGAAAATTTACCAAGGTTAACATTCACTCTTTCTTCATTTTGCCTTTTATTTATCATACTGTACATACAATATATATATATATACATCTGATCTACAGAGAGCCTCAGGGAATATTAGCTTGCTGTAACCCAATTCCGACTTTAGTGAGACAGTACATAGGAGATATTCATCAGATTATCAAAAAAGCCCGAGAACGAAGTATCAATGAAGTAATGTAAAATTATTGCAGTACTTTTATTTAATATTTGTAAATTTCTGAGATTAGTACTTAATAATAACTCTTTTTGCTGATAGGATTTGGATGAATTAGGTGATACAGGTGTACATAGCAATTCTGAATCCAAAGTCGCTTTTTCTAATCGAGAAAATATATTTGAACAGCAGGATATAAACGGTTAGTTTTACATGGCGAGTGATGCTAATCACTTTATAACTTAATTAGTATGTTTAGATATCACCTATAGCAGTAACGATTATTGAGAGCATTGATGGAGAGGTTTACATCTTGTAACCTGCATCTCTTTTAGAACAAAAATTATCGATTGAAGCGGTTGGCCCGGCTGTCACCGTCTTAACCACCCCATCCTTACAGCAGTTAGACTGGACGTCAAATAAGGTACTACATAATATAGAATTGGAGCTACAGTGAGATGTAAATAGCCATGGAGGTTATTGTAAAATATGCTTCTTTAGGACATGAATCAGGACATGAAACACAAAATTACTTCGATACTAAATTCATTTCCGAACCCTTTCGATAGTGTAGGTGTATCATTGCTGCTAAGATTTTAGTTTGAGTAGCGGAGGTGTACTTCAGCTTATTTCGGTTATTGGTATTTCTCAATATAGGTGTATCACTTCAATAGCAGCAATCCGGTTTTTGTTAAATCTAGCGATCGCTCAAAAATAACTGGTAGCAGTTCTCATCAAGAATTGTACGTTTATTGCAATATAACGTAGATACTGAATAATATTTTTAACTGATATTAATGTTTACTTTAGTCATCAGAAAATTTCTCATGACAGTAGTAAAAGTGATGGAGTTGAATGTGATGCTACATCCATTGAAAATTTGGTAGAAACAACGAAAGGTAAATAACTTATAGAGCTGATTTCTTAATTTGTTTATTACTATTTTGGATCACGATACCATCTATAGCTAGTGCTAGTTGCTGATCTAGAGGCAAATGGAATGTCCTTGTAATTCGTACGTAAATTAATCGCGGTACAATTTTACCATAATATTAAACTATCTTTACTGTTGCAACTTTCAGGCCAAAAACGGTCTCCAGAAGATATTATCTCTGAAGAAATTAAAGCCATTCGACAGAAGGTAAAAATTTTCCCCATGGGTATTGAGCAATAAAATTTGTTCTTTAAATACATTTCTTGAACAAGGATTAAATTTATATATTTTTTGATATTATAGAAACGCAAGAAAAATAAGAATTATAAAACCCTGCTGACTAGCCAAGAAGAACAGTTTACGCCATTTGATTACTCCAAGTCTTCTGACAAGTTATTTAGTAAGGATGTCATGATTGTAGAAGATATATGAGCTAAAGCTATTGTTGCGCTATTAATATTAATGAATTATTTTGAAGATTAGGAATTATACTCGATTGTAATAATTCGAATTTAAAAATATTATTTTAGGTAGTGAGCCATTAAAAACTGAGCCACAGGAAATGGTAAATAATGCTAAGGCCTATGATCCGAACCGAAGAAATAAAGCTTCAAAATACGCTAAGGTACGTATACACTTTTCTGTCTCTTAGAAAGACTTGATATTTTGACATTTTCCTTTGAGATAGTATAGTCGTGGAGTATTAATAGACTGTAGTATTGAACGTTTGTTCCCTATACTGTATACCCTTAATAACAATAGAAAGTTGCACCGCGTGGTAAAATCAAGAGTAAAATGGGCCAACGCACCGTGACCTTCAAACAAGGACCGTCACAGTAAGATTAATTATCCTTTCAGTGATACACAATAAGATAAAAATTAAATTTTTTGAAATTTTTATTTATTATTGAAGTAGGTCAAACAGTCAAGTGTTCTGGCCGAAGCGCTGACCAATTCCAGTAGATATTTTTAGATCGATGACTATTTGCTACGGTAGTAGCCAAAGTTATGGAGGGTAGAATTACATTGCTAACATTTGTAATCTTGTGTAAAGATTTCGATATAACAATATTAATTTAAAGCATTGTAAATAGCCCTACGACGATATTCAAATCCGAAAAAAAGTCGTTATAATCTGTATGAAGTCATATAACCAGATAATTTTATAAATTAAATGCTTTTACAGAAAGTACTTTACTTAATAAAGCTGTTATATATGTTACATCAATGACTGTGTCACATGAAGCCGTTGTCAATGCATGAAATGTTCTTACTGTACTTTCCATTATTCAACTTCGATAACTCGTACTGTGTTCGAGCTAAATTGTGCCAAAGTTAGTAATCGCTCTAATCCAAGTATATTACCATTACATGACTAACGATCTGTAATTATTGTTCAAATAGCATACAATACGGACTAGAATAAGACCGCTGTATATCTGTAGAGCGAAAATGATTATAGCATTATCCTTCACAAATACTCGTGCGTAAAGACAAATCAATCACTGCACTAAAAGAGATATAATCAAAAATCTGAAAAGTTTTTTCAAAGAGCTTAACAGCAGTCATCAATGGGTTAAATGATATTGATAAATTGTTCTACTATAATTCATAGAAATAGGATGTCAGTAGATTCTGAATTTAGTTTGTAAAGAATATACAGTAAGAAGAACAAGAGTCAACACTTTAGTGCAGAATAAAAGATGCCGTGTAGTATAGATGAATACTATCGAAATCCAGTGATTGTAATTTTGTTATGAATGAAAGAAAAAATGTATAAGAAAGTGTTTAACAGAAATGTATCGCACTTAGGTAAAATTAATAAGAATATGTGGAAGTTAAATGGCCTCTCCTTGAAAAACTGTATTAATACATAATATTAGTACAGTATATAAAATTGATTATTTTTAACCTAAATTCATAAATTGGCAATCACGACAAAGACAATAAAGTTTTATATCTACTAGACAGCAGTTTCAACAGATAGCGGACCTTCGCGATGCTCATCATGGTGGCGTCTGTTATCATTATGATGGTGATGATGCCCAGTTCGATGATGGTGATGTCGGTTGTGGTGGTGCGAATGGTGA
The DNA here is from genome assembly GCF_000150275.1 of Trichoplax adhaerens. Taxonomy (NCBI): domain Eukaryota; kingdom Metazoa; phylum Placozoa; class Uniplacotomia; order Trichoplacea; family Trichoplacidae; genus Trichoplax; species Trichoplax adhaerens. The sequence goes on from NW_002060948.1 coordinate 3,396,988, forward strand.
TGATGATGATGATGATGATGACCACGATGTTTGCGTCCTTGTTCATCATCGCTCTCTGATTCAGAACTGCTAGTACTACTTTCGCTACTGCTGGAATCTATTGCAACTGGAGTGTGATGCAATAATTTAGGACCCATTAATACAATAAGAGCTGCTCCTAAAGGGGCTGTGATTAAGATACTTAAAACTGCAATGGTTAAAATAACGTTCCCACGACGAAGGTCATCAGGATCATTGCCCCTTAATCTAGCAGTATCCAGGGCAATAGATCCAATAGCTGCCTGAACTGTTGCTTTAGGTAGCCAAGCAATTGCTACGAACAATTTCTCTTTCCATGCAAGATCGTTATGTGATACACCAATGTAGGTAACTACGACCCTAATTGCTAATCCAGCAGATAACACAGCGAAACCTATTCAAAACAACAGTAGTAGTAATTAACTTAAAAACGATGGACTTTAAATCACATCTAGTAATCGGCAATTGGTATGATATATTTTATAGGTAATATTGCACATGAACAACAACGGTTAACAATGTATGTGCTTGTGAAAAAAATCGAGTCAGGGCCGAGGAGATTTGTTATTCTTGTATGGTACACAGACAGTATAGGTTCTTATCGTTATAGATCATGCTAAATACAATTTTTAAACTTACTTCCTCCAATAATACTACCAGTAAGAAAATTAATATCAACTTCAGCTCCAATTAGACCAAAGAGAATTGGCTGAAATAATTGCCATAGAATGTCAATGCTATGTTCAACTGTTTCTTTAGTAGTTCTCCATTGCATAGCAGCTACAAAAGAGCAAACTAAAGCTGCCAGAGCACCTGCACCTGTTAAAATATTTCATATTGTAAAGCATATCATTAATAATCAATCAAACAGTCGATAAATTGAAGTAAACTGTTCTATCTACATTCGTAGTATGATCAAACGCTAAATTAAATTGTTCCATTTGATACTGTTCCTACCTGAAAATTCTACAGCACGACTACCAAATATAAATAAGTTATTAAGACTCAGCAATAACACAAATCGATTTCGTGATACGCCATCTTCATCATTGTTAGGGAAGAACCAACAGACTATACCGGCTACTACACCGAAAGCAATTCCTACTAATATCTCCACCGGACCACGAAATATGTTAAATATGATGTCGCCTGTCAGTCAATCATAAAGAGAAACTTAACCATGTCGTTGGATAACCTTACGCGCATATTAAAATTATTGAAATAGTCCACACTCTCTACTACCAATTCTATCATATAATTTTTTTTTACACATTTACTGTAGCTTCGATAAAGACGTGCAATTTAACTACGGTACCTGTAGAAAAAGCGATACCAAGGAAAACTCCAAAGCCACTGATGGCAAAAACATCATCGATCGATGCTGCGGCAATAACCAATGTGGGAATCCCCTTATTGACACCATAACCGCGTTCTTGTAGTGATAATAAAGTCGGAATGACTACAGCAGGTGAAACTGCAGCCATAACAAATCTAAACAGTATTACAGTTACAAATTAATTGTGATATACGCGTCAATTATATATGTATATCGCTCTAGATATTCAACTATTGCATAGGATCGGAAATTACCCTAGCATAATTCCCCAAAGCCACGGTAAATCCATCACGTATCGAGCAACAATTGCATCTACTACAGTTTCGCATATGCAAGGAAGGAATGCAACACGTAAAACAGTAAATTTTTGATGGATTAGAGCTTTCCAGTCCAAACCTAAAATACACGAAAGTAATGTTGGAAAGGAAAGTATTAAAATATTACTCAACCAGTAATTGCAATTTAGCAAGCTAGTCTTTATTTGATACTGAATGCATTACTTTACGACGTAAAATTTATAATTATTTCAATAACATCCAATGGATATACTATACTGTATACAGTATCCAGGGGAGGAGCTGTGTTACGACTGAAAATTCTCAAATAGCAAAATAGTGCTAGGTTATTTTTGACTGATTGATTGATTTGTGCCGATAGCCTTTTTTAGAATACGGGGATTGTTTATACTGATATGAAGCAAGAATAGTAATGTCATGTACGGCGGTATGATGTAGAAATGTTTAGTATGTGTAGAATACGATAATTCAATTGCCAAGCAATCGCTTATACGTGGTTAAATAAAGCATCATCCAATTCAGCAATAGGTCAATAAATGATGATTGTATATCAAATTACACAACAACTGCTATCTAGCAATCAATATCGAGAACTAATATCGTCTAATTTCAGCAAATAAAATACAGTTCAAAGTAAAGTTGGATGTCTATCGTACTGTATGTCGTAGAGTGTGTCATGGCATAAAAAACTGGATCAATGCCAGCACGTTAGTAAATAATGGTATGTAAGCTTTTAGAATCGTTGGCCATACTGAAAACAATTTAAAACTACAGGATACCGAGAAAGGAATGTAGAAAACTATGCGGATTGAATATGGATACTGTATATTGAGATTTAAAATAGTTTTAGTATACGCAGCTCATTTAGACTGCCTGAACAGGATGGCTAAGAAATGATACCACTCTCGTGAAATATTAAACAACATGTTCAACTGCTGCATTCAGCAAAGGAATTGCGAGCAATTATGTGTACTGTACTTTAGAATGATAACAACAGTTATTATTACTGCAATAATGAATCAATTACAGTATTGTATAGTCAATTATACTTTACTTTTCTCTTTTACAGCCGTATACTGCATGGATAGAATTCTAGCTAAAACAAGAATATGCATATACTGTACGCTAACTAGTGCTAAACGATGCATTCCTTCAATTTTGTATAATTTTCTCTTGTACTCAAAATTATTTTAGGCATGTACCGCATTTACAGAATCTTTCACTACAACAGAATAGTCTTTCTTCCACTAAGAATTATAGTCTCATACAGTAGAAAACTACAGTATTGTAGTAGAAATCAGAGTTGGATTGCATCTTCAATTTTGGATTATATGTAAGCGATAAAGCAAATCAGCCAATAAATAATAGAGTAAAGTACTGTACATTCATTCAGTTCGATCACATTCTAATCGACAGTGCAGCGTTAATTTATCCACGCTTGTAAAATAGTACGTAACAGTAGATAACTTGTTGGTGAAAATCAATCCAAGTAGTAGATATGTATGATCATAAAGCATGAGATGAGTAGAACATCCATCGGATAAGCACATTACTGTACAATCTTTCATATTATAATTCGGTAAAGGGACTACAGCTTGAAAGGGTAGTTCACAACGATATGCAGTTTACAAAAGAGTCGTTCTATTCAACGTGAAGTACTGTATTAGTTTTTTTTTGGACATCTCAACCTCACCCCATGTTTGCGTACAGTTGAACAACATTTACTGACGAAAAATTGGCACACTCTTTTCTCGATTTGAATGATTTTGTTCAACTTCCATCCCCTTTCATACCATTGGCAGACAATTGGAGTCGCCGATGGAAAATTCACGATGCAATTTTTTTCCCCTCAGTACGTCTTATCGTGCGGCAAATGGCAATCTCTAGTCATCATTTTCGATGTAACTTGCTCAACCAATAGTAGTAGGAATGTTATTTCCATGGTATTTGATTGCGTGTTTACTGATCTGTCTTTAGTAATAGGTAACAATTAAACTGTCTATGCATTGCGCAAAACAGACATTTACTAAATATTGATCTTTTGGATTGATATTATTGATCGTCATTATCTATCATTGTCGTCCATAGAGTACCGTATAAAAGAGTCCTAACCAGTAAACGATCGATTGATCATTCTATAATTTACATAATTAATCGGTCCAAGCGATTGAATGATTACGCAACGGTATTAACGAATTTTAAAATAAACGTTGCAAGAATAAGAATCCATCTCGATTTTACCAAATGAAGCAATGGAAACTATCGTATTGCTGATGAAAGTGAACTGTGTGACAAAAGTTACGATACATTAATTTATGTATTATTCAAGAGTGAAAATTCTGATTGTGTGTCATGATCTTTGCAGGTAGAGAAAAAAATTGAACAGCATCATCAAATAAGACGAACTACTCGGTTCAAATTGCTCATCGCGATACATGACCTACTTACTGTATCGTATGTCTTTTAAAAGTGTAAGCAATATTATTGATTGGTATATGGAGTTGATAGTATTGACAAAAGTAGACAAAAAACAAAGTGCGAATAAAATAGCCGTTTGCCAGTTGCCTGCTATATGAACAAGAAATGGTCAAGGCATTGCCTAGGCGTGAAGTAGGTAGGACGGACATCCTCTAGCCATAATAATAATAATTAGAGTACAGTAAATTAGTTGTCAAATTAGTTATCCATTTCTTTTCCAGTGTCATCGATTTACAGCCATGAATACTATGGAGACAGTAGAGTTGGATTTTTTGTTGGACTTTCACTGGATTGAGAACAATCTCAAATGTTGTGAAAGTTTGCTTTGCGTCACTTTCACACTCATACTATAGCCTTAGGTCGTTTTAGGAGCAATTACCAGTTTTTCTCCATTTTTTAATCACCATTATATTCAAGGGATAAGATGAAGATTATTTACTAGCTATCAATCAGTTTATCATCATGTCCTAAGAATCAAGGGTCAATCAACGATTGGTGTTGATGAGGCCAAAGAAGAGCATGAAAAGTCTGGATAATATTGTATTTAGTGTTGTATAGCATGAAAGGCCTGGATCATGTTTTATTATCATTGATGAAACCAACAATAAATAGTTTAGAGTTGATGGCATTCAATAGGAACAGAAATAGAATGTTGTAAGGGAAGAGTTGCTTGACCAACTCATTGATGACACGATCAACATTGCTGATGATGTGACCATCTCTAGCAATTGATGATGCCATGAGATAGATTTGAAAGAAATGTTTTCTTAATCAAGCAACTCTTGATTGTTGGTCATTAAATGGAGAAAAACAAACATGGATGAAATAGATAGCAAGGAGTTGACTTGACGTCTTAGGACTGCAGTTGGACATTATTGATCAAGTGAGATAGATGGAAAGAATTGGTTAAGGGGATAAAAAAATGGTAGGAGTGGATGGATGCCTTTGGTTAAGTCATGGTCTATCGATCTATTTTACTGTAGTGTACAGCATGTCAACTGTGGAAAGTAGAGTATGAGGGGAAAAAGTGTTTTAGGCCTTGAAATTGTACCATAGTCTTATCCATTGGATGCTATCAAGAATGTGGATATCATTATCACTGACTGAACGAGGCAGGCGTCCAAGTTGATGAACAACTAGGAGCGAACATATTGGATTATAGAATTAAGGATAAAAACGATGATGACGCTAATCATCAATGCAGATTATTGATGGATTGGATTAAGGAATATTTTAATTGCATATCATTTGTTGCACTTCAGTCATACCTAATCCCGCTCGTGTTAGAATTACGGCTAAAGCCATGGCTCGCAGTGTACCCGACCATTTTGGATCGATACTTTTAGCAACATTAATTGTGGGCGCATTACGCAATGTAAAGCCAACCACCAACATGCCAAGCAATGCTGGACCTTTCAATTTGGCTACAATAAATCCACCTAAAGCTGAAGCGGTTATCACCACAAATAAGGAGAAGATATTACCACCTGGTAACGCTTCCTTGCCCAAGATAGACCATAATAAGCCATAAGCAATAGCGACTTGTAGAATTCGTGTTAAGATACGAGCCAATTTTCCCGATGGTGGTGAACAGATCCGATTGCTGCTAATAGAACCGGAGTAGTTTTTATTATCGTTGATTTCAGCCATTGGATCAATGGATTGAATGATGACGACAATGCAAATAATGAATTTTTCCAATTTTTTTTTTTTCCAATCTTGAAGGGTAGTTAGTGTATCAAAGCCACTTTGTCAAGAGAATGATCGTCTGGTTGTCGATGGAGGGTAATTTTTTGCACACACACACACACACACTAGTATATCTCGACCAAGTTGGCGATAATAGTGATCGGCCAAGGCATGGATGGTTAGCGGAAAAATGAACGAACCAATATTAATGTTGTGTCGTGTGATGGCAATGTGGACTGTCTTGTTGTGGCCAAAATCGATCACACTGGGGCCTACAATGACTTTGGATTATACCTGATCCTTTCGTCTAGTCCACGCGTTATCCAAAGGCATCCAACTCTTCTACTTGAACTCTTTCCTACTAATAATCCTTGCTGCAATGATGAAAAGCGATCGATTGGACGCTATTGCATCACCAATGGCGAGCAGAAGTAGTGTTGAGAATTGTCATGCTACAGTATGTCCCCCGATCGTCTTTTGGAGGCGATTTTCTAGTCCAACCACAGGCCAGGCTGGTACCAGTCTGATGCCTGTCAGTCAGGTTAGCGTTGGACACGAGACAGTACAGTAGACGGACGCATTGTACGCTGGAGTACTGTGGACTGTACACTGTAGAGGGCTACAGTGTACAGTACTGGGCTGGACATTGCCAGTACTGTAGCAGTGTCACTCTCCGTGCCTGCCAGTCCTGGTACCGGTACTGGTCTTGCTTGGACATGGACTCGACTCTCGTCTTGAAACGTTTGTTGGACTTGTTGAAAAGGCCAGCGAACCAAGAGTACAGTACTAGAAAGAGTGTATTCAATCCTCGATATGCACTGTACTGGAAGACGATTGGACGCTGTTACCCTACTACTGTACTGTCAACAACAATGAAATAGAGTCCGTCTGTCAGGTCTGCTGAGTGAGTAGTTGGTGCCACTGAGTCACCTTTCTTTCAACACAGCAATACAGTGTACGGTACTCACATGACAAGTTCTCGTACTGTACACTGTACACTGTACAGTAAAAGAGAATACTGTATACGAGAATAGCAAAAGTTGCTTGAATCATTGCTTACCCCCCTCAACTGAGATATTGACAATGACACACCGATCATGTTGAAAACATGATGTCAATTGACATACTTTTAGGCGTTTTAGCACTCGCGCAAGACCAATTGACGCAACGTCCAACTCCATTGTACTATACTGTACAGTACATTGTACAGTACATTGTACAGTACATTGTACAGTACTGTACTGTACTGGACTGTACTGTACAATGTGCTGCACAATCGACGTCAACCGAAATCCCTCTCACCACAGCAACTGTAGTGCTTCCATTCAATGAAAATTGTCCCAACGTCTTATCCATGTACCATGGATTCGTCCATTTCCCCATAGGGGTCCGATATCAGCACACCAGCTCTTCATTCTTCATCATTGATTTCACCCTGGTAGTAGACTGTAACATACTGCTCCAAACCAACTTGGCAACATACAGTATTCGCACATCATTTCCATGGCAATCGTCGACCGTCAGCTCACCAGTCACCAGCGCTTCATTCTTCATCAGTATTCGCTCATCATTTCCATGGCAATCGTCGACCGTACAGTCCGTCAGGCCTATCTGTAGGTGTACCTGACCACTGGCTACACGCGTCGATACTGGTAGACTGCCGTACACAGAAATAGTGTTGTTAATTTACTATTAGTAACTACCAAACAAGGATAACCAATCATTCACAAACTTCATCATCATTCTCAAAATGAATTACAATCAATCAATCAATTGAATTGATCGAATATCAATACTCACTCCTGTATTGATATATGCATACATTATGGATTGATTGGTTTCTGTCATGAATCGACATTAAAATAGAAAATGAAACTACAGTATCTACTATGATGATCAAGCTTTCAATCAAATTTGACTTTGAAACAAACTGTATTGAAAATAAACAACATGCAATCAATTTGAACTCAAGGCATCCATTCTTTCCCAATCATCATACTGTACATTGTACAATTGTGATGCATAGCATAACAGCACTACTGACAACCTTAACATTTGTATGTCAGAGATGACAAGATAATATTCACGCAGCTTGCTACACTCAAGAATTGACTTTGGAAATGTAACCTATTTGACAATACAATCACTGAGCTAAGGTAACTAAGGTCCATGAAGTCATCGATCAAGTGGTATACGATAAAAACTGGACAATAACCAATAGATCGCTAGGCGAGGAGAAAGCAATTTCTTGCAATAACGCTATCTTTCGGTACAGCTGACATCAACACACCGATACCCATTCAAATAATGCTTTGAACTATTTTTGAGGCTGACATAATATCCTTTCTTTCTCATGCTGACTATATCAAGGACAATAACAATATAATATTTCTCTCAACAAATAAAGGTATACGCGTACTTTAGTGCCATGGGAAAATGGATCCAATCGCTTTTTTTACCGATATCCAATCCTTTCTTTCTCATGACCGACTGTAATCAAGAATAACTACTGTATACAATACTTACAATAACGGTATAGTGCACAATACTTCTTCCCATAAATAAAGATATGCTTCAGCACAGCGGAACTAAATACAGTGCACCGGTAATATTACAAAATTGATTGAAGCATTTGTTATGAATACAATATCGCTTCTTTCTTATTGTTGACAGTAAAAAAAATGAAAAGCAAAATAGAAAATGTAATTTATAAACGCATCATCACAACGCTCTTCAATAGTATGATGAGACGACTACCAATAATTTAAAAATTATTATACCCATTTCTAACGGAATGCCTTCTTTCAAACAATTCAGTAAGACTGCAATCCTTTCTTTGCATAGCATTAGAAGTGGCGAGTAAAAGTATCAATAATGTTGTTCAGGAAGAAATTGAATCGATACGCCGATCATTTAATTATATACGAGGATATACAATTTTTTCTTAGATTCGTATCATAATTCTCATATTAAATTGATATGAATGAAATCCAATCATGCAGGTGAAATAATACCGATATAGTGGAAAGGCGACATTCATAGTAATATAAACAATTGGTTGAAGTGAGTAATAATATGATGGGCATCTTAATAATAAATCTACTAAAGCATCATTTATCATTCTAGTTGCAAAAATAAACTATTTTCATGAAAGATACTTCAATCACACCTAGTACAGCCAAATATGCACCATGTATTCAAGAATAACACACCTATTTTTAATGAATTATTTACGGTTCTTAGAGTACGCTACCCTTGATGCTGTTGTTCATCCTATCATTACCAGTAAGACATATGTGTACGGTGAAAATGAATCGTGCAGCTGTACTGGATTAGTTTAGAATATCGTTATAGAATACTTTTTGAGCTATATTTACGGGAACGATGACAAGTTTACATACGGAGAGTCGTCGCCTTTATGACCAAATTTATGCCAACTAATTTTCTATGCTTAATGAATGCACGGCATATAGATGAATTCAAAGTCTTGTCATATCTGTAATGATGAAATATAATTTTCTACCATTTTATGATATGAATTTGTCTACTATAGAGTATGATATCCTTTATAAATGTGTCGCAATATGTGAAAGTTCAATATGTAAATGTAAGTAAGATGCAGTTACTTGAAGGAAAATAAAAAAAAGCATTGGCCTTCCGGCCTTGGTATTTTCTAAATGCTATGGGTGTTTTAATAAAACGATGTTTCTGTATTAGCGGAGCAAAGTTCACACCTGTCGTATTCCGCATGTCTAACCTTAAAAGTAGATTTAAAGTTGGAATTGAATAATTCTCTTATTTGCCTATTTCGTCTGGATATATATGAAAGTGAAATTTATAATTTTATCAATCGGATCGATCAGTCAATATCTAAAAAATGTAAATTAAAATATTGGATTAGCTGCAATGATACGTATTATGTATTAAGTGACAAGCCCTGTCGAGTCTCACGCGAATCCCCAATGAATAGGCAAAATTATTTTTTTCTTTATTTTTATGTCAGCTCTTTCTAGATATCTTATTAACTTTATATAATATATACATATATACACATTTATACTGCTAAGAGCTCTGTGATATTACAGCATCTATATATAGTAGCCAAATAATTTGAATACATCTATACGAGCATATCTAAATTATAATCAAAATTTTACACTGCTGTAAACTGATTAATAATGACTGTGTATATTAGCAAAATTAATATTTTTCTTGACATATCTGAAAGATTGCTACCCGAAAAAGGTCAAAATAGAATATCCCACAGGCACTCATGATTATCATGCAATCACAAATACTATCGTGGTATAAAACAACGTAAATATTAATCTACTTCGGATATACTTTCCGATAATTAGTAAGAAACTACCGTATCATGGGAAAAGATACCATTTTTCCGTAGTACTGTACTATATAGTACTTGCAAAAGTATCCGCCCAATGCGGTATTTGTACAAGTCAAAAAGTTCCAAAATTGTATCTTAATGAGTGCTTCAATTTCTCAACATCACTAGATACGAGTATCAAATAAATAAAACAACATGCGATTGATTAATTTATTTTTGTAATGCGAAGTGATATATGTCATAAGATTCTACCTGTACTGTACTTAAGTCTACGATTTTTTAAATAAATACTACACTCTATAGTATACAATACTTTTTCTGAATACGTTAGAATACTGTTCACGAGCAAAAGTTCGCTTTTTATATACCGAAGAGATACATCAATCACAGCATCATTATTATTCCATATCTTATATATTCCCTGCTTACATAGATTATCTTGCAGCATGGTATACTGATCTGAGAATAAGAATCACTAGGGATAATGTAAGGTTAACGTATACATTAAAAGACAATTACATTTAAGCTAATTGTATTCGATTTAGTTATAATTCTACTATCCGTAGGAATAAATACTGTAATATCAATAGTAATGTGATTAGTAACTATCTTAATTAAATGAGTGAGGAATATGGAAATCAAGTTATTGCCTAGATGCCTTAAATACTAGGCTGATTTCAAATTTTTACCCTGCACTGTCAATTCATTGATAATGAGTATAGTTTCGCCTATTTATGGAATTCTAGTGCACGAGCATATGCGTACTACTGATCGTATACCTAGATTAACGTTGATCAGATCCAAGATTATGGTGGTTTAGTCAGATTATGAGCATATTCAATGGTATAAAATTTTGTTCAAAATAAGGATATAATAATATCTTAATAGATACCCTGTGAGCAATAGAGAATGGAAAAGAGAGATGCGTAATAACCAGCTTAAGTTATAGCCTGAATGTTAGAAGTACCTTTCCGATCTATGTTAAGCTAACGTCAGTGCCATAGAATTCAGTTCAGAATAAAGATACTACTGTATAATATCACAAACAAACTCCGTGAACGATAGAGTACCAACAAATGTGATAAAATACAAAGCATGGGTATACCGTTTAACATAAAGATTACTTTAGCTAGTTACAAATTTCAACGCGCCATTTCTTAAATCTTTAAAATCAGAAATTACCCATATTGCTATTAACTAATAACTATCTATCGCTACACAGTTACTTTTAAAATTCAACTGAACTTTGATATCATTATCAAATCTACTATATTATAGACTGGATTAAAAAATTAATTTTAAAATTAGTAATTTCCCAACAGCTTCACGGTATAGTGTACATTAGTGGCAGCCTCCTGATATAATTTTAGAAGGAATTCTATTTACTAAAAAGTCTACTGTACTATTGAAAAATACCCTAAAAATAAAATAAAGTAGAATAAAGTATTGCAGTAGAAAGAAATATAATATGGATTGTTACAGTAACAAAACAATCCTCGTAAATTACAGATTTCCAACATATAATTTCTTAAGCAGTTAAAGTCTGAATTTATGTTATGATCTACCATTGAATATTTAAATGCAGTATCTGCAGATTGAAAATTTTGAATCCAATTGAAATTAATTTTTTAAATTTTAATTTCAGAATGTATACTGTGTAGATACCGTCAGACATTTTGGTTTATAATAAAATACGTTCAGATTACAAACCGCGAATTTTAGAAATATTTAGATAGTGATTACTCAAGAATGACTAGTGTATTCGTATACGCGTATTCGATAATAGTATATATTATTGTAGGCATAATTATTATATCAATGCTGTTAACTCACAATCAACTGCAATGATACTCCGACATGTGCAAGCATTCAAGTATGGTACTATCCATGAGGACAAACGAAGATCAGCCAGTATTTGATCAATATTAACGCGAGGTAGTTTCAATATATTTCATTTATGGTGCTTTTTAAAATCGGCAACTTTATTAAAATCTTGCGTAATATTATAAAGATCATTGGTAAACTACTGATAATAACCGCAATAACAATTATTCCACTTAAAAGCTACCAGTCTACATTTAATTCTACAATTATCTTAATCCTTGTAATTAAAAAAGGTATAATTATTATTATTATTATTATTATTATTAAGAATTGGGTTAATGTTATTGGAATATTAAAAGTAATTTAGTTTTTGATGCCGTTGCTATTCTGGAATATTATAAATTGCGTATAATTTTATCTGACGTCTTTACGTGCATTGAAGCTAATCGATCCACAAAATTTTTTAAGGGCTCGCGTAACTTTTCTCCTTTTCCATCGGCGGATTTGATGTTGGAAACTATCGTATCAAATTCCTTCATTACATATTTACTTGCTCCTTCATTTTCTTCGAATTCATAAGCATGTGTGTAGATGCGTGCTGAAATAGAAAATAATATTTTTGAGTTACTTCAATTACAAAAAAATCTAGCTATCATAACTTGATACTCATGGGTAGGTAAAAGTATAAAGCGACTGTAATTGTACTCTAAGATTTTGATAGCAAAATTAGAATAGTTTCAATTCATCTTGTGCTTTTTAATGTATAACCTTAACAATTTCCAAATAAGCACCGTAAGTCAAATATCAATTTTCGTTACTTAAACTAAAAAATTGGATAATCATTAATTATATCTTACTTGGATCCATTTCTTCGCGGTCTTGCTCCATTCCTTCACCTTCACCTTCTTGTCCTTCATAACCCTCTTCACCTTCGCCTTCTGGACCTCGTTCACCTTTATATCCTGGTGGTGGTCCTTCTTCTTCTTCTTCGTTTCCTTGTGCTTGTTCTAACTCAGGTTCCATTTCATCGGTAGTTAATCTATTGATCAGTGACTTTTCATATCGAGTTCTACCTCGCATCCGGATAGCTTCTTTAGCTGATTGCAAAGTGCCATCAATTAATCCTTTGTATAAGCGGAAATCTTCCATAAAACGATTAACACGAGCTTGATGTTCAGTATTGGCCATCTTGACTGCAAACGAGTATCGAATGCCTTTGAAATCATGCGCGGGTGGTCTTGCAGAATGTGGTATGGTACCTTGAAAGATCACAACTCGGCCATATCGAGGTCGAACTTCAGTTACAAATTCGCTAATATCGGAATTATTAGTCGTGTAAGCAGTTTCACCTCCATAGGAACTTTTCCAGCCAGGATTTAAGTAGAGTAAAAATGTCCATTCATCAGCAACATCCGCACAATCTGTATGGATTTGAGTGTGATCAGCACTTCGTATCATATTGCATGCTACATCGTAGGGGTACCATTGATCTTTTCCACTAACATAAGCAGCAACTTGTTTTTGAATTTGCCAAAAGTAACTCTTGGTATAGGAATCAATATTAAAGCCAGCAATCCATTGAACATTATCAGTACCACTATCGACGGAATCATCGTAGTAAAATCGTGCATTCTTGATCGATTGGCGTAATTCTTCCAATTCTTCATTCTTGAAAAGACCGTCAAAGACGAAAATTTTCTTACCGTCGGGAGTTTCAACTTTTTTAGTCTGATATTTACTGATGTCCAATTTAGGTGCTTCTTTACTCTTATGAGCGGTTACAAAATCAGCGTTACGTGCAGCATTTCTCTTGGAGTATTTGAGTTTCCATTGATCATGAAATTCCTTCACCTTCTCTTCAGATTTTGTCAATTTAATAGTTAAGAACATTTGACCAAATTTATAATCAATAGATGGTGGTTTATGTATGTAAGGGATAGATGCATCAAAGATAATACAACGCGCTAATCGTGGATGGATAGCAGCAGCAACTTCTTCGTCTTGATCATAGAATAAGATGTCGCCATAATCATTTTTCTTCCATTTACTTACTAACTGGATAACCATGGTAATGTCTTTCTCTTCCGGAGATGCATCAGTTGAGATAAGTGGTATATCACCGCGTCGTACCAGTTTAAATGCTGCTTCATAGAAATGATATTTACTTTCAGAAGCATTAAGAAAATGATTAACACCGGCCAAAAGTCTTTGTCCAACACTTGTTTTCTCAAGTTTAGCAAAATTAATCCTTGTTTTCCATGTTATATGATCTTTGTCTACGGTCTCTGCCTTGATACCATCATTAGGATCTTTCAATGTATGTTCCCACTGGCCAAGAGAAACAACATACAAGCGTAGCAGGTAGATATCACTGGGTCTAAGGAAATCATCGTAAACCGAAATTTTCTCATCGCTAAGGGTACGAAATGTTTTAGTTAAATGGGCATCGAAGTCAAAATTGCCTGCTGCCGAATATTTAGTATGAGGTTTTTCCTTAGAATGAGATTTTTTCTTTTGATGATCATATTTCTTCCCTACTACACTATCTTGCCAAAGGGCAAAAACTAGGACGATAGCAACAAGTGATACCGACTTGTGATACCTCATTCTTAGTTTTGCAAAAACTGGCTAGTTAATGATATTGATTCAATTTACGGAAATAGATGAGATTAAGGTAGAAAAAGATGAAATTTTTACCAGGAATAGGAAAGACAGAAAAGAAAGGATTGGCAGTCCCAAGTCGATGACTGTCAAGATTGAAGTCAGTTGAATTAGGAAAATAACCCTTATTCAATAGTAAAATCGCTGCTCTAAACAAAGATCGCAAGCAACCGCTAGTCACGATCAGTTTTCTATGTATTTAAACTAGCGTTAACATGGGCAGTTCCCAGTGTCATCATTGTTGTAACTCCCTCAACAGTCAAGATTTCATTATAATAACTATTTAAGAACGTCGGAGAAATCAATAGACATTTATTTGTATTTGTTCTTGATAATGGAATTTCTCAGTTATTGTTATGCACAGTCGATAATAGTTTTCAACTCGTCACGTCCACCATCGACTACAGATGAATAATGAATAAATTGAAAGGATATACACTAAAAAAACGTTTTACTCCATTAATCCTTATTTCCACGATTAAAATTAGAGATCAATCCGGCTAATATGAGCCTTCAATGGCTAACCAGTTATCCTCTACAATCTATTTTAGAGACGCTATCCTTGTCGTTACATTGTATGTGCTATCAATCTGAGCAGACTCTTAATCATTATGACAAGAGGTGGAAAATTTTATAAGCAGTAATTTTCTTTACTAATTCATTCAGTAAAATTGGCGTTACTACGTCAGTAGACGATAGATACATGGCGAAACTGACTTCAAAGAATGCTCACATTCACGGAAACAAAAACAATCTCTAATGTATTATTTATTCTTTAACAAACATATTCAATTAGTCCATTGCGACTATATTCGATTATGAATGAATGATAGAATTGTATAATAGATCAAAAGAGATAATTAGTTACTTTCTACGTAATTCGTCCTGCCAATTTTACCATCATACACATTAAATGAAGACAATCTACGCGTATGAAAATGGTAGAGTACGCGTACATCTATACTCTTAATCATGGGTAGCAGTAGGTAGGTTAATATGGAACAAGATATTTAAAGAAAAGCCCTATTTCTTAACCCCTAAATTATTCCTAACCCTAAACCTTTCTTGAAAAAAAACTTACTATGACAAGAATGGCGATGAATTATTCCAGTCAACACAACCTATAAATACTGTAGTCCTCTTATGGAATATCAAGTTGTTATTCATATATTGAATTTCCCTTTCCTGTAATTCAACTATGTTATTAAATTGACTAGTCATTGCTTCTACATGCTAGGCGATAATTTCTCATTCTGCGTCTGTCTGAATAATAATCTGTATGATAGAATTGGGAATGTAGAATAAAAATAATATTGATTCCATTCAGCTGGCATTGAATTTTCATTCTACGCCCCAAGGCATTACGGTGCTTCATATTAACTTCTATCGGAAATTGGGATTGCCATATAGAAATGGACAGAGACCTGTTAAGTAGGTTAATAACAAAATAAAAATACATAATAAGTAATGGATTGTTATTTTACCAACAGGGGTTTTAGCTATTGTACCACAGCAGTAATGATTTGATATTCTTCTGCTATTATTTGCAATAGTGAACCGCCTGACTTGTACTCAGGTGTATATCAGTAAGTCCCGGTAGTATTTTGCCAGTTAAGAATTAATAAGACTTATTAAAGCATGATGCGATATCAGAAAATTCATCATTACCAACTCACTTCCTGCCTTGCGTTGCATAGACGTTAATTTAGGAAACTTCTGTTATGACAATTGCATAATTTGAATGTTTAGGAGTGTTTGCATTTATTATCTATTAATCCCTATCAAGTAAGTGAAAATATTGCATACTCTGCTGCCCATTCAAGGTATAAATGAATGAAAATCGATTGATCTATTACCAGCAATAATAAAGATGAGCCAAAATTATTATTAGTAACGTTTGGCTACCGAGTGTTTATGGAGTCAAGAGGCACCTAGGCAGAATCAATTTTTGAATAAGATAAATACTCATGTTGCGATGCTTTGTAGCTGCATGCTATATGACTAAAATGGGGTTCAATTTAATCGAAAGGCAGTCAAAATAGTTTACTGAGATTAATTTTAGTAGTCTAAATTAATGATTTACGCCAAATTTGACGTTAGTTTCTTTGCTGTAGACGTTCATTATTCCATGCAATCTGTTTGGATAGATTCGTTCTCAGTCTTCCGGTAATGAAAGCGACTGCAATTAGTTCGCCATAATTTAGCAGATTACAGCAGTTAGTACTGTGTCTATACGTTCATAACTTTGAAATAACTTTTAAAAATATAAGCCTTGCAATATCAATAGCATAGCTTGCCACTAATTGAATGATCAAATCATGCAAAACATGACTATTGAAGGTAGACTAATTACTGCTGAGATTCTTATACATCTTACTTACTCTTTCACTAGTTTTATATGGATCTCCGATAGCAAAGCATTAACTGGATTACTAGCAACCTTTAGCGAGTCTTGCTCTAGCTTGTAATTTGATTAAATGTCCATTTTGATTTTTAGTAGTATATGTAAAGCAATACTTTGACTACTAGTTGTCTTTACTCTGTCCTGCCTTAAACTTATATTTAGCATCTGAGCATCCACTGAAATAAACATTTGATATCTCTAACATTAACGACTGAAATGAAATGGTAGCAGCATGATGGCTAAGACAAATATCGTAACTATTGATCACCATACCTCTTTCATATCAATATATATTTGCTTATTAGCACCTAAGATCATGAAATGATATCGTTGCTACATGAATTTAAAACGATATACTCACATGATTTAAGATTTTAATATTAAAATTACAGGAAAAAAAGGAGTTACGGATACACGAAAATTTAAATTATATCTATTTATAACTAAATCACACTACTGCCTCAAATAATTTAAGAATTAATATCAACTAAGAGAAATTATCCATCACAGACATAAAAAATAGAGTTATTTAATACGATGCCCATTAAATATTAATTCAAAACGTAACGATGGCCATAATAGGTAGAAATATTAACATATAAGTGACATGGTACAATCCAAATCAAAATATATTAAATACGAGTTAATTATGACTATATCAGTAGGCAGTTTGTGAATGAAATAAGGATTTATACAACTGCCCATATGTCCGATTATAATTCATCACGATCCCTTCGTGGGTCTTCGTAATCTTCGTCGGCTTCATCGTCGCCATTTTGGCCTCGATAGCCTTCCTCCTCTTCGTTCTCTGATTCGTCATATCCTCGAGGCCGTTCGCCTTCCTGGCCAATATCTTCTTCCGATTCCTCATCTATAAACTCGTCATAACCATTATCACCTCCATCTCTACCTTGGAGATAATCTTTATCCGTGACTTCTACCATATCGTCAACCCTATCAGTATCGAATAACTTGAGCAATTTTTCTAAGTTTTCTTTGAGTTCTTTTTTGGTGATAACACCATCATTATCACCATCTAGTACTGCCATGTTCTAATATTTAGTAAAATAATAACACGCCATGTTATTAAAGTAAATTTTGAAATACAGACTTTTTTCGCCAAGATGATGAATAACAGTAACTGTAAAATTATCGAAAGAGTGTGCGTCTTAATAAAAATACTACAGATTAAACTAACTTACCTTTTCACCGAACGGGACAGAACCTCTTACTTTCTATTAATATAAATAATACGTACAACCGTTATGATTGTAAACAGAGTATAAACATTTGTATTAATCAGATTAAAGGTTTTTAGTGTATAAATCTAAATTGAGATAGAGCTCAATAGTACCAGATAATTTTTCATAAATAGTTCCTTGTCTAATCCTCCGGTTTTTTTATCGATTGATTTCTTAATTACTCCCCTAAACGAAAGTTAATATTACTGATGAATTAAATGTAGTAAAGATTGAGAATAACATTACGAAATATTTACTTTATAAGCCTTCTATCCATATTATAGTATTCAAAATCTTCTCTATTTGCAAAATCTGGATCAAGGAATGAGGTGAGGTAAGTCCAATTTTTGAATGATAGCTCCTTAACATCTTTTGACGTGATATAATCCTTGTTTTTAACATCAAAAAACTCTTCAAACTGGAAATAAGGAAAAAAGACATATCAACGATTAGATCTACACTTGATATAGTGCCTTCTTTTAGCTAATGCTAGTCCATCAGATTCCCGTATTAAAATAAAATTTTCATATCTATTTTCTGGATCATGGACTTAAAACAGATAAATAAATTATTTATTACTGCTACAACATTTGTTTAATCCTTACAGCTCTTATTTGGATTTTCATACGTCCTGGATTATCTTCCATGATTAGTCCACGCTGATATTTTAAAATTAACAGAAGAATATAAAATTACATGATTGTATTAGCAGTATTCAGTTAGGAGAAGAAAACATGCCGATTACAAATTGCTATTAATAGATGTTGGGTCTTACTTTTCTAATGTGTTTAATAAAGTTTTTAGCTTTAACTTTCTTATCTCCTCGAAACGTCCGGATAAATCCATCCCTAACATAGAATAAAGAATCCGATTTTTACTTTGGAAAACAAAACTTTGTCTCTTACTTTCAACATTTCATGTACCGTTTTCAGATTCACTTTAAGCACAGTACTAATTATAAGGTGAAGATTTATTGCTCTACAATTTGTAATACAGAAGATTTCACTAGCCTACCTGATACCCCAAGGACTTGGATTGCCCATGGTCATGGAACCAAAGCCAGGATAATTCCATACGATTTTGGAAGCATCCAATATTTTATAGTCACGATTTCCATTACATCCAGTATTGTCAAATTTGGGCAAATAAATAAGATTGTAGTCGAGTAACAATGAGTACGCTAAATTTTTCGGTCCAGTTGAACGAACTTGATGTAAGTAACCTATCATAAATTATCATTTAAATGATAGTAGAATAGGCAATAATAAGTCATGATAGTCGCCGACGAGATGAGATAATTTCAATTGACTAGGATTGAGACTGACAACGTGAAGTATAACAACTAATGGAAAAACTACTACAAATGCTATAAAAAATTAAGGTAAACACTTATGGACGCTACTATGCCTTTAGCGATAGTTTAGCTTAATGTGGAACAGATCAATTATAAAAAAGACTTGTCTTTCTGTCTATTTGCTAATTAGCTAGCAGATAGAAAAGCGTGTAGATACCTGTTGGAATATACAAGCAGTCGCCTGGTGTAACATTTGCATACTGCCATGGTACTTTAGCAAAGTTTGGGTAACGTTCCATATTTACTTTATCGACGTTTAACATGGAGAAACCTCCAATTTCAGATTCAGGTTCTTTAGCCATAGGTACATTTTTGATGTGTTTATCACTGATCATGATCCAATCCTTAGTGCCATTAACGAGGCAATTTAAGGTGTTTACTAGAAAACGTAACCATAGTATAGCTTTAAAATGGATTGTACTATAATAGAAGTAACACCAACTCGTTTATGCCTGAAAATTGATGAGAATCTAAAAATGATACCAATCTCAGTGAAACTGTACAATAATATTGAACTGAATGTAGTCAAATTGATATTAGAAAGAATGTCTAAGTTCCTTGGTAATGCTATATATATATACGGATAGCTGACTGCAATGGCATAAAAAGTTCAATCGTTCTATGAAATATCGTGCTGTACAGTACTTGAAAGTTGAAGGTAATAAAGGAAGTATACAAGCTTTAAAATGCTAAATAACATCTGCTATCGATTAAAGATTAAGGACAGTTCTATAAAATGACTACCATTTGATAGATTTACCACTCAATGGGAAGAAATCGAAAAAAAGATATAGCATAATGAATTGAAAAAGTCAAGGGAAAGCTAGCGATAGTTGTTATAGCTAGACTTACAAGCATCTTTGTGCAATAAGCTACTTGTACCACCATTGCTAACCCATAAATTGGCTTCCATAATTCGATTAGTAAATGAACCGCAAGTTAGATATGGCGGAACCATAACATCTTTGGCCATGGGATCGGGCAACTGAGAAACGACATAGACATCTCGGGCTTTATACGTATTTAGAAAGTGCCTGATAGAGTCACGTCCTAGCCCAACATCACCAACAGGTACGACTTTTTTTTCCAATTTCGATTCTAACTTGACCTGTAAATCGCCAAAATTTTCCAATAAATATTCATCAGTCCATTTGGCAATGGCAGGAGATAGTTTAGCAGCACCACGAAAGAGCGCTGGCCTTTTCGCTTTAACATATTTATTAAAAAAATCAGTCGCAGATGGAAGTTCATTAGCTTCATAAGTATCAACATGGCCATCGCTATCACGATGATAGCCTAAAGGCTGCATATGACCACGAATAGTTTTCTTCCCATGACAAGGAACTGGACTAATGATTGCCAAGGCGGCAATCCAAGCACCAACTATTAAAAATCTATAGCTTATCGACATTATGTTGATTCTATTCAATATCCGTCGCCAATCTCTCACTCTTTATTTTTCTTTTAATCTCTGACTCACTAAGTAGTAAGTAAAGATTAAAAAAATGACTCTAGTAGAATCCTACCGATAGCTATACACTAACTCCCTATGACAATAGTTGAATTTTAGTCCAATAAAAAATAAACAGGTATAACGCACAATAATAGCCAGATTAATCATTTTTGCAGCCCATCTCTACCACCTATTGAATGAATTTGATGCCTTTGTTATTTTTCGACCTTTGTTGCCAAATTTATTAATTGAATAATAGAAATGCAAATCAATTTGAATTCAATTAAGGAACAAGCCATCGAACGTATTTGGTTTATATTTGTCTATCTAAAATAGATATAGGCGGTATCCTACATCAATATGAAATATGATTTATAGACATTGTCGCAATTTAGAATTGAGCCATACTATTCTTATTCATGGCTTTTCGTTACCTAGGGGCGTGATTGATTAATAGACGCGTAAGAATTAATCTTTACGTATATGAGGTTCATTAAATTCTGTCAGCGTTTTCAATGAGTGGTAGGATTGTCCCTTCTATACTCGATTGATATCGGTTGGATTCTAAGGATACTATGGAAATGATAGACGGAGGCTATCGTCGTTCTTTCTTATTTAACATAGAAATAAATGAATGGAATGATACTATTATTATAGCTTGCTCAATACGTAAGAAATCAATTTTTTCTATATCCATTTGAGTTTGGTTGCTTCAATTCTCGAACAGTTTCGATGAGAGGCGAGCTGCTTCATTCAGTTATATTGGTGGTTTCCACGAGTGATCGGATTGCCCCCTTCTAGACTTGATTGATTAAATAATTATTACTGTATCGGTTAAAGTTTATTATTTTACTATAGAAATGAGAGTCACAGGCTATTACTCCTCTACTTCATTCCAATTTTAACACACAAGTTCATAAATAAAACAACGCCATTAACAGGTTGCAGTTGAACGTCAACATCGAAAATTTCTTAAGTTTCCGTCTATGTTGATTTAATCAAGCAGACGACATTTCTTGTTTGAATACGACTGTTGTGAACTATCATAACTTAATTAATAGTAATGTAAATAGACTGTCGCGATCAATAATTGCTTTGAAGAGTTTAATAAGTAACGTATTACATCTTTGCCAATAAACAAAGTTTTAGACGTGTATTAATGTCTTGTCGTTATTAACTAATGGGAGTGACTATAAACCGTAAATTAATTTGTGATAGCGAAAAATAATTTTAGTACACAGTTTCGATACTGTAATTATTCGTTTCGTTGTGTATTTTTTCATCAGTTCCGCTTCCGTGGATACCTTCGAAAGAATATTAACCGATACTATAGTAGAGCTTAAAAGTTTCTGTCCTTCCTATTTTTTTAGATCAAATAGGTAGTTATATCCTTAATAATCCTGATCGATAAAATAAGATAAAATTTGAGCGAAATTGATTTCATCACTTCCTGAATTATTTCTCGGTGGTTGGATCTGTGACAGATCGAATTGTAAACGCTTGCCCGTATTTTTTAGATGAGTTAAGTCGATAACTCTAAGATATGCTATCAGGATTAATTTACTTTCGATAAATAATATGGTGGCATTGAGATTATGTTAACACGCAAAAACTTTTGTGGTAGAAACAACTGAACGAGGATACCGAATAGTTCAGTTCATATTAGATGTGAATTTAAGGAGAGAGACTAGATCTGACCAATAATAGATTAAAATAAATTTGTTTTGGAATCAGCTATCGGTATGGTGGAAATATACATTCATAATTTCAGCTTTGTAGATTTCATTCAATGAATAACCTTTTATTATCTTCCTTATTTGATTTCTAGATGTACACAAGTAAAACAGATCTTATAACGTACGGTAGTTGGTAATGTATTACTCTATTTATGAAATTTTAAAGATATCAGAGTTATCTTAGGCAAACCATTGGCGACTACAGGATTAACGTTTGCTAACGTTAAACTATCCACTAACATTCGCTATAGATATTTACTTAAAGTTCCTGATAGTTTTTGTAATAAGTTATTTATTTGACGCTCAAAATCATTTTGGATTTTAGCCATGGCTTTGTCATTGGATCTAACTCTATCTATGCTGTCGATTAGTTCTTGACGTTTCTTGGCAGCTACTTTATTGGACGTTTTTTCTATTTCTTTATGAGGATTGCGATATTGTTCCAATTCGCGTTCTAGAATAGTTTAGAAAAATGCTTTACTATTTTTTCAACATGATTGCAAGCTAAACATCTTCATATAAGTAAAATGGGTTGAATAATGAATTTATTAAATAAAAGTTAGATTGAAATAAAGGATAACCCTTAGTTTAAATTTACCATATTCTGGATCTTGCATGGGTTGATTTTCAAAATTTTCATTATCATCTTCAGACCAGTCCTGATTGCCCTTTACATTTCGTCGACTGGGCTCATCATCTTCTTCTTCTTCTTTCTCTTTCGACTTTGAAGCAGAAGCAGAACCGACAATAGATCGAAATGCGATTCTCTCAGTTCTTTCTTCACCCATTTTATAACCAATCTTGATTGCACTGCTAACTTGTTCAACATTTGCAGCATAGGTAGAAAAGTCTTCTGTTACTCGATTTACTCTTGCTTGAGCTTCATCTTCTGCCATCTTAACAGCAAACGAGTATCGTATGCCATTATAGCCATTCGCTGGTGGTCTAGCTGAGTGATAAATCATCCCCTGAAATATAACACTTCGGCCATAGCGAGGTCTTACTTCAGTAATATATTCATTATCATTGCCTTTTCGTTCAAAGAAAGCGGTTTCTCCACCTGATTGTGCTGTCCAATTAGGATTTAGATAGGTTACCATCGTCCATTGATCAGCGACTTGAGCGCAATCATCATGCAAGCGAGTTTTATCGCTAGTTTGGACTAAATTGCAGGAAACATCATAGGGAAAATAGGTAGTGCGATTGCCAACATGCTTCGCTACTTGTTGATGGATATCCCATAGATGACTATCGATAAAATCTTGTAATGAGAATGTTGCCACCCAAGAAACGCCATCACTGCCTTCATCAAATCGATCAGTAAAGACGTAGCGTTTATACTTTACAATTTTTCGTAATTTTTCTAAGTCGTTTTCGTTGAATAAATTATCTAAAACAAAGATCTTTCTACCATGAGGTCCAACATAGCGTTTAGTAATATACTTTTCTACATCGATGACATTAGAAGTTGAGGTAGTTAACTTGCTCAATGTAGTTTTGCGGCCAACAATTCTATTTTGTGATCTCAATTTCCAATGTTGAACAGCATTCTTGACTTTTTTAACTGATTTAGTCAGCTTAATTTGTAACGTTTTCATAGCTACGCCATTATCGATCGCTGGAGGTTTATAGAGATGTTCAATGGAAGAATCAAACATGATCATTCTATGCATGAGTGGATGGACAGCACCAACAATTTCTTTATTATCATCATAAAATAAAATATCGCCATAATCATTTTTTTTCCAACTGCCAATTAGATAGAGTATGGCACTGACATCACCTTCACTATCGGGGGCATCAATAGTACTCTTAGGGATATCGATTCTTCGAATTAATTTAGCAGTCGCATCATAGATGTGATAGCCATCGCCATCTTGCTGTTCTTTAAAATGGTTGACAGCTCGGATAATTTTTTTCCCGAAACGTGTCTTTTCGATAAATTCTGGATTTAGAAAAGTTTTCCACATGATATGATCTGGGCTTTCTTCACCAAAATGGCTACCATTACTGTAATCTTCTAACGAATGTTCCCATTGACCATAAATAGACAAATAATTTCTAATGAGAAAAACACTTGATGAAAGTAGAAAATTATTGTAAACAGAAATTTTTCGATGATCACTTGTGTAGAACGATTTGATTCGATTTTGATCGAAATTATCATCATTTAGGGCATTTTTCTTTGATTGAGTTGATTGTTTAGCCCAGCATACAGCCAGAATAAGGCAGGTAACCCATAGGATTAGGTTTGAACATGAATTAGCCATTTTGTAGCAATTCTGAACGATTGAAAGAGAAGGAATGTTAATCGTCAGATAAATATCACTTTTACTACTCCAATCAAGAATCTACAGATGTTGCGTAAGATCGAAGAGCCTAAAGTAAATGTATATATATAATCATCAACTACTCTTGTGATTAAGGAATCAGGTAGAGTTAGTCATTTACACTTTGGAATTACTACTAGGAAACTACTACTCTAGTTTCCAGCCAGAGAATTCTTCTTTTAGTTTTCTATCACACAGGCTAACTGGATCACCGATGCTGCTTTAGTTTTATTCCAAATAATATATTAACACACAATTGCTGTTACACCTTCAACAACTGTAAATAACAGTTGATTAACAAGCTATGGTAAGAATACATAGTCGCGATCATAATTCATGTAGGTAGAAGCTTTCATTCTTATTCATTTTGTAATAGATTATATTTTATAGCTTTACATCATATACAATATAATCTTTTCACAATGAAAACAGAATGAGAACTATAGATCTAATTCAATCAGCATTAAGAATTCCATGACGCTGATTAGCAGCAAATAAAAGGAAAGCATTCATTATTATTCAATATTCTGTTTATGATTTATTGAAATGCTAATATTACCAACTTGGTCGGTATGGTTTAAGCTTGTAAAATAGTCATCTTGTTAATTGAGTTAAAATCAGTTATACCGTAGAATTGAAACGAATCAATAAAAAAAAGTATTACTATATACATATATCGTTATTGTAGTGTATTTGGATTGTACTGTAACTGTAATCTACTCTTAAATATAAATATTTTGTATTGTTATTAAATACAGACACATTTACAGTCTGTTCGCTCTACATTCAAATATGGCTTACTACATTTAGTTATTACAGTCCTCGCTATCTTCTACAATCATCTGCTATTCTATAACCTGTTATGGTATATGTTGTATCTAATTCTACAATCATGTTCTCTGCATGTATTCTAATGCCATAGCTATAAATACCGATAAAGATATTGGTTGGCTATCGCAAGTAGCGCAGTAGCTACCTAAAAATTATACTATAATCGCCTATAAGATTTTAGCAATAGTCTTGCTATGGTTTATGTGCATATGATTCTTGCGCTTTTCAACTTCCATTTGTAATTTGGCCATAACTTTTACGTCATTTCTAGCTGTATCAATAGCTTTAATCTAGTGCTTACGTTCTTTTCACCTTCTTTATTATTCACAGGTGACAATTCACGATGGGCATTTTAGAAGCTCTGAAGTAGCCTTTCATTTCCCGCTAATTTATGAGATATTAACATAAATCGATTAACCGCATTGAAAAGTTTTACCGTAATTTGGCACGGAGATTAACTACAGCTAAAATATAAAAGAGCTTTGATTCTCTACTAATTATTCGGATTATTAGTACGCATCAATTAGCTATATTGAAAATTTTTTATCATAATTAGATATCCAGTTAAACTACTATTCATCCTATAGTATATGATACTAAAGTAGAATAGTTATAATGTTATCCTTCCAGTACAATATTAATAAAATTTATTGACACTGCCTCTTTTCTCCTCTTGTATTGCTTTCATATATTCTTTACTTAGCTCTTCATGATTCTCTTCTTGTCCTTGATCTTCTTGATTTTCTTGATTTTCTTGATTTTCTTGATTACTTATTTTCATCATCCTTCTCCTCTCCTGCATCTTCGCCCAATATCATAGATTGAATCATCTTCTCAGATCTTTTGTTGCCGATCCCATTTATTGCCTCTGTTAGTGATTTTCTTCCATCAAATTTCAATGCGTAGTTCATAAAATCTTCTGTTAGTCGATTTAGTCTAGCTTGTGCACAAGTTCATCTTCTGCCATCTTAACCGAAAAGGTATATCTTATACCATCGAAATCATTGGAAGGTGGCCTTACCGAATGAAATACTGTACCTTGGGAAAGAGCACTCTGCCCATAACGTGATCGTACCTCTGTAATATAGTTATTATCATCATCAGCACTCTCAAAGTACGCAGTTTCTTCACCCTTTTGTGCAATCCAATTGGGATTTAAATAAGTTACCATCGTCCATTGATCAGTAATCGATAAATAATCGCTATGCAATCGTCTATTAACGTTATTTCGAATCATATTACTTGAGACATCATAAGGGAAATAAATATCACGACTACCGACATGATTAACCACCTGCTGATGAATTTTCCATAAATTGCTATTTGCAAAATCTTGTACAGAGAAAATAGCCATCCATGATACACCGTCACTGCCGTCGTCATGAATATATGTGTAGAAATATTCCTTGTATTTCACAAGTTTACGTAATCCTTCCAGTTCTTCAGGAGTAAATAAGTTGTCTAATACATAGATTTTTTTACCATTTTCGCTAACATATCGTCGTGTAATATATTTCTCTACATCAATTACTCGATTTGCCGATACAGACGCGATATCATTTAACTTTGTGTTACGAATATTTCTTCGATGTTCAAATTTTTTCTTATAATATTCGATACCGTTTCGTAACTTTTCACTTGATTTAGTTAATTTAATATGGATTGTTTTGAGAGGATCGTAACGATCTATTGCTGGAGGCTTATAAAGATGCTCGATTGACGAATCGAACATAACCATTCTAAAGGCAAGAGGATGGACAGCACTGACAATTTCGTTATTATCATCATAGAATACAATATCGCCGTAATCATTCTTTTTCCATTTGCCTGTTAAATAGAAGATAGCACTAACATCGTCGTCACGAGATGGAGTATCAGTAGATTTCTTGGGAATTTCAGATCTTATAACTAATTTAGCAGCGGCCTGATAAATATGATAGTCGTTACCTTGTTTATCGCCTTAAAATGTTTTACAGCTCTAATAAGTTTTTGACCGATCTTTGATTTTTCCATAAACTGAGGATCGAGAAATGTTTTCCATAAAATATGATCAGGGCTTTCTTCTTTATAATCGCTACCATTATTATAGTTGTTAAGTGTCATTTCCCACTGTCCAAGACTGGATAAATATCGTCGGAACAGATAGATACTGAAAGGTTGTGTAAAGTTATTATATATCGAAATTTTTCGATTATCGGACGTATAGAATGAACGGTATAGATTTTCATCGAAGTCATCTCTTATTTTAGTTTCATCGGATATTTTAGACTTTTTAGCGTCACCAAATATCACAATAATAACAACTACGAATAAGTATATCCATTGATTTCTTATATTCCTAGAGAGACGAGCCATAATTGCATTAATGTGGTCCTCGTACGCGAAAGAATTTCAGTAATTGCGTAGAATAACGATCTATGAAAATTACAAACAAATAAAGCTTCTAAATGAAGTTTACTGCTTTGACGATAGCTTCTTTATTCAATCATGAGTTTATGCAAAAGCTATTTTAAGCCCGGTAAAGATCTGATTATGTACAGTACCGCAAGTCTTATGTACATTTATCACATATGACGATTGAATAGAAAGTCCTCTATAAACAGGAAAGAGAAGGCGTTACTGGCAATTTTAATTACGATCTTTATGATAGAGGATAATGCGGCTTGAACGCTTATTTTCTATCCCTAGTACCTTTTGAAGCGCTATAACTACAACAAAGTTAAATGGTGTATTAGGCTTTTTCTATATCGCTCTTTTTCCTTAGGATATAAATCTACGAAGAACATCATAATGCCTAGCTACTATAGTTAAAATTAAATATATAATATCGTTTGATGGACGTTAGATTGTAAATAGGCCTATAAGATTACAAGGGCATAATATTGCTATCTCTTTTAGATGATCAATAAATAATGCCAAGTATACTCGTAGGTAATCTCTACCATTAGTGTAAGGGATAAACCCGCCTATATTTGCCCAAACTAAGCTTACAGTTGGCAAATATATAACTATAATCTAGTAGGTTAGATGGTAGATCATAACATTAACCCTTATCGATAGTTATTCAATGATATTAAATTCAGGCGAGCTCTATAGCCTGACGGTTATGCTTACAGTTAGTAAATTTAGGCATAATCAAAATCTAATCGATTAGACTATCTGATATAACATTGCTAATCCTTGCCGAGGATCGTCATGCATATTCTAATAATTTACTGTCGTATCAATCAAATTGGTTTATCCTTACTACTTACATAGAGAACGCCGGTAGTTAACCATTCGACTTTTATAATATACAAATTAGATAATAACACTGTATGCAACTATATCATCACCAATTCTAATCAGCTGAAATAACTAAAGACGATTTCGCTGACTTTACTTAATATTAGAGCTATACTTATCTTGAAATGGACTTTCATCAAGCATTTTCGATATTTTCAATAAGAATAATATGGAGATATTCAATTACTTATAAATGAGACCCGATAAAAGGGAAAGTAACAGAGAAGAATTCTTGTTGAATAAGTTAATAATTAAATCATGCTGGTAGATTTTCGAATACGTAGAGATGGTAACTGTGGCACTTTTTAACACACCTTCAATAATAATATAGAGAACTGTGATGGAATTGCCAAAGAGCGATTAAATTTGCCGAATTTATTGCCTATTGCATAATGGTGTGCCCTTTCATTGACAATATCTTGATACTAACGTACAGTATTCACGTATAACAAATTGAATAGATGTATACTTGTAACTATTGCATAGTTCTGCTTTGATGGATCTAGCTTAGGAAATTTCCATCAGTGAGATCATTTTCAGTAAATAGGATTAATGAAGACTGTTATTAGTCAAAATAGAAGATAACCTTAATACTAAATGAGTCATGTTTAAAAATGAGTCCTAGATACATGTTGATATTAGTTCATATATTTTAACAAATAGTATAATATACTCGAATACTTTACAAAGACCAATACAGTATTACGCTAGCTACCTTGACTAACAGCATCTATTATAATCAATTTCTATCATACTAGATCTACAGAAAATCATTGCCTTGTCACGTTATACATATATCAATTTAACTTCTGTTTATCTATCGATTGATGGTATTAATTGCCAGCAGATTGTTTATTTAGCCTTCGACCTATAAATGTTTACTAATTTGGTCTGCTAATTTATCGGCTGTTTTATATATCTTCATTTCTATGGAGTTTTGTAGCTTAGCCATCTTGTCTCCGTTATATCTATGCTTTTCAATTGTCTTAATTAATTTCAGGCGTTCTTTGGCACCTGCTTTATTTTCTATTTCAGGCAGTGATCGATGAGGATGACGATAGGCTTCCGCCAAACTCTCGAATTCTTCATCTAATAAGGAAAATAACACATCAGTAGGATGAAAGCAATGGATAAAATAGTTCTCTATAATGACCATAGATCTTAGCATAAGTTATTACGGCTTATCCATTAATCAAGAGCTTTGCAGTTTAAGAAAAATAAACGGTTATTTAGAATAATTTTAGACTAGAGTAAAGAATAAATACCTTTTGCTGCTTTATTTTGATTGTTGGTATTGCTCTCTTGTGATCGTTGATCATTTCCTTCACCAATTGCGTCTTGATTTTGTTCCTCATTGATATGGAAGCCATTATCAGTTATTAGTTCATCTTCATCTAAGAGCATACTTAAAGTACTTTTCTCCAGTTTTTTGGAGCCTAATTTGTGTGCAATTCTTTTAATGTAATCATACTGATCCACATTTCCTGCATAAATTGCATAATCTTCCGATAATCGATTTAATCTAGCTTGTGGTTCATCTTCTGCCATCTTGACAGAGAATGAATATCTTAGACCGTCGAAATCATTGGATGGAGGCCTTGCTGAATGGTAAATGGTACTCTGAAAAATAACACTTCGACCATAACGTGGCCTCACTTCTATCACATAGTCGTTGTCATCGGTATTTTTTTCGAAGTAAGCGGTTTCTCCACCCATTTGTGCAGTCCAATTTGGATTTAAGTAAGTTACCATTGTCCATTGATCAGCAGTTTGTGAGCAATCATCATGGACTCGAGTATTATCGGTATTTTTAATCATATTACATGAGACATCATAGGGGAAATAGGTATCACGACTGCCGACATAGCGAACCACTTGTTGATGGATTTTCCATAAATTACTATCGACAAAGTCTTGTAGAGAGAAAGATGCTAACCATGATACACCATCGCTTCCTTTGTCAAGATAACTTTGATGGACATATTCCTTATATTCAATAATTCGACTTAAGCCTTGTAATTCTTGAGGAGTAAATACGTTATCTAAGACGTAGATTTTTTTACCACTTTGGGCTACATGTTGTCGTGTAATATGTTTCTCGACATCGATAGTTCGCGGCTGCGATAGAGGAGCGATATCGTTTAATTTCTTATTTCGAGCATCTACTCGATGTTGTGATCGTGCTTTATAATCTTCGATGGCTTTCTTTAATTTATCACTGGATTTAGTCAGTTTAATATGGATTGTTCTTACTGGGCCATTGCTATCGATGGATGGAGGCTTGTAAAGATGTTCGATGGAAGAATCAAACATGACCATCCTAAACATAAGAGGATGAACACCGCACACAATTTCCTTATTTTTCTCATAGAATAAAATATCACCATAGTCATTTTTCTTCCATTTGGTGATTAAATAGAGGATAGCGCTGATATCGTTATCATCAGCTGGAGCATCGATACTCCCTTTAGGCACTTCCGATCTTACGACAAGTTTAGCAGCGACATTATACATGTGGTAGTTATCACTTGCTTGATCACCTTTAAAATGCTGAACAGCGCGAAGGACTTTACGACCAATTTTACTTTTTTCAATGAACTCAGGATCGAGAAAGGATTTCCACAAGATGTGATCAGGGCTATCGTCTCTAAAATCGCTGCCATTATTATAATCTTTGAGTGTATGCTCCCATCGACCAGCGTCGGACAAATAACGTCGAAGTAGGTAGACATTGGACGGCAGTAAAAAGTCATTATAGACCGAAATTTTTCGATGATCGGATGTATAGAATGATTTATAGAGGTTGTGATCGAAATTATCCTTTTGCTCTTCACGATTGGATTTTTCCGAGTTGTCACCATTGCTAAAAGTGATTATCGTCATCGATAACACTAAGCATAGGTATAAATTTCTGACACTACCTAATAGAATTGCCATAGTTCTTAGGGTATTTTTGTACTCCTTCTTGAAGATTTTTATTCGAGCTCGTTTATATGTCCGAGATATATACTGTAATTATTGAAGTCTCCGTAGTAGTAAAGGCAAGTTAAGGCAACGCACCAAACACTTCTCGATATGTATTGATCCTTATTGAAGGAAATTCAAGTTTCTTTACTCAAGGCAAGTTAAGGCAAGGCACCAAGGGCGTCTCAATGTATACTGATCCTAATAGAATAAAATGGAAGTTTCTCAATCTGTACTGACCCTTATTGAAAAAATGGAAGTTTCTATAATCAATGGAGCTTCTCGATCTGTACTGATCCTTATTGAAGAAAATCCAATTTTCTCTGATCAAGGCAAGTTAAAGTAACGCCCCAGGAGCTTCGAAATATAGAATCCTCGTACAGTCATCAACTGAATAAACAGTCGACGACCGATTTACAATTAATCTCCTTAGCTGTTTAGGTCACGTAAAATCAACTTGATATCGCTCAACCTATAAAGAATATTGAATAGTATAAGATCCTTTAGAGGTAAGGGAAAAGAGGCGCCGATGCTAATTCTACGCTAGCTAAGTGGTTGTCTGTACCCAACATCGATATTATACTACAATACAAAAGTCTATTTTAGAAATATAAAGCCTATAATTATTATAATGAATTCTTCTTACTGCCTATTGAAATGGTAATGCCATTGATTTTATTCTACTGCCTATTAATATTAGGCATGATAGACAATAACGCAAAAGTTAACATCACGTATACATCGGAATGAATGGAATTAGATCTAGTTTGACCAGTAGCTCCTACGTGATGATGAAAATAATACTCTGGAATAAAAATATATATACTACCTATGTTTAGTCTTTAACTTTGCTATAGTAAACGTAATTCTCATAGTTCTTTAACGGCTATTTTAGTGGTTTACTGCTTGCCACAGGTGTCATAATATCCATTCAATCAACGCCATGTTGGCATCCAGTTTTATTGGTAATAGAGTTATGACTGCCTCAAGTTCATACATTCAGTCGAAATAGTTCTTTCTATCAGTTCTTTGCTTAACCATTCCATGACAGATTGAAAGAACTTTCGACGTACAGCCGTAGTAAACTTGATTAATTCAGTTTGCAAAGGAGAGTTTAGTGTGCACAGTCAAAATAAATATTAGGTAGAAACGATTGCCGTATATGGATACTACCAGCGTTTCCTTGAAGAGAATTAATATCGATTGGATAATAACGACGATAGCCTCCCAAGGAGCTATTTACAAATTTCCATTAGAAATGATTCTGAGTAGAAATTACTACTAAATAAGATTTTTATAATTAGTGTTGGACCCACTGTAACCATTAAATGCAACTAAATTCGTTTTTAATGCTGTTCCTGTGAATTATTTACCGTTCATTTCAATATGGCAGGGGTTATTCTATGGCTTACTCTGAGTAAATGTGGATGCAAGATATCGGCTAGTAAGCTCGTAAAATAGACATTCTAGATGATTACATATTGACAGTAAGTGAGCTGCCAATGAAACAGATATTAGCAATTCCCTCTAAGTAGCGATGTCATAATTCAAACGAGTGGATGTCAGAGAATAGTAATTAAACTCTCTGTTAGATATAGATCCTAACAAATGGGAGTTAGAGAGTAGTAATTCAACTCCTCGTTAGAAAGGGGTTCGGATGATTGCAACGAAGGAGTGACAGAGAGAACAAGTCTTGATCGTTATTGAAATCATATCATTTCATAAGCATGATATTCAAGTTTTTTTTTATAAATCCTTGTCATCATTGTCTTACTGAGAAAATTGTTTGGATCGCTTGCCAAGTGCTAAAAATCATTCACCATTTTCCATTGCTAATATAATTATAGATATTGTAATTTATCGCCAATGATTTTAAAGGGTGATATGATATCTTGAAGTA
This sequence comes from Trichoplax adhaerens, assembly GCF_000150275.1. NCBI lineage: Eukaryota > Metazoa > Placozoa > Uniplacotomia > Trichoplacea > Trichoplacidae > Trichoplax > Trichoplax adhaerens. Next base: position 3,431,133 of record NW_002060948.1, read on the forward strand.
CTAGGCAAGAAGGTGAGAAATATTGAAGGAGTAGTTAGAAGATAGATTCCGTTGCACGAACAGAATAGATGACTACAGCAAACTAGATATTTTTAATAAAGTAGAAGAGCAAAACCAATCAAAGAAAGGTATGGAAAGGATGAAGATGGCAAAAGTGCAACCTTGGACAGAAATACACTGATTAGAATGCTATATTTATTTCGAATAAGAATATGAAAGTTAAACAGCTGTTATAGAGGTATACACACAACACTACATTACATTTAGCGATATTATTAGTAGCAAATGAGATTATTACCACCAATGAAAAGTCGCTTAAATCTATAGCATCCAATTGATTGTATTGGATTGAATGTTAATTCCGCAATATGAAACAAAATAATGATAAAATTGTAATAGGAATGAATAATTATAGTAGTCGTTATTTCCTCTGGATCAACTTGGGCTACAAACTGGATTGTGAAAGAATCATAAAGTAGAGCTGGCATAATAGATAAATTTATAAATATGGAGCAATTTGAGCAGAGACTTTAGCGTAGGAATTGTGCATATTCTCTTCTAAGGAGTTTTGCAATTTAGCCATGATTTTACCGTTATCCCTATGCTTATCGATTGTCTTGATTAACTTGGCTCGTTTTTTAACGCCATCTTTATTGGTAACCTCGACTAACTTTCGATGAGGATTGCGATAATCATCCAGCATATATTCAAGTTCCTCTGTAATGAATTTGTAATATGGCGTCAAGAGATAGAATCAGTGTAATGATGGAATACTCTATGACTACCGAATTTACTTCCTTATAATCGACTTTAATTTTATTTTAGAACGGGGTTACTAATGGAAAGTAAAGCTATAACACCTTGGCACACTGTTCTAGACGATCACCACCATGAAAATATATTTAATTATTTCTACTCTACTCTAATAATAATGAATTAAGCCATTCATGCTCAGCATATTCACATTGACAAGTTGAATGGACAATTTACCTTCTTCTGCTTCGTCTTCAACAGATTGATCCTTTTGAGCTGGTGATTGGTCTTCTTCCTCTTCATCTTGATATTGCCCTTTACCTCGCGTTTTGCCTTCTCCTTCGTCATCGACCTGGGGCGCATCTTCGCCTAACAACATACGGAGAACCATTTTCTCTCCTTTTTCCGTCCCCATCATACGTCCAATTCTTGTCACACTATCACGCAGGTCAATATTTCCAGCATAAATTGAAAAATCTTCCGTTAATCGATTGACTCGAGCTTGTGCTTCGTCTTCCGCCATCTTAACCGAAAAGGTATATCTTAAACCATCGAAATCATTGGCTGGCGGCCTTGCTGAATGATAGAGTGTACTCTGGAAAATAACACTTCGTCCATAACGTGGCCTGACTTCGGTAATATAAAAATTATCGTCGATATTTTTCTCAAAGTAAGCCGTTTCGCCACCCATTTGTGCAGTCCAATTGGGGTTCAAGTAGGTTACCATCGTCCATTGATCAGCTACTTGTGAACAATCATCATGGACTCGCGTTTTATCATTACATCGAATCATATTACATGAAACATCATAAGGGAAATAGGTAGTGCGACTACCAACATGGCGAACAACTTGTTGATGGACATTCCATAAATTGCTATCGACAAAGTCTTGTAGCGAAAAGGATGCAGCCCAGCTAACACCATCACTTCCTTCATCGAAATTACCATCATGATCGTAGCGCTTATATTCGATGAGTTTGCGTAAATTTTTCAGCTCTTCAGCAGTATATAAATTATCCAGGACGTACATTTTTTTACCATTGGGGGCCGTATAAGTTCGTGTAATATGTTTATCGACATCGATGACTTGTCCTGCTTGTATTGGAGCAACTTGGTTTAGTGTTTTTTCACGAGCTTGGGATCGAAGTTGTGATCGAGCTTTCCATTGCTCGATAGCATTATTGACTTTCTCCTTGGATTGAGTTAATTTAACTTGCAAGGTGATAACTGGGCCTTCATGATCGACCGAGGGAGTTTTATATTGATGCTCGATAGAAGAATCAAACATGATCATGCGAAATATAAGTGGATGAACAGCACCGATAATTTCCTTGTTGTTATCGTAAAATAAAATATCACCATAATCATTTTTTTTCCATTTACCTATTAAATATAAGATAGCACTGACATCGCCATTACCCATTGGTGCATCTTGACTGCTTTTTGGGATTTCTGATCTTGCAATTAATTTTGCAGCAACATGATAGATCTGGTAGTCATTGCCTTGTTGATCGCCTTTAAAATGTCTAACAGCTCGTATGATTTTTTGACCAATTTTGGTTTTGCCAATGAATTCAGGATCGGGAAAAATTTTCCACAAGACATGATCAGGACTATCTTCTTTAAAATCACTACCGTTATTATAATCGTTCAGTGTAACTTCCCATTGGCCAATGGTGAATAAATAGCGTTTAAGTAAGTAGAGAGAAGTGGGTTTTAAAAAGTTGTTATAGATGGAAAGTTTTCGATTATCCTCTGTGTAAAACGACTTGTACAAATTGGTATCGAAATCATCCTTTTCTGGGACATTTTTACTTTTGCTTGATTTCTTACTATCGTCGGCTGAGATTAGGATAGCGCAAAGTATCAAGAGACCGATTGATTTTCGCATCCTGTTGACAATCTTTATCTTGGATAATCACTAGAAAAGGGAACGGAAACACAATTTTTTTAAATTGTACTTTCTCTCTCTCTCTCTCAATTACAGATCAAGTAGAAATAGTGTAGTACTCTGGACAACTGTATACCAATAGTTCAATGGATTAAATTGAAGGAGCCAATCTGCCTCTATGTGTCCTTTTAATAGACAATCAATATTAAACTTTAACGACTCTTTTTTAATAGGCAATTTTACGTCATAACGCTAACAACAGGTCGTTACTTCGCAATTATGAGAGAAAGAATTGATGTCGGTAGCTGGAATGGAGTACAATATTGAATTGTTTTACTATTATGGGGGATTGCCTATTGATATAATAATGGAGGCTTGCACTAATTGCAAAAAGTCACGCCTTCATAAGGCATTGAAGAAGAATAGTAAGAATATTATTTAAGCTATCTTATAGTTTTAAGACAAATTGAATAGACATGGTGTACAACTACTATAAGAGATCAAATATTGATCGAAGCTTAGACGTAGGACAACATTGTTGTATAGGAAATTATAAAGAGAGGATAGAAAATGAATATCAATAAATGATCCGTGGGCTAGCTATGACAACATGGATTGCCTTGTAATTAAGTCTAGTCTACGAGTACTCGTATCCTAAGAGGAAAGGGATTGATGATGCAATTCTTGCTGTTGGTTTGGGTAGATGGAGGCTGAGATAATGGCTTCCATCATGGTTTATAAACTATACCAAGATAGGCCATCTTGAGACGGTAGAATAGTACTGAAGGAGAGGCAATATTAAGCATAGCAAAACGATATACTCATATATACGTAGAAGAAAACTTCCCATAGGTAGTATCTACTGTACTCTTCAACCGAAATAATTTACTTAATTGAATAAGCTAGTACTCCAAATAGGATGAGTAGATTATCATTATTACTCGTATTTGTCAACTTGCCTTTTAAATGAACGGCCCCCCCAAAATGCATACTATGCCGGTGCTAGAAGTAGTCAATCAATTGTAAATTATAGGAATCATTACAGCACGTTTTTCTATAGTAATTTTCCTACATTATAGATCGATCTTATGTTAACTACGGATACGCCTTAACTCATAAGATTGCATTGAATTTATGGCATATTTAACTAAGAAAGTGTTATACTTAAGCAATGAGTTCACTCCGTGAGTAACATTTATAACTGATATTTATCGTTAATGTTCCGTATTTCTAGCTACATCAGGTTACACCTCGATACGATTATGATTTATACTTCGCACTACAATTAGTAAATGATCAGTTCACTTTTTGCAATCTACAGTATTACAAGCTGTAGTTCAGCCCCAAATATAACTTGGATTACGATCCAAGATTGTACAAGAACAGGTTAAAAATTGTACGTTCGAGTGTAAGATTGTATTAAGTATCTATTTTAGTAAATCTAACTACAGTAATTATACAACATAAAGCAACTATAACGGACTGTTTTATTCTTACCCCATAATGTAAGAAGTGAATCTATATGCATATAAACACGACGATAGATCAGAGTCATTAATAAAATGAACAATAAGAAAAATGTCTGCTGTGCCAGTACTGAATCTCTCTATATTGATATCTACAGTATGGCTAAAACCTGAATTCCGGCAATATATGATAGCCGGCTAAAGTTCGAATTAGGAGTGCACATCGTCCTATAGTTTAAGGACGACTATTTACTTAATAGAAAGAAAATCAACTCCGTTTAGTCCTTTCGCATACTGCATTGCTAAACACTTCCGTAAAGCAATAAAATCGATTAATCTGATTAGCATTCTACTTCAAGCATGAGTATCGCCGGCTAAAGCCCTAAAATCGAATATTTTTGCTTTTCATATCACTGTTCTACTACAGTAGTTCAAAGGACGAAGGACTAAATCTATCGCAGACTAATGCAGCTTCAATAGCTTATCCATAATTTATAAATGATTTATGCTACTGATCTACGTAGTTTCTTGCTGCGATTCAACAGTACAAGGTTCGGCTAGTATACACTGACGACCAATCCATAACAAGATTGCCGAAATCAAGAATTCTTTATTGGTACCAAACCCACACATATACACCACTCGATGGTAAAGCATCAAGTGGTTCCTTGCTTACACACAGTTATCCTATTTATCAATCGCTATACTAAATCTAAGCTAACTAGGGATAAAGTTACTAGCTAGTAAAGAATAACTTAATAATTAAAATAGTCCAAATTCAAATGATTTACAGTAAAAATGCGATGGCATGATTTACGTAAAATGAGCATCAACATCAGTAAGGTTATAAATACTACTAAAATGGAATACTATTTATCCTCATTGAAGACACTGACTAATTAACTCTATACGTTTTTGGTACGAATTACTTAATTTCTTATCCACAATATCTTGCAATTTTGCCATCTTTGCCGCATTATCCCTGTTTTGATCGATGATCTTTATCAACTTTTTTCGAAATTTTAGAATCGCTGGATTTTCCGATGTTGTTAACCTTCTGTGAGGACTACGATAATCCTTCAGCATCGCTTCAAATTCATCTAATCAATGAAAATCAATTCAATTAGACAAACATATTATAGAGCCCTTCCCCCCCCCAAAAAAAATAATAAATTGCCAACTTTTATTGTAAATGAGAAAGTGCATTGCTTTAAAACAATCCAGTAGTTGTGTTCGCGTTAATTTGAATCCCATTTCTTATATCATACCTTTTGCTATGGCCTCTGCTTCTAAAGAATCTATTTCATCCGATGGGTAGTCGTCCTCTTCTTCTTTTTTGTTTTCATTAGGACTTTCATCATCTTCTCCTAAAACCATATCACGCATCCTTTTTTCTACTTTATTAGATGCTTTCCGACGTAACGTGTCTCTTATTGTGCTTAGTACTTCCATATTTCCATTGTAGAAATCAAAATCCTCGGATAATCGATTGAGTCGAGCTTGTGCTTCATCTTCCGCCATCTTAACCGAAAAGGTATATCTTATACCATCGAAATCATTGGACGGTGGTCTTGCTGAATGATAGATTGTACTCTGGAAAATAACACTTCGTCCATAACGTGGTCTTACTTCAGCAATGTAGTTACTATCATCGGTATTTTTCTCAAAATAAGCCGTTTCTCCACCCATTTGTGCAGTCCAATTGGGATTTAAATATGTGACCATCGTCCATTGATCAGCAGCTTGTGAACAATCATCATGGACTTTTGTTCTATGGTTATTTCGAATTAAATTACATGAGACATCATAAGGGAAATAAGTAGTGCGGCTACCAACATGTCGAGCAACTTGTTGATGAATTTTCCATAAATTGCTATTTGCAAAATCTAGTACAGAGAAAATAGCCATCCATGATACACCGTCACTACCATCGTCTTGCATATCTGCATAGAAATATTTTTTATATTCCACAAGTTTCCGTAATCCTTCCAGTTCTTCAGGAGTAAATAAGTTGTCTAATACATAGATTTTTTTACCATTTTCGCCAACATATCGTTGTGTAATATGTTTCTCTACATTGAGTACTCGATTTGCCGATACGGGTGCAATATCATTTAACTTTGTGTTACGAATATTTCTTCGATGTTCAAATTTTTTCTTATAATATTCGATACCGTTTCGTAACTTTTCACTTGATTTAGTTAATTTAATATGGATTGTTTTGAGAGGATCGTAACGATCTATTGCTGGAGGCTTATAAAGATGCTCGATCGATGAATCGAACATAACCATTCTAAAGGCAAGAGGATGGACAGCACTGACAATTTCGTTATTATCGTCATAGAATACAATATCGCCGTAATCATTCTTTTTCCATTTGCCTGTTAAATAGAAGATAGCACTAACATCGTCGTCACGAGATGGAGTATCAGTAGATTTCTTGGGAATTTCAGATCTTGTAACTAATTTAGCAGCGGCCTGATAAATATGATAGTCGTTACCTTGTTTATCGCCTTTAAAATGTTTTACAGCTCTAATAAGTTTTTGACCGATCTTTGATTTTTCCATAAACTGAGGATCGAGAAATGTTTTCCATAAGATATGATCAGGGCTTTCTTCTTTATAATCGCTACCATTATTATAGTTGTTAAGTGTCATTTCCCACTGTCCAAGACTGGATAAATATCGTCGGAACAGAAAGACATTGGAAGGTGGTGTAAAGTCATTATAGATCGAAATTTTTCGATTATCGGACGTATAGAATGAACGGTAAAGATTTTGATCCAAGTTATCCTTTTGATTTACATTCTCGGACTTTTCGGCGTTGCTAACCGTAATGACAGTGCAAATAATAAGTAGAAATACACACGCCAATAACCTTTGCATCCTAATTCTCGATATAGCTATTAACCTGTTGCTGGCAATTATTTATGGATTAGTACAGGTATGAAGTACTAAATATCGTGGATAGTCGAGCTGACAAGATTGTCGGGAAGGAAAGTAAATCAAGTAAAGGTGTAAATTTATCGTCAGTTGTGATTTTAATGTTTCCTATTACTATACCATCGGATATGCGTACATGAATAGGCACGTAGCTATAATAATTATATATATAATAGACATACGTATAATAATTAATCTATTCATGATTGATTATCTATTATGATACACGTATAATTGTTTAGAATAATTCTAATTCTATTGGAATTCAGTTAAACTTCGAAGATCCTAATCAATGCATGTTGGCTATTCCACTTTAATTACCATTGATTTAGTAGTATGCTATTGATTTGTTAGACTACAGAAAGTAATGACGGTTGCAGATAACTAGTATAGAATTGGTAAAGTGGTGCAGATGTTATGCAATAGGATAAGGCAAATGGTCATACCGGCAGTCTGCGATACTAGGTGAATGGATAACGCTAATCTTCAGTACATTAAAATGACTGTACTACTGCCAGTAGATATTAGAAAGGAATTATTGTTTGTGTAGAGCTAGAATATAATTACTACAAAGTGGTATAGATATTAGGCTACTCAATGCAAGAGAATGATCCTAGGGCAAGAATATCATATGAACAGATAACATTAATCTACGTCAATTATCATACTGCATTATTGCCGGTAAGCTTTGTAAAAAAAATTATCGTTTGTATAGAGCTAGAATATAAATAATACGAAGTCATACGGATATAAATGATCAGAAGATTAGTATATAATGTAAACGGATGGTATTGATCTACGTTAGCTACTATATTATTACCGGTGAGCTGTAGAAAGGAATTATCGTTTGTATAGGGCTAGAATACAATTAATGTAAGGTGATATGGATATTAGGCCGCTTAATGCTAGAAAATGATCATAGGATAAGATTATAATATGAATGGATAACACTAATCTACGTTAGCTACTGTATTATTATCGGTAAGCTGTGGAAAGGAATTATCTTTTGTATAAAGCTAGAATATAATTAATTTAGAATGATATGGATGTTACAGTTGATTTCACTTACACTGCCAATAGACTGCCGAAAGAAACTATTACATTATATAGAAACTATCTATAAGCTAATAAAGTATAACCTGATACATGAAATGATATTAAGGAGAGTATATGATATAAAAGGATGGCTCACTAATTTACAGTTGACAGCAGTACTACTGCCTGTAGATTGCAAGAAAGAATCATTGTTTTTATAGAATTATCATTTACTTAATAAAGTATAATTTGATACAAAAAATGATAATAGGCCAAGTTTGTGATATGAGTAGATAGCATTAATCTATATTTAACTATTGCGTTACTACCGATAGACTACAGAAAGGAATTATTGCTTATATAGAGCTGAAATATAATTAATATAAAGCGCTACGGAGGTTATGCTGTATAACACGGTACAAGAAGTGATCATAGGGCAAGTTTGTGGTATGAAGGGATAGCATTAATTTCGGTTGACTATAGCACTATTGCTGGTAGACAGCAGAAAAGTACTTTGTCCGTTTATATATAGAACTAAAATAGTTAATAAAGTAATAAGAAATGCAATCACTTTCTAAGATATTGTTCCTGATGAATGGTAATACTACTTAATACAAGAAGTGATAATAGGATCATAGGGCACGTTTATGATACGAGCGCATAATGCCAATTTACTCTTACTCACGGCTTTACAATATATTGCTAAGTCTGATGAACACCAATACGAGACAATATCATTCACTACTTGAACATAATGTAGATTTCTATTCAATACGCATTAAAGTCGTGTAGTAAAGTCATCTTAACTTTGTTACGTTCGTATATTGTCAATGTTAACTGCATCTATAAAATTGATAACTTGTAGCATGACCAACCATCATTGTCTAGATTGAACTCTATTCTCATTCTACTTGAATCTCCATCACTTATACAAGGTAAAAACACTAATGCTGAAGCCACACCAGTTGTATGAACATACCTTTAATTAAAAACTTTGAAAGACTGACGTCAAACATTCTTACTTTATCGTTAATGATTGAAGATTACAGCTGAGACGGAAAACCTATAGCAATAATATATTCGCTAGGGTTGCTTTGATATAAAATTGTTTTATTTTAACTTAACATTTACAATCTAGTAATCTATGAAAAAACGGCAGGAGTCAGTAGCACATACTTGTTACTGTGACACCCAAATTGGATACATGTTTAATATTAATATTAGCTAAATGATGGATATTATACAAATAGTTGACGTCATAACTTTGATGGATACATTGACGCTAATATTATAGCCTATCTTGTCAGCCTATAATATTAACCAACGAGCTGCTATATTTACACTATACAATTATTCGTTGAAAAATATCTCTTTAAATTGAGTGATATCCAGTTTCGGACTAATTCAAGCATATTTTAAAAATATAAATTAAATTTCGCAGAGTCATCTAAAGGTGTTATAAAATTTTACAAATTTTCTTGACTTCTGTTATAACTAAACACAAATAAGTATGTCAAAATAATGACATATTGAACTTCTCGATAGCAGTTTGCGATCTCGTGATACCACATCCCAAATAAAGAGCTAGCTAGCTGTCATGTATTGATATTAGGCTGTAATTATCATACCACGCAACATTATTTTATAAGTTTCGGTTCCGTAATCCTTTAGTGTCATCTGTACAGTGAAAATTAAGAAACAACTCTTTAGGTAATACATTTGAAATTTAGGTTAACTTCTAAAACTTAGTCAAATCATAATAAATTAGTATACTCTATAATAGATTGACTACTAGTCGGTGAGATTCTAATGACTACAAACGGCATCAAGAAACTAAAATAGATTTTCATAGAGATAAACTATAGTTCGTATTATCATAACAGATGCAGTGTATGATTCATCTACTTTGATAGACAAATAACTGCGAGACACATCAATAGGTATCATTATTTATAAATAGTAGAACAGATAGCACAAATAGTTAACGCATAAACTTACAGTAAGGTCGAATTCCACCGGAATATTCGGCTAAAAGGCGACAGGAAGAATATGAGTACATAATTTGAAGAAATGGTAGATTAGTATTATGCTCGAACTGCCAACGAACGATATTTTTACTACTATTTCATGCAAATAACTAAGTAGTATGATTGATAGGTAATTGTATAATGAGACTGCCTTACATTGTGGCTAATTGGTGGGGCCCACGTAAATACAATAGTTCTTCGAGCTCCAGGATCTAAGCCTCCCTAAAGAATAGTAATAGCGGAGTTAGCTATTTAATACTCCTATGATTAATTGACTAAGAGTTAGCTTATGACATACTCTAGTAGGATCGACTGAAAATCCTTTAGCACTAGCTGAATGTAAATCGTCAAACCAAAATTCTCCAATCTATAATTCATATCAGAGATTATGTATTACAAGGTAGTAATGGATTGTTAATTATGGCAAAAAAATATCATAGTTAAACCTAATGTAAAGCAACTTATCAGAAGTTAACCTTTTTGGTAGATTGTAACACAGTTCTAACGCAACCAATTTCAATCTCCCTATTAACAGGTACATAACCATTTTTACCGTACCAACTTTTGAAGATTAATAATATAGGATGAGCTTTCTTAACCAACTTTTGGTCTGAAAGTGACAAAAGATTTAGTTATTCACATCTTGAAATATTTTAATAATGGGATTAATGATACTGTCACAATTTTCCTTTAGACACTAATTTAATGTGTTTAAAAAGCTTCCGCTACCTTCTTCGACATCTGCATTTGTCGACGTCGATAATGATTCAGTAGTTGGCTCAATTCTGTCGCCACCTAATGCATACAACGTCAATGGCCATGCTTTTCCGATTAATCTTAAATGATATGTTTTGACCTATATGATATAAAGTTGTTATAGATGCCCCAATCCATTAATTAAGGTTAAATTTTTCAAATATTTAATGATTCGAATTCATGATACTACTTAACTAGTGCTATTAATGCGAGTGAGCTATCGTATAATCGTATAATGGTGGAAGCTATTTACTTACACTATCAAATAAGATAATTCTGACCAAATCGGAATAGTATTTACTAGGATGATCTGGAGAGAAAATTACGGTAATTTCTTTCGATCCGCCTATATTGCGTAACGATATATCATAATCAGTGCCACATGCACATAGATATTAAAGACATTTGCTAATCAGTGCAGTAAAATATAGGATAATAATACCATCACACCGATCTGTATGATCCAGTTGATATTTTATTCCTACCTGGCTTAATGGTACCTTGAACTGGGCTACAATCGAAAACACATAGTCCACTGTAATTAGCCGGACCTAAGCAGAAACAAAAATTAAGATTAATACTAAAGAAATAGAGCATTAAGAACAACTTCAAATATGATGCTCATTCTGTTTCACGATCAGACGCTTTCGCAGCAGCTTAGAGATATTACCGACGATAGGAGTATTGTCATCGAATTTTTTCTCTATGGCTAAATTTGCTAATGGCTTGACGGTTTTATTCCTCTCATAAATGCTATCCTGCTTGATATTAAACGTAACTGGCAGCATAGAAGTGTTGGTTATCTGTTGATTATTATGATAATATAATTGTCAGCCGTTGATAGCAATTGCTTAAGATAGAATTACTTAAATAGATCAGATTCAGATAAATATTTACCAAATAATAAATATAAATTTCTTTAACTATTCCTATTACCTTGAAGGTTTCAGCAATAGCATCACCGGTTAATAAATTGCCAAAATCTAAAATATGATTTGGAATTGATAGTTGTATACTAGGCGCGACGCCTTTTCCATGTAATCTTATAGCTAATTTCGAAAGTGAGCTGACAATATTCATAACTTCCAAAAACTAGAAAATTGTGTATGGATACCAAATAAAAGTTACCAATTGCAATAAATTTAGCTACTAGTAACAATTACAACTTACCTCTTTATTTTCCTTAGGAGTAAAAGAAATAGAAACAGTATGAGAATTTCCTGGTGACAAAACTCGCATAGCGTTAATCATTTCGAATGGGCCAGCAGTGTCCAGTATTGTTGAATATAACTACAAATAAAGATAAAATGTTAGCTTAATACAGAAGGTACTGAATTTATACGATCACAGATTTAATACGAATAAACCTTGAGTGTTGTGTCAGATATATTCTGTATAATAACCGATCTGGTTTCAGATTCACCTACATCGAATACATTCAGTAGTTAATAATGTCTTAATTTACCCGCATAATACGTTAATAAAATGTAGAAATGTAGTTACTTACCGACGCTAACTGTTCCATAATCAATAACGTTATCACCATTATTGGAGATTACTATCAAAGCTGGACTAACCACTGTGCCAAGAATTTCAAGATAAAGTGTATTGTAAATACTACAATAAAACATGTACAAGATTAGCATTTACTTCGCTGCTATCGAAAAGATAATATGTTCAATATAATGAATTCATAGTCCTTCCTTTTCATGTGAAATGTTTATGCTCATATTCTTAAAACAATAGCACTAATTCACATCATTTACCTACCTGTACTGTAATTTTTTCGTACTGCTGATGCTACCACTTGCAACAAAACAAGGAATTTTATAATTGACCGACTGGCTTACAAAAGAACGAAGAAGAGAAAGCTTTGCTGCGGCGTATTCATCAGAACTGCTATTAGCAAATAATAAAGCAAAAAAATTTGAGCCACCTATTAAATCAAATATCAATTTTACCATATTGAACTTACCTTTCGCCCTGAAGATTCTTATCAGCTGTATTCGCTTGCTTATTTACTTTAGCTGTAATATTAGAGGGAACTGACGCGGTAGATTTCAATTGAGCCTTGGGTGATATTGGTCTCTTATTATATGCTCCTTTCTTTTTCTTTTTCTATAGATATTATTCAATACATCAAATTAGATTGTTAATCCATGTAAGGTATCTGATAAAGTCTGCGACAATATCGACAAACAGTAATGGTACAAACATGAGCATTTTCTTCCATCTCTTGACGTAACAGATCTGCTGCTCTACGCTCTTCTTCTTTTCGTTTAGTTTCTTGTCGTGCAATAGTAATACGTTGACACTCCGCTTCAATATCTGCGCCTTGTAATCGCGGTGAAAACCTAACTTCTGCAACTATACGCTGACCCGGTTCAACAGTGCCAACATTAGGAGATATTGTAACCGGACAATCATCAGGAACAACAAATTCGAAGGATGTTGATCCAACATCTGCGATGGGTCCATTACCAATCCGAGGTACCGGATGCGTAAATTGATTTTTATCAAGATGAGTATTTTCCACAAAAATGGTGGAAATACTAACATCATTGATAGCTGTTGCAGCGAAGTTAATGACATTGGAGGATAATTGTAATGGCGGTAATACACCTACAGCCTTACAAGGTAGTTTAAATTTGCTATAGATGGACAAAATATTCAATAGGAACAAACATTAGTCTGAAAATACGTTCATAATTAGTCCAGTATAGTGCTACGAAGATAAAGCTAAAACAAAATTTTCCAAATTCAAGGATTCAATACGTCGTAATAATACCGATCGACTGTTGTCTTGCATGTCAATTCAAATGAATACTCTCCGGCTTTTTGAGGGCTAAAGATAATGTCAATTTCCAACTTTTCGAAAGGTAAAAGCATTCCAAATCCATCGCCTGGCTGAACTGAAATATACTAATACACAAGAAGTATAACAATTACGGGTTTTACATCGACTGGCTCAAGCCCTAAAGAAACTATTTTATTCTAACTATATTTAATTGATTCCCTAGCAACATATCTTTCATGCGTACATCGTTCAGATTGGCTCAAGCCCTAAATAAATTATTTTATCTCCAACTATATCTAATCTACTCCCCAGTAACGTATCTGTCATACTTACATCATTTAGGTCAATAAATCCGAATGATTGCGGCAATGATGATTTATTTTCAATGGTGATAGTTGATATAACTGACTCATGAATAGTGCAATAGCCGAAATCAACGCCTTCAACTGAAAATTCAATATCTGATACTGTCACTTCGCCCTTAACGTTGAATATAACTGGTCTAGTCTAAAAATAGACAAACGAATTAAGAGATTTTACATTATTATTATTTGGCAATAGTCAGTTGTTCAGAACAAATGATAGTCAGGTAAACTGAAATAGCAACCTGGTCGGCGACTTTAATTGTGATCGGTATATCCATTTCACCGCTTATTGGGTCAACGTACTTTTTACACGTTTCACGAATATCTCTCCTAATAAATTATCAGTCACGATGATCAAACTGGGTTCCATTGATGTATTTAAATCAAATTTAAAAAAGATTTCATTCAATTTTTATAGTCATACTACCTTGGAAGAAATTTTAATTGAGCAGAAAATGAGGATTCTGCTTGAACGATACCATGGCGTGGTAATATTTCAAGATGCTCTTGCATTGGCTTAGGCACATCAAATCGTAATCGTAAAGCAGATGTCGCCCTGTACGAATTAAAATACAACTTGGTATCTTATTACTGCTTAAATATAAGTTGGAATAGTAGCAGTGAATATTTATAGTGCACCAATTGGGTTGCTTTCCGTACCTGTTTTGAATGATGACAGAATCTTGATATAATCTGTCAACCATGCATACTTTAAGGTCGATTACCTATTTTAAAAAAAAAAGATAACAGACGCTTTTAGTCAGCTGAGAGTGTTTTCCAATGCCAGTATCATAGCAAGCGTATCTTGTTAAAATACGCGTACGTATATAGCAACGCTAATTAATCTTATTCATTGATGGACTCTGATAGATATGCAATACTTTTATATGACATATCCGTATTACCTGTCTCTTGACCCAAACAGCAACATCAATCCCTGTTCCTACAGCAGTAACTACGATCTAGGTATAACGTTCAAATGTAACAGACGAAAATATCAAACATATGCTACATTGTAATAACTGATCATTTACCTACATTTTATAAAAAAGTATTAATAATTACTTACCGGCACTGATTCAGGATCAGTAAAAGCTATTTGAAAATCTGAAGTAGCTCTACCCGTCACCAAGGGGGCAAAGTTTAATTCAATTTCAACACTTGAAAACGAGTTGATATGACCCTTGAATTTCTAGCGAAATAGAGAAATTCTTTCTCAAAAATGATAATTTAATGCTGTATTCTTACCGAGAACTGACGCTATAATATATTGCTAGGATAAAATCAGATAATCAAGTAGGTAAGTCAACAAAACTGATTTATCATTTCATTATTACCTCTCCAATTTGAAGTGCACTATTTTTATCGATAGCTAAAACATCTGAATCTTCACTGACAGTATGGGTCGAGAGAACAGTACCAGTTGAAGCTAGAAGCAATATGAATTGTTACTTGCAATCGCATAGCTCGTAAAAAATTATTTAAAGATTTTAACTACCATAACAAGATCATGAAAGCTGTTAAATTACCCCGGCTTTCTATTTGTGATAAAGAATCTCCTTTATCGGTTATATCGCTAAGTAATAAACTTTTCTTGTCATCTTCAATAGAAATCAAGTCTGGCGGTTGATTATCATTTAATAATTCCTTTTCTGCTAGCGATGTATCGTCCTTAATCGTGACTTGTTTTTCGCTCGTTACTGCAGCAGTATTCGATAATGGGCTGCTCCGATCCTTGTCATCCGGTAAGGCATCAGGTGCAACTGTCGATGCATTGGATTTATCATCATTACCCATTTTTTGAGCATCTGTTGAATCTTCAATGCCAGCTTGCTGATTTAACTTTTCGGTAACTGATAGAGACGTCGATTCCTTCCTTCCAACTGCTTCATAGTTTTTATCATCTTTCTTTATGCTTTGTTGCGATAAAGACCTAAAACTGATTGATTTTTGAAAGGTGGATGTTGGCTTTGGTTCTCCTTTGTAATCCAAAGCTAATTTCCCTTTATTGGGATCTTGTTCTGTGATGACAGTTGTCTAGAAATCATTCATGTTGTGATCGTAAGATCGATTACTATACTTTATTATACCACACTATATTAATAGGGAAAAATAATCTACTCACAATACGACCGATAGTTCCTGGTGGACTAGCAGATTTAGGAACCTCTGTTAACCGTCAAGTAAAATTATAGAAAGATACACATCAAAACCTTAAATATATAGCTAGATCAGTTATTGTTATAAATGATATCAAAACGAAACGAAATAAAAATTATATATAATATTACCGATTATCCTTGTAATCTCATATTCCGTGTCTAGTGCACCATCGTTTATCAACGTTAGGTGCATTGTCTTCTTTTCTCCAACACATAGCTGGCCAAAGTCTAAACGTTCGACATTAGTTTTCAATGCGCATTTTTTCTTATAGATTTTTAATGGGACAGTGAAAGGACCAGTTTGAGCAAGAAATTTAAGTTCCCCTTCTAAATTTTCGTTGATCTAATGATAAGATAATAGGTACAATTTATTTAGTTAATACCAGTACTACATTTCGAGTAGCAATATCTAGAGTATCATACGCTTCAAAAACTCATCTAAAAATTTAGAGGAAATACTAATAACTTTCTTTTATCGATGTGTATAAGCCAAGTAATAAATTTAAGCTTTACTGAATGCTTGTATATCTGCTTGTGATAGACTAAGAACACTAATATGCACGAGGTTGATTTGTTATTCAACACTTTATGTCTCTGTATAGTCTAATTGCAGTAAGATAGTCCTTGGTAGTTTATGAGACGAACCTAATCTTATGTAATAAAGTGAAGTTTACAAGGAATTATAGTTCTTGTTATATTTTTGAGAAGACACTTTATCACAGTCTCACGAGTAAATGAAACTGCAAGTAAATAAGAAACGATAGGGAATACATAGATTTCATTTTCAAATAAGAAACGATAGGGCATACATAGATTTCATTTTAACAATTTGGATACGTAACAATAGTAGTGGGAAGTGAAGTACATTTATGATACTTCTTCAAACAGATTACTTGAGATCATGCATAAATGGTGGATTTACTTGCAAATAAACAAAGATTTCTTATAGTTAGAAAATAAAAAATAGTGACAATGACTAAGATAATGGTATTAATTTAGTAGGAATAATCAGGTATGATAGAATTAATGACACTTCGCTGTAAAATGTAATTAAAGTTAGATAAAAGATATACCTTCGGAGTAAATATGACCATCATTTTGCATGTTAGACCGGCAGACATGTATCCAGGAGGGTTAAATCTAAATGGAAAGTTTTAATGATTAATTAAGATTTGTAATTGCCGAACAGTAACTGCATTCATTTTATCAATTGCTAGCGCAATTAAGTATTAGCAACTTGTAATAGATTTGATTACTTTATTTCGATAAAGTCCTTCAACTGTTTTGATACGTCCAAGAATTTAACAGAATTGATGCTGTACGATACATTGGTTAACTGAACCACTTGTTTGTAAGTTTTACCAACACTAAAATCCTGCAACCGTAGCCATTGTACATTAGTTATCAAAATTAGATCGAAAATTATCAGCGTTCGTAGACGAAATATCTTACTAACCTTAAAAACTATCACTTCTGGATTACTAGAAAAGGCTTTTCCCTAAGTTTTAACCAGAGTAATTCATCAGCCAGAAATTTTATGCATGAATTAAAATGAAAGCAACTTGTTAATTAATAAAATTAAACATATAATGGATTTACTTTAAATTCCCTTCCGGAAACAATTTGTTTTTGTATCATTTTCGTATATTTTTCACCAAGTTGCTCTTGATCTAGCAGTTGCTAAAATTATTTCGAGAATTATTAGTATAAATGGAATTTTATTACTGAAATAGTTTACAGTGCAATTGAATTGTGTATCAAGTTACTATACTGTATACTCTAAAGTCTCACACTTTTGATCAACACAGTTAAGATTGGTAGGATCAATTAATGCAACGCCTCTCTTTGTTGGTAACACTAATTTGAAACTTTCGTAATACGAATAAAACATACTACGAAAAAACTAATTCCTATTGCAAGTAACCAAACACCTTCGATAGAATTAAGTGGATATCGTGTGCCGTAATATTGTAATAATCCTCATAATAGGAACAATAAAATGTCGAATTACAACGTAACTGTATAATTAAAATTTGCTAGTTATACCGATTCATCTTCAGCGTCAGCTTGTTCCGAATTATAATAATGGCCATACAATTTAGAATCATCTCGCTATTGTATCAGCACAATAATTCCGTTAATATTGAAACCAAGCAATATCTTCGCGTTCAGTGACATAAGGTTTAAAAAGATCTTGTAGAAGGTTTATTTACCTTATCCGCACTTTGACTCCACATTCCTTGAAACTCAGGTATAGCAAAAGCTTCTTTATCATCAATAATTTCTCTGGTATAAAACATTGTTAAATTGAGTAATTTAGTGGTCAAATCTTATAAATACTTAAGTAATATTTTTTGTATAAGAGGCTTGTAAACTAGTTCATACGGTGATATTGCTTGGTTGGCATCATCAATTACATCTTTCATTTCATCTTCATCTGAAGACTGAGTTTGGATCGATACCTATAATTTAGTCAGCATCAGTGAATAATTCTACAGTCAATTTTTAAATCGAATAGGAAATTGCAATAAAAATTAAGCAAGGTGTCATTACATCATGATCATCATCGTGGGGCTCATTGTACAATTCATCCGCAAGTCGAGATATTATTTTTAACTGCTTTTTAGTTTGATCTGGTTTTACCTAGATTTTATAATTGTATTGTTACTAAGACAGTAAATTGATTTAACTTCAACGTAAGCTACTTTTACGCACAAACCTGTACATAATTACGTTAGATTGCAATACCTTTATCGGTTTAGGTTTAAATAGATACGGTTGCCGTTTCTGGCGCTTTTTAATGTTCTCTTCTTCTTTAACTAATTTTTCAATGATTGCCACCTGTCGTTATTAGTAAGAACATCATGTCTATAAGAAGTCATGCTATTGGTAAAATTCATGTCGTCATTGTTGAAGTCTTATACTCTATAATGGCGCATATAGGCATACATAAAGTATATAGCATATGGGTTATTGAACATTTTACCTGACGTTGCTCTCTCTCTGCCTCAAAATTTCTAAATTGCATAAAAAATTATTTAAGTAAGATGGAATCAATTAGCGGATAATCAGACTTGGCTGTAAATTTGCAGCAATGTAATTTAGTTATATATTAATGAATCCTGATGGATTTTATTACGTAATACTCACTTTTTGTCTCCGTCAAATTTTTTTAATTGTTGCTTGCGCAATATTTCAACATCTGGATTCCCTCCACGTTCTCTGATAAATTGACGTTCTTTCTGTTCCTTTAAATGGTCGTTATATGCCTTTTGCATATCTCTAGCATGAATTGCACGCATATTTTCCTATGATAAAAAATATTGAAGAAACATTCAAATTACTTTTGAATACCTAACACAGTTTTTCGGTATAGAAGGTTACATCCATAAAGGATTTAAAACATCCACTCCATAATAACGTACACGAGTAGCTTCAATTCGTTTCTTAAGGGATTGAACACTATTCATTCGCTTCTGAATCAACATTCGAGATTCATTTTCCTTTTTTAACTCTTCCTTCTTCATTCTAGGTTTGAATAGTTTTTTGGTAATTTTATAATCAAGTGTAGGTATTCATAAACTGTGCCATTATTGTACCTGGCGAGTGTTTCTTGCAAAAATGTTTGAGCTCGTTTTCTATTTTCTAGTGCATCATTTGCAGTCCGTTTAACACGTTCAGCATCCTCACGAGCTTTAACAATTTCCATCCTTTAAAGTAAATGAAGATTATCTTCATTTAGCAAATGCTGATAGAAGATATATTTAAATTAAATAAAAAGAGCTTTTTAAAGGTAATAACCTTTGTTGCATTTTGAGATATCTAACGGCTGCCTTGCCATAATCTTCCTCCTTGTGGGCTCTGATAGTTGCTATTTCTGCCTTTCTGGTTTTCAATATTAGCTCTTGCTGTTCTAACTCTTCGTTTAATAAGACGTACTTGCTACGCTCCAACTGGGCTTTTGCTAAATCTAGCCTATAACAACAATTCATAAACATATGTAAAATCCAATAGTAAGTTTTTAGATACCGACTACTTTTTTCAAAATCTTACTCAGCTCGTTTTAGCTCCTCCGAAATGGAGGTTTCTACTTCTTGTTCCGAAGATAATTCAACGCACAACTTCGTGTAATGCGATTGCAATCGATAAATGGCAGCTCTAAAAGGATATAAATTTTTTTATTTATAGTTTTAAGTATTGATTTTTAAGACTGTTACTTAACAAACCGTAATAAACCAGCATTCAATACGAAGTTATATCTCTTTCTATTAGCAATCGGCAGTCATGAAAGAGCTGCAAGTCACAACGATAACTTACTTATTATTTCTTTCTTCTAGCTCTGCTATTTCATCAGCAACTGCGTTACATTCGTCACTGAAAGCTTTCAATCGATCGTGACAATTTTTAACCTCTTCTCTGTATCGCAAAATGAAAGCGATAACCATGTGTAAAGGTTAATATAATTATGACAGGGATTGGATCTACCTTTAATTCATGCAATAATTGAATTAATAGGTAGGTTACCTTAATTGAGCAGCTTGCACATCGTATCTTTCGACATCTTCATCAAGTTTGTTTAAAAACTGTCGAAGAGCCAACATTCTGATTCTCTCCTATGGGGAATAATATTTACTGCCCTATTAGTACCGTTCACTTAAAGATAAGAGAACAATAACCGTACCTGTCTACTGATTTTAAAGGATTTCGATTGCTGAATGGGTTCATCTTCGTCATTACTGTCAGAATCGAGATCTTCCAATTCCCTAAGCAATCATAATTAATCAGGGACAAGATATTGAACGATATTTAAGATATCTAGTGATAGGATTGTTATTCAATAGCTACGACAATCTAGGTGTTTTAATCATTTCTGCTGGCAACTGGCTACTAGGAATAGTATTAAAAAGATTGTAGTTTTTAACTTTCCTACCTTAAAATTTCTTCTAATCCTGGTCCATCATCTTCCAAATCTTCATCATTGAAGTTGTCAGATTGTCTTGTAATGGCTAATCGGAATATCGATTGTAATATTATTATTATACTTTGAAGCGGTATTAATTCAATAGAATAGCCAGTATAATTAAACTACTAACACTTTGTACTTGTCGATTTTTCAGTAGTAGGAGAGTCCCCTTTCCGATCACGATCTGGACTTGAAAGACGAAATTCGTTATGGTTACCACTGTCCATTAGCTGATCCTCGTTTTGTATGGTGTCGCTCATGTTGATGTACAGTTATCAACGCTTTAGGTCACTAAGTATGCTTAAACAGATGGAAGTAACCAATAAAATATAAATTTGTACTATCTAAAAATTAAGCTAAAGCAGTTGTTAATATTATGTTGCTATACAATAGCATAAACACGGTGCTAAAGCTTTTAAATTCTTATTAAAGTCAAGAATTTTTCGTGATATTTATTATGCATATGATCGATTATTCATAACTCGTCTATGATGCTATAGTATCTCCAGAGCATATTGCATATACTCGATATTTATAGTATAATACACTATACTTAGTACGCTAGTAACATTCACTTTAAAGCATATACTACTGTCTATAGAGATATGTAAGGTACTCGAAGTAAGTTTGTAAAAAAGAAAGATTAACTTGAAAGAAGTCCATGCAGAGAGTTCATTTACAAAATGGTTGCTATGAGCAACGTCGCGCATGCGCGTTACTAACCAATTCGTGCCGGAGCAGCATCCTTGCTATTCTGATCTCTACTACGGTATACTGTACAGCACAGTATAGTCATTTCTATCGATTTTAGGACATACTACTGTAAGAATATCCAAGCCAATAAGGACTGATGGAAATAGCCATTAATGCCTTCTCGGTTACTAGCAATACGAGAGGATTCTATCTACTAGGACGAAGCAATCTCTACGATGAAATAGTGAATGAGTTCATTTCTTATGCTGTATGGCGTACTGTAGACTATAAAATTGATTTACTTCAGGTATTAAAAATGCCATCATTTGGGCCGAATGCGGAAATTAGAATTTCACTTTTAACGTTTAAATCATGAACGAATATTTGCTAATTTTAATTAAAGCAGATGAAATGCGAGTTGCTGATTTAATTTCGAATTAGATTATAGCAGTAATAGACTAAAAAGCGCTTTGCATGTATTCATTATAAAAACGATTGATAGAGTTAGCAGCGTTGAACGGTATTTTTCATCTAGCTTAGGCATACGGCTGCTTTTCGTCAGATGCAATACTAAATGCTAAGCCCGCTGCTGGATTTAAAGCATATTGCTAGACAACCGCCATGAGCTTTAGCTACGTATACGCTTTTAGCGCTAAAGTACTCAGTACGATGATTTGCACTAGATTCCCCATTTAATATGAGCATTCGGACATGATAGAATGCTCCGCACTGTGGAAGAAAAAGCTTTATTTATTTGTATGTACTAGTTAGCATGCATAAGCTCGTTCTAATTATTACCACTTTTTAGTTAGTCAATTAGTTTTTCAATTGCTATTAAATTGTCAAGACTATAATCTTGGTTGTCAAGATTTCTTCAGTAATAAATAGTAATAAATCTCTGACTACCTCGTCTACACTATCAGTGATGCTATAATTAGACTGTAGTATTTGGTCGTTAGAAGTGAATTATTTGGTGGTATAGCTAATCTCGCCTATTTAAGTCAGTAAGAGGCGTTCTTCATAAGCATTGGCGTGCGTAGATTACTTTGTCACTAGTGGTGTGTGACAGTACTACACTTACTATATGTACTAACTTGATCTGTTATTCCTTAACGATGTGCTAGCTGCTTTATATCATCATAATAATATTCATTTATAGACGTTGCGAATGCAAGTCCTTGACTCAGTAAAAATACGCGTACAATATAAAGGTTATATATACATATACATTCAGCAAAAAGGTATGCGTCAAATAAACGAGCAGGGGTCTAGTAAAAGCTACAAAGTGGTTGCTTGTATCCAACCCTGCATGCGGCATCCAGTCCACTGGTTCTATGTGCAGAAGCAGTTAAATGCCTATGCAGTATCTTTACGTTGTTATATGATACTTTAGTTTTAGTTGAGGGAATATTGAACATGTTCAAACTAGTCCATCAGCCTTGAACAGGTCTAGAGATATCGTGTATTATCATCGTCTATAAATTCATACTGTATATATATATCTACAAATGTATAGTAGAAGTAATATTAAAACCTTCATTTCTTTATACGTACAGTATACTTACTACACGTACTAACTTGATCTGTTATTCCTTAACAACGTTCTAGCTGCCTTATATCATCATAATAATATTCATTTATCGACGTTGCAAATGTAAGTCTTTGCCTCAGTACAAATACCCATACAATAGATAGGTTATATGCAAGTACATTTAACAAAAAAGGTATGCATGAAGTAGAACGAGTAGGAGTATTGCTAAAAGCTATAGCAGTTCATTTGCCTATACAATATCTCTACAGTATCTCTACGTTGTTATATAATACTTTAGCTTTAGTTGAAGGAATATTGAACTCGTTCAAGCTAGTCGGTAAGCCTTGAACAGCATCTAGTTATATCATGTATTATCGTCTATAAATGAATACTGTCTAAATACGCGTATATATGCAAATGTACACTAAAAGTCATATTAATTAGTTTTACCTACAATTCTAATCAATCAATCAATCAACTATATACCGTGTATATGCTACGCATACAGTTATCCATTTGTAGTCGTAGAGCAGTAACACTGTCCAAGGGTTTCTCTACACGATATCACCAGTAGTACACAGTATCAATAATTATAATTAATAATTCTATGGTTGCTTCTTGGAGGCGGATCATTAATTATGTAAGCAGCGATGGCATCAATACTGTATTGATCCTTTAGCAAAATAATAGCGATTCAACATTGATTGCCAAAGCCTTGACTAAAACTACTGCTTCTCACTAGTGCATAAGACAGTTTTTACAATCGAAAGAAATGATACAGCAAATTATACCACTGTGTATAGAGATGACTCAAGAGCCATCTTGCCTTGTCTCCTATTAAGGGGAAATAGTCGTCACTGCTGTGGAAATACAACCTATTCAATCCAAAATAAAATTAGTCTAGCGCAAAATTACATTGAAATCGATCCTTCTATCGAACAACGATGAGTTTATTGATTCAATTATCCGTAGCTATTGCATTCTTACTACTCAATGGCGTCATTGATGGATCCAATCCGGGTGATAGTGATGAAGTAACTGCATTGCCAGGACTGTCGATTCCTTTACCTTTTAAACATTACTCCGGTTATTTACAGGGTGTTGATAGCAATACTCAGTTACATTATTGGTTCGCTGAATCTTATGGTAATCCTGCAAGCGATCCTTTAATATTATGGATGAACGGTGGTCCTGGTTGTAGTTCATTGGATGGACTACTAACCGAGCATGGACCTTTTAGTGTCAATGATGATTTAACCATTTCTTTACGTAATACTTCGTGGAATAAATTTGCTAATGTCATCTATCTTGAATCACCAGCAGGTGTTGGATTTTCTTACGGACCATCGTCCAATTTATCGGATATTACAACGGCAGAGAATAACTACGCTGCTCTTAAAGCATTCTTTAAAAAATTTCCTACATTCGCCAATCATGACTTCTACATTACAGGCGAAAGTTATGCTGGCGTTTACGTTCCTACGTTAGCCACTCGTGTTGCTAATGATAGTACAATCCGATTAAAAGCGATTGCTATTGGCAATGGCATTCTAGACAGGACTAAAAATCTCGATTCATTAATGTATTACGGTTACTATCACGGCCTATTGGGTGGCCAACTATGGAATGGCTTGCAAGTTGCGTGTTGCAGTGGCAGTAGCTGCCAATATGCAAATAGTAATAATTTCCTATGTTCTCATCGAGTTCGCTCTGCTACTAATTTAATTTGGGGCGATGGCCTAAACCTGTATAGTATCTATGAGGATTGTTTAAAAGTTCGACAAACTTTAGCCATTAGAAATCATCTACAAGACTCTAACCAACCTCTTTATGGAACCCCACCTTGCTTTACTGAGAGTATACTATCCAAATATTTAAATAGCGATGCAGTTCTGAAGGCGTTACATATTGCCAAGCAGGCTCCAAAATGGACGATCTGTAATTTTATTGTCAACCTCAATTATCAAAGGACCTATCCTTCTGTTATCCATTTCTTAAAGAATCTGTCATCCAAAATGCGCGTCTTATTATATTATGGCGATGCCGATGCTGTGTGCAATTTTATAGGTGGACTTTGGAGTGCTGAAGCAATCCAAGCCCCCAAAATCGATGACTATAAACCATGGTATATTAACACCACATACGGCAAAACAGTTGCAGGTTTTATACAGCGATATGATAACCTCGATTTTGTGACTGTTAAAGGAGCTGGACACTTAGTCCCAACAGATCAGCCTGATGCTGCCTTTCGACTGATGGAAACTTTTATAGGCGGTCATAGTTTATAATAATAATGTGTTGCCGTGAAGATAGTATTCTATCAATTTATTGGCAACATGGGCTCATTTACAGGCCATAATAACGAATAAAGTAGAAAATGATAATCGAAAAGTTGTTGAAAACGGCAATTTCCGTAGGATTGTCAAGTCCGATGGACAGGATCTTGAAAATCTTGTGGATATTAGATGCACTTTATTCTATTTGTAAATTATGAAATGACCTAATAATGATATGATTATTGGCTATAAAATAGTTGTCCTACGCAAAGATAGAAATCCTTATAAACATTTTCAATTGGAGTAGGATCTGCAGATCATAATCTATCATTGACCCACAGGGATATATTTCTCTCGGTGATCTTCCAAAAAATCAGTTAAGTGATAAACTACAGTATGGTCATTTAATGTACATTCATTGTAGATGGTGTAAATGTTTGATGTACTCGGTTGGACTGTATAGAATTGTTACATGAATCTGTAGATTGATTTTTACAACACTGTGCATCAGCATGTTGTATCCTATATCACTAGTTATACCATTAAAAGTAGATTGTTGCATGAATCTGTAGATTGATTTTTACAATACTGTGCATCAGCATGTTGTATCCTCCTATTTCACTAGTTATACCATTAAAAGTAGATTGTTAGTTTATTGTACATTATTTATGTGACTTAGCATACACATTGCATGGATTTTCCATTAACTTTCCTGATACGAAGTTCATCAATGGACCTAACGATATTCCCTTTAATTAATTTATTAAATAATTATAACGGCTGAGAACAAACTGTAGCTGATAGGTCAATTACATAATTTATGTTCATATTATCAATTATTCTATATACAAGTATTTAAAGTTATTTTCTGTAGTATCTTGGCTTTGTTAGTTAGCATTGCCAATATGTGTATATCTTACTATTCAGAGTTCAATCAAGGAATAAATGAAAGATTAAGACTAATCGGTGCATCAGATTTAAATTACTAATTGATCAATTTTGTGAAATTCGTTCATGAAATATTAGAGCACAGTATGCTAACGTCTTCAGTCAACGAAATTTTAAATCCTTATTGGTTTTAGTTCATGGAAATGTCTCGTACAGTTAAAAATTCAATGAAACGGGATACGAACATGTCATGTCTATGGATTAAAACATTTTGTTTACTAACTATACGCATAAGTGCACTTCCTCTACAGTAAGTAAATTAGCTGTAGACTCTGCAGTACTACAGTAGGTAGTTTTCGAGCGGAGAAGTACAAAAATACCTCGTATAGCTCTACAGTATTGTCAAATCCTACAAAGGTAAACACGAAGCCGATCCAAAAGTTAAAGAGTAAAAATGCAAAGTTTTATTGCATACAGCCAGTACACTACCAAGGTAAACATGATTATAACAACAGTCACTGAGCAGCAAATTTACAATGTAATTTTAAACTTACCAGCTAAAACAGAAGGTCCATTTCCAGCCAACCTATAATTCTAAAATTGTCGCGCTAGGCAGTCGGCTGCAGTATGAGCACAGTCTACTACAGTCTGCTGCAAGCACTATGCATGTGAGTCAAAAGTTGCCATCGCCGCTTGCTGCAATTTTTGCATTCCTGAAGGTGGAATAACTTCTGAATAAATAAATAAACAAAACAACATTATTAGATGATGCTTATAATGATTAGCCGAAAGATGGAGGATCTGGGTGCAAGTAGCATACTGTAAATACAGCGCCATACCCCTTGATCCAGAGAGATCGGTGTCTTTGATCTTATCTCTGGGGCTAAAATCTCTATTAGTGCTAGGCTTTCCAAGGGTTATGCAGACTTGAAGACGCTAATGTTGAAATTGATTAGACATTTTGGCAGAGTACTGTACTGTACAGTACGTACACGAGGACTACTAAAGAAGGCATCGTAATAATTCCAGCTGTACAACTATAGCGTCCATGTGCGACAAGTCCTTCCATTTTATCTGATGTAAATAAGACAAGTAAGAAAAATTCTCATCAAAATTTGAAAACAGATCTAATATTATTATGATTATCATTACTAGTTGATATTGATATATATTCTACTGAATTTCGCTTGCCATTGCCTAATTTGCAATTGTTTACCTGATATAGTTAAAAGAAGCATTATGTTTACACTTTTAGCGTTCTTGCCTGCAACTTTAACAACGATCATTGCCTGCACGACAATTTTGGTAGTTGTCATCACTTGCTATGTGCAGTCACGACCAAAATGGACAAGGCCTTGTCCTCCAAAGAAAGAAAATTACGATGTACAGCAAGGCGTTGTATTGCTATTTCAACTGGAGCGAAACTGCACTGTACCTAGTCTAGCGGCTTACGTTTTAAAACTTGAAACTTATTTACGTATGGCCGAAATCCCGTATAAAAATGATCATAGCTTTACTTTATCCAGTAAAGGTAAAGTTCCTTGGATTATTGTTAACGGCAAAGAAGTTACGGATTCATCATTTTGTATTGAATACTTGAGTCAGGAATTTGATAAAGACCTGGATAAAGGCTTGAATGAAGAAAGTAAAGCTGTTGGTCGAATGTTAACCAAAACGATGGAAGAGAATACGTTTTGGGCCACCATTGAACAAGCCAGACTCTATGATGGCTTAGACGAATGGTTGGATCTTGTAGATGTCAACTCGTCAATGCGATCCTTCTTCAAAAATCAAGGCCCAAAAATCGTGAAAGAATATAGTTGGGGACATGGCATAGGAAGGCATTCCTCGCAAGAAATACATCATATAGGTGAATTGGACCTACGATCCTTTTCAGTCATTCTTGGCTCTAAGAAATACTTCCTTGCTGATTATCCCACTACGGTTGATGCATGCATGTTTGGATTTTTGGCAAATATGCTATATGCTGTACCCAAATCGTCCCCATGCTATCGTTTGTTAACTACGGAATTGACAAATCTTGTGGATTATGTAGAAAGAATGAAAGCAAAGTATTGGCCAGATTGGGAAGAAATCACCAGCAGGGCACCTAGAGGTAGTCTCGGTCACTGAAATAGACCTACAGTAATGAACAGGAAAAGAATATTGTAGAATCATGGTGTTTTACGCTAGATGATTATAAGGAAGTCACTAGCAAACGTAGTACTCTACATCAGCATAACTGGATTAGACAGGTGCAAGCTAGTAGTCTATCAGTAATTGACAGTAAAGAATATTGTAATATTATAGCATGCTATGTTTGATAATTGTAGAATGAAGTTACTAACTACAGCAGTCCTGTATATCAGCAGAACTCGACATGTTGTGCAAGCTAGTAGTCCATCAAATTTCGGGAATATTCTATCGATTTTCGTTTAAAGGTTGCTCGTTACTCGTTTGTGTTAATTTCGTGATTGAAAAAGGATGTCCACTTCATTTACGGTAACTAGTAATCACATATGTGTTCTTTATAAGCATTCTACAGTCCCTTCATTGAAATACTGTATACATAAGTTATTCAAGTCTGCAAATTCTTTCTATTTTCGTTCATGATTTCATTTTTATGAATGATCCAAAAAATAAACGATGTGTATATTATAATATGATATTATTTAACTGCACGGGTATATTGATAATCTCCTAACATAAAGGAATTGCGCTACTATGACTTAGTTCGTACTTTATAACCATGATTGCTGATACTGTCGAAGCAGTTAAAATAATTGCACAATCAAAATCTTGCTTAGATATTGCATTTTTTTTCTCGTCTGGCAATCAATTGACTTGAAAATAGATTTGATCTCAGCTACCTTACGATGAGTATTCTTGAAAGAGGTTGTAATAGTATAACTAATTACTAGGTATATAAGCGTTGCTTTGCATACTGCATTGCGTTGATACACTACTGCTAAGGTTAGTCAAATAGTTCCAGCATTCGCGTTCCGCAGCAAGTTATTTTTGGTATCGTTGCAGTCAACTTCCAGAGCTGTGGTATACTGTATTAATTATAAGAATTTACCTCTTTTCTTGCTAGCCCAACTAAGCCGCAATAAAATCTAGTCTTACCCAGTTTCTGTAATGATAATATTCAATATCGATAGTACTATTTTGTAGCTCATTTACAAGGTGTAATGGCTAAATTTTATGAGCGAAGGTATCCGCGTAGACTATTCTTGCTATTTGCAACTTGAGATAAAAGGCCTAGAGGAAATTTTTCAAGGTTGGAATTAGCTGAAGTTAGCTTTTAGATTACTGCGTCGATGTTCTACTATCAGCTCTGTTCTGCTCACGAAAACGTCGACACAGGAGACAAAAATCATGACAAACAAATTTTGATCTGGTCTATCGGTCAATGAGTATTGTAGGACAAAAATCTGCATTCTCACAAGTAGATACCCTATAATAGGACAGTAGTCCTGCAGATGTGATAAGTTGGTGCTAGACCAGATTTTAGACAATCTGGTAAATTACTATGACTGCATGATCACACTATTGCAATTATACAAGGCTGAGCTCATGCCAAAGTATCCCATCTTTTAGCCCTAGAACTGCAAGATCTGCCAAAATGACGGCGTAAAAATTGGAAGATTACTGGACTCATCGAGATAAAAGAACGTGTATAGTTGCAGTATACTGTAGGTAATTATGGTAAGGTCTGTGTGAGCAATACAATCAGCTCACTTAGAAAATTTTATATATAAAATTGCGAATTTAAGTTTTCCAAGTATATCAGCGTTTGCAGTACCCATAGGCCATAGCATTAGCAATGCCCTGTAGTACTTAAAAGAGCCCATAGCAATGACATAAAATTGAGTTGATAACTAGACAGGCTTTAAATGCAATTTCATTTTCCGTTCTAAGGATTTGTATATACAACTATTCCAATGGTATCTTATAAAAAAGTATGATTATATGATAGAATCATTTAAACAGGATCCATTATTCCAACTAACCCTAACAGTATATATCATAGGTACAGCATGATCCTTTTCCAATCAGATGAATCAGCACATATTATATGCGGGCATTTTTTTACGAAATCCGGTAAATTTTTTATATGTAGAAAGAGTAAGCTCTCATGTCGATTGGTGCATATATCATGTTACATTGGTTAATACTAAAGTGTTTAACTTCATATTAAAGAATTGGAAACGAAAAAGATCACGCTGTATATATTTTATATCACACACTATTGTTATGTCAATTTTAAGTCAAGGGTAATGGATTTCTTAAGGTAGTAGAGATTATAAACGAGTAAAACACAACTAGATGAGCACGATAGACCATTCGTAGTACAGAATTTGATGTAAGCATACAATATTCTCCAGAACGAATTTCATACGCGTGCTATACATCAACAGTTTCTTGTCTCTACAAGAGATTGAACTGAAAGTCATCGGTGATCGAATTATTTTCAGTATCGAGGAAAATCCCTTAGTATTATCTTACTTTCTATCGTTGTTTAAGTGCATCTATTTAGTAATAAGTGCCTGGTAAAAACCTTTTATGCTTATTTTATATTTATACAGTACATGAGCGCCGATAACAACAGTCCTCCTATTTTCTCTAAGCTACGTATATAAACAAATTAAAACACGCTTTCATTCAATATTACTACACTATATCAATTCGGGTTATATAGTCCCAAACTCTTCATCTTGGACTACTGTACAGACTACTGAAGAAAAAAACTCTAATCTATCATCTCGCCAGTTCTAAATATTACCCACTTTAGCGTAGCACTAATAGTTCATTTTGTTACTTTGGTGAGAAAAGACCAGTGTTATTTGCAGTTGCCCTGTGCCATTGATGAAAAGCAACGGTGGTACAAACTATTTTTAATGATAAAATACGTTTTCCTATTTTATAAACTAATAACGAAAACAAGGATTTATTGAAAGCATCGATTTGGAAAACAGAATAGAGTAATAGTGTATGAAACTTCGGTGCTGATTGCATTGATATTATACACTTTCAACAACATTTACTTCCGTAGAAATTATCATAACACATTATAGAATGGGGGGAAATCTTAATAGATATCATAGTATGATAGTAGGGATATCTACACACTAACTAATTCGTATTCTGCCACTCCAACCATACTATCAGTCTATCTATCAGTCGTTTGCCTTTCTATCCTGTAAAATACGAGATTACAATTGATAGCTAGGAATTAAAAGAGCCGTAGAGAAGGCGTCAATCTCGGTTCTAGAAAAGCTTTCCTTAATACGTGATATATCAACCTGGGAAAATAATTGATTTCTTTTATTTCAAGAAGAAAAATATAATAAAATTGAAAAATGAATGACAGCTAAGAATGTTATTGTCGTGAACAATAATGGTGATGAATAAATTGAAAGTATTGTCTTTTTTAATTATAAGTTTTACTTCTATCTATCTATCTATAGTTTATAGTCGAGTAGGCGATGTTAAATTGTTTAAAGTCAATAAAAGCTTAATACCGAGATCGATTTTTTTCATCTATCGATCAACGAACGACTTGTTGATTGTAGCCGTATCTGTAAAACAGAATACAAGTTATGTCGAGTTTCTATCGTTTCATGACGACTGTCCTTGTGGCAGTAATCCTATCTAACGCGCCATACTGTCAAGGCGATAATGATGATCATCCTCGAGGACATTTCGACCGCCTTGGTAGCCACATTGATTCTGATGGTCATGTCGAAATATACGATGAAATCCCAACAGCCCAAAAGTTTTGGGAAAAGCATGTTCGACATAGGTTACCAGCCGTATTTCGTGGCGCAGCTAAAAATTTTGAAGCTTTCAACTTGTGGACAGATGACTATTTAAGGAAAAATTATGGTGACCTCGAAGTAAAACTAGAAGCAAAAGCAGAAAAAAAAAATGTACCTATTGGAACTAAAGGCAAAGGAAGGGATACCATTGCCGATTTCTTGGACAGCTATGTCAAGAAAGATTCTTATATCGTCTCACAATTGCCTGATCCGATGTCTCCTGAAATCGGTGTTTTACCTTGTATAACCTGTGGTTCTTTTAAAAATCGCATCTTGGAAGCTAATTTATGGCTCAGTAGTGGTGGTACTAAATCTCTCCTACATAAAGATGCAGGTAAAAAAGTTAAGCTATCGATACAAGGTTACTATCTTTCAATTTTTCTAGTCGAAGTTTTATTTATAGAAACTGAACTTTCCAATTAAAATATTTAGTTGATTAAGGTAAATTTCAAATTGTCAACTCCTTTTTTGATGCTCGGTGCCATAACGCTTAGTTTAGAAGTAAAGCTAGAAAATTTTGGCCTAACTTAATGTTACCATACTATAAACGTGTAAGCTGATAATAACAGCGATTTCTCATTCGCCATGACCTTATAGCCGTTTATGTTAAGATCGATGTTTAGTATCCGCTAAATTAGGCACTTGAGACATTTAACAGCTTCATAGATATTCTCTATCATAGACTTTTGTGGAATAGAGTTCGAACTGAAAACCTACATTTTACTTTGCAATTTTTCAATTTATAAACGCTACCTTGACTCTTGAATAGCGAATAAAGATAATTTATAATAAAAATCTATACTTAGTACTTGTTCAAAGTATGCTACGATATGAATTGTTAGCATCTTTATAATGATATTAATTCAATGTTATTCATACACGGGAATGAATAGACAACGCTATTAATTGCCTCCTGAATGGAACCAAAGATTGGCTTTTAATCCACCCTAAATACGAAAAATTCATTCCAATGGCCAAAGAAGCCAAATCAGAAGTTGGCGGATTCTCCACTATTAACGTGGATAAAGTCAATATTAAAAAATATCCCAACTTTAAGAAAGTCCATTACAACCATGCTAATCTATCACCAGGAGATTGTTTATACTTGCCTTATGGTATGTCAGCTAGTTGAGTTTTAAATAAATCTTTCTATTCACTTTATTCCACTATGGGAATATTGAACTCGTTTAACCGAAAATGTCGATCAATTTAACTTGGTTATGTTCGAAAATAGATTTGTTTATGGTAGAGAGATTTAAGCACTTCAATGACAATAGTTGTTGATTAAATCAAAATGAAATTACGAAGAGGCTAATAAGGTTTAAAATATTATGTGTTCAACTAGCTTATTTGCATCAAGTTCGATCTTATGGCTCGAAAAATATGGCTGTTTCTGTACTCCTTGCAGCCGGACTCACTCACGAAAAGACTTTTAATAATGAGGATTGTGAATCCAAAGACTACAAAGTTTTTCCAAAACTGACTGAAGTCAACATGGTGTGGACTTATCCAGGACATGGTCCACAAACACTAGGTAGCATGGATCCAATGGAACTGAGGTAAATTTGTTTCAATATTATTAAACTAGAATAATCTACTTGCGTTGATAATAACTAGATGCAAAATAA
Source organism: Trichoplax adhaerens (assembly GCF_000150275.1). Classification (NCBI taxonomy): domain Eukaryota; kingdom Metazoa; phylum Placozoa; class Uniplacotomia; order Trichoplacea; family Trichoplacidae; genus Trichoplax; species Trichoplax adhaerens. Next base: position 3,465,129 of record NW_002060948.1, read on the forward strand.
TACAAGCCTATGGCAGGTGTATTATTTCTGGATAGTCATGATATTCTACAATCTTCATCAATCTTGTAAATGCTTTTAAATACAAAATACAACAGGGATAGCATTTTGAAACTCTTTAAGAAAAAGGATAAAGTACCGAGCGACAGATTCTTGCAAGAAGTTACAGCTGTAAGGAATCAAAAATAATCATATAAGATCAATTTTGTTTTAAACACAAAATGACTTTGAAAGAATCTTAGTTAAGCTGGATATTTTTTGCTGCAGATGGATGATGAAGAAGATGAAGGTTCCGGCATGATTAAAATTCAACATAAAGCTGTAAGTCCTTATTAGTGTAATATTATTAGAGTAGCAAAGTAAAGGCCCGTTCATAATAAATAACCAATTGATGACCTCTACTCCAGATGCTATAAAAGTAATCATTTCTACTTTGGATAAAATTTTAGTATACAAAACATTTTGGGCTGGATAAGAAAAAATATGTAACTGCAGAAGAGGTTAATAAAATTCCATTTGAGCAATGGAAAGCATTAGCTGTTGATATGGATCCCGATCCAGCAAATACAGAAGAATATGAATACGCCTTATTTGATGTTAAGCAATTTCAGTATGGCATAGAATTAACTATATAGCATTTTGATATTGAAGTAACGATATTCACACCCACATCTAGGAAGTTTAAAATAACAAAATAGCCACTCGTGTCTGTAATGTTTACACGAAATGGTGATTCTACTACAGGAATTTACTTATTTTTCTCTCTCTCGCTTTCAATGTAAATAGAAACGTTGTACGGAAATCTATGAACCAGAAAAGTGGAGAATTAGATTCTGAAAAGTTTATTAAAAATTATATGGTAGACAATTAAAAATTACATAAGAAATTTTATTGCCATCCCTCAGTAGCTATACTCGTATATGTGTAAATCATAATTAATTAGTGATCAATTATACTTTTTTGAAGATGTTATTATAGTATTGATGTTTAACTAGAGCAGTATCATAGAAGACAGTAACAGCTTTATATCCACTTGTGTTATAATCTTACTATCATTGCTATGATAAATTTATAGTACTTTTCTTTTTTTAAATGTAGAAAATCGGTGGTTCGGAAAAGATTGCAAATGATGTAAGTACTAAGACAGTAATTAATTTCACAAAGAATTAAAGTGAACATAGTTTATGTGAGCTTACTTATAAATACCGAGAAAATACGATTTCGATACGGATATAGTATGATAATCTTTTTCAATTTTAAATAAAGTTGAAAAGCTTAAGATGTTAACAATTTTAATGCAAGTAGCTAAACAAGCTAATCGTTAATTGCGTTTATGACATGTAGCTGCTGGAAAAATTCGACAGTAACAACGACAAAGTTATTGACGGGAATGACTTGGAGAAAACTGCCGAAAAGGTTCTCAGTCTTTTTAAAGAACATTCTATGCCCCCAAAGAAGGTCGAGGTTAAAGATGAAGACTATCTCAGAGAAGAAGCAGAAACAGAAGAAGAAGGATTACCAGGTGATGAAGGAGATGATTTGATGGGTGATGAATCGGAGGGCGAAGGTGAATATCGTGAAGGCGAAGAACCTGAGGAAAGAGCTCCAAGAGATGATGATGAAAACAGAGATTATCACGATGAACTTTAAGCAAGTTATTTAATCATAATAGGACAAGTAATAACATCGACAATATTATTAATTCGAAGTATTTCCTTTCAATATATCCATACACTAATGCAACATTAATATACCTTTAGGACTGCAGGCGATAAAAATGCAAAGATAACCAAATCAGCATGATTAAATGCAAGTCCACACGATTCAATGCCAAACATAGCCAATTAATGTGACTTTAAAGCGATAAAAATTAATCTTCGTACTGAAAACTTCTTGTCTTGATATGTTGAATAGCCTAACCTGATATACTATACAATAATTTAATTTAATTTCGTAAATAAAGCATTTTCTTATTTAACCTATTTGTTATCAATGCGAGTAATATTTATGAGTGATATTTTAATTAGCATCGAATGAAAATTTCAGCGCTATATTTTTATCTCATGAATGAGTTACCGCATGATGGAGTAGACCGCGATCCAAAAATCGCGAAATTAAATGCATGCTGTTAGATTATATTTAAAAACCAAAATATTTACGAGTGGAGATAGAATCTCTATTACTAACCGAAATTGTCATGCAAGCAAATATCTCGATATTATTTTACTATATATTGCAAAGTTGAACGGCTAGGAAGAGTAATGAATTATAATAATAGCAGGAATATTATATTTCATGGCAGTAGCAAAGAAAAACAGTAAAGTACAATTATAAACATTGCCAATTTTTAAATATTGAATTAGATTAATTCTGAATACATCTCTCAATAACATAAAAAATCTGGAATATGTTTCTTTCATTGATTTGTTTATTACAGAGCATAGTAAATAATAATTAATTGACGGTGTGTAAATAATAGACTACCGATTACTGTAATAACAGAGCAATCGTAGCCAAGCTAACTGTAGGGCTTAGCTCTAAACTACAGCAAGACATTTAAATCAATTCTAAGTGAATTTAGAGTTTATCAAGTTTCCATTTTATTTAAAGTGATTAATGATCTATAAATTTAAATTACAGTTATCCTTGTTTGTGCAACAGTGCAACTTTCCAATTTTTACATCTTAAAGGTCTGCATAATATGCCTATGGGATACAATCTTGCAGTAGCCATTCCAAGAAACAAAGCTAGATTTCGAACATAGTTTGAACACTAATGTCATGGATTAAAAAGTAAATACGCGGAAGTAGCACTAACTTGACTCCAGATTGTAAATAAACAATAAACAATATAATCACATGTTTGTAAATAGTCATGGTAATTGAAAGTATATTAATAAATAGAAATAAATGATTTCTTAATCGAGGTGCACAATGTTAAAGATGTTTATTCCATTAGGAAATCGTATTTTCTCTGACATTAAATCTTATAATACTGATCAGAAAACTTAGTTCGCTGATAAATGCTGCCATCCGTGGATAATCGGCATTAAGGTTAAGTTAATATTATTTCACTAAACATTTTGATTATTTAAAATTTCAATTGAGTGGTTGAACTTGATTCAGGTATCACAGCTCATCTAATATTCGTCCATCTTTTCTTTGTCTATTAAACTCTAATCTGTCGTTATCATCATCGTCAGATTGCTCTAATTCCTCATCTTCCAGCTTGTTTTCATCTTTTTCATCTATGATGGAGTCATTTTCATCTTCGTTCCGATCATCTTCTGGCTCATCTGCTTCATTACTATTATTTTGTTCATATTCCTCGTCTAGAATATCTTTATATATTTCTAAAGCTTTCGGAAGATTTCTCTGCACTTCATTTTTATCTATGATGTTATCCTTATCTTCGTCCAAGGTATTAATAAACTATTTAAAAAATTACATCGAAAATGACTCAAATTATCGAGACACATATTGTGTTCATGTTTTAAACATTAAAAATCTTGCGAGATATCTACCTTTGAAGCGAAATAATCGGAACCACCAAGTTTCTAAAAGTTATCAAGTACATAATTATTCTATCAGTACCAAGAAATTTGATATTTTTAAAATCACTCGTATATCCTGGATTTAAATTGTCATGATAGAAATACTTAAAGTGACCTTGTATTTGTCAGTAAATTTTTGTTGATCGAAATAACCTTTACTTTCTATAGACGCTTTAGCAATTCGTCTAGAAATAGAAAGTCAATTTCAGTATTAATCACAGTAATAAAATGTTGAAGTTTCAGAATAGCTACACTATTCCTCCTTATCAAGAAGTAATTAAAAATTATTATAGGCAATGGGTTTGTTATAATATCCATTAACGAAACCTAACGGAGAAGTAGTCCAAAACCATTGCCTCGTAATTCAAATCATTTTCTGGGTTAGTTGCTAGCTCCTGAAGAGTTCTGATCTCATTGTAGACATTTACTGGAATTGAAAGTAGCTGTTGATAGGTAATATATTTTTGGCTGAAATCAATCCATTTCTCAAGCTATGTCAAATATAAGCATAATAAACCATGCCTGTTAATATTGTAAAGTATTCTTAAAGGTATAGTATCATCTTATTAGATTTTATATAACACGATATGAAACCAGTATCCGATCGTAGATAATCCAAATTTATAATATTAAATTCCGTATCGATATCAAATTCGCCATTGTCACTGTTTAGCATACAGACTTACAATCTTAATAACAGCCTGAAATATCCTCACTTTGCGAGATTCCTAGTATGCAAAAATGTACATTTAGTCAACTACAACCAATAGAGTCAGCGAATCTGATTCTATAGTCGTTTATATAGTTTACTGTACTGTATATTACATTTGCACTTTTAATATTAAATGCAGTACTTAAACCATATCAGTTCGAATGATGTTGATGAATATAGAAATTATTGACTGCCGGTAATCTTCGCTTACTATTTTCAGCCGCTTTCGAAATACTGCTAAATCTATTTTCTCTGGCTTACCATGGAAAAATAATTGTAAGAATTGGTTACTAGATGGTAGATAAATTGGAAAGAAAATGTTACCTTTAAACGGCGCTACTCTACTTATTTTAGTGCAACAGGTGAACAGAACATCTTTCATAATATTGAAATTTTGATACTTTTCACACACACACTCATGGGATACTTGAAACTATAGCACTAAATCTTATTATAGCAGTAGGCAAGAAATAAATAAATACAAATGGGATTGTACTAGTGGATTACTCGGCACTGAAATATGAGCCATTCCACTCCTATAACAAATTCTATGGCATAAAACATCCATTAAAGATTGGGAAAACAACTAATATCACATTTGTAACCAACGGCAATAGATTAATTTCTGTATTTTATTATAGTAACTTAATGCACAAATCTGGCTACAGGTTATATCATGCACAGAGAAATATTCAGCAGAAACTCTTCCAGTTAAAGAAGTACATATAATTTTATCTCAGAAAAAATTTTGTAGATTCGGAGAAACGTAAAGGTGCATTTTTTTAAAAACTTAAAATGAAATAATCATTTCGATACGGATAAACGGCACAGGCACTTACGCGCTTTCTATTTGCAAACGGTTACCGAAGGTCATATGCCCGTAGCCAGGATATCGTAAAGACATTGGCACATTACTTAAAGTAGCACTTTCAACGTGATCGCAACCAGTTTGGTTAAATATCTTAAAATCTTTCTTACTAATATCGAAAAGAATGGTGTAAGCCAAATTTTTCGATCCTATGGAACTTACTTGATGAAAGTGACCTATAAAGGGAATGAGACAGCTTTTTTATCTCTTGTCGCAATTATTTTCAGTTACACTTATATGATGGACATCAGCAACGTAAACTCTTCACCTTTTCGGCGAAAATTACTACAATTTATTTAGACGTATGTTACCTTACTTAGATATACTGTACTAGTACGGCAACCTATTTTATTCTTATAGGTATACTGTATGTCCTTCTGGTTGAAAATTCGAGTTAATTTTTTTACCTCTAGGTAGGTAGATGCAGTCACCAGAAGTAGCATTAGCAAAACGCCAAGGAACTTTACCCACTTTAGGATATCGATATAGATCTACTTTATCGACATTAATTGAGCAATGTCGACCCCCTATGCCATAACTACTTTCTACACCTAAATATTTACTGTACTTTGGCTCCATAAAAAGCCAGTTTTTCTGTCCAACCAGCAAACAATTCAGTGTAAATACTAGAATAAAGTATAAAGTTATTCGATTGTAACAACACGCAATTAATCCCATCACTATTGACAACCTATCAGAATATTTGAAACGATCACCATACAAGAGTTCACATTTTAGCTCAGAACAACAAACTAAGTGAGCTAAACAAATCGAATCGGAGTTCTACTCCACTTACTTGGGTCACTATGTAATCGACTTCGGGTACTGCCAGAACTAAACCAAAGATGACTCTCCCTAATTCGGTTAGAAATAGATCCACATGCCATAAATGACGGGACAAGAATATCCTTGTGCATTGGAGCAGGCATCTCTGATACTATATAAACTTTTCTATCTTCGTATGTATCTAGGAAGTTGGAGAGTTGATCGAATCCTAGCCCCAAACTTCCGATCGGTTTCCTCTGATCTTCGGTTTTGCCTTCAATTTTAAATATAAATTTACCAAAATTGCTCTTTAAATAGCGATCATTCCATAAATTAAAAGCGGGCGAAGAGCCAATAGCATTTTTAATCAAAACGGGTCTTGATTTGCTAAGATAATTTTCCCAAAACTCTCTTGGCGTCGGCAAACTGGTTAATGTGTCAATATGCCCATCAGGGTCACGTTGCATTCCTAATGGCTGGTTATGTCCACGCAAATCATCACTGGTTGTGCATACATTGATACTAAGAAATAGAAATAGGGTCTTCATGTAAATAGCATAACCTATGGCCATGGCTCCTCTTAATTTAGTTAATCAACCACCACGGTATATTGAAATATATATAGAAAAATTTCTTTCGACAACGGTACCAAAATTAGTTTATTAGTGGCTAAAGCTACCCATTAAGGCGATCTTTTGACTCTAATAACATTTATTCATTTTCAAGGAAATCAAATAGGCCAAATTCATGAACTATCTTGGTATAAAGTATAAATACAGCTAAAATGATAACTCAACAATAATTACTTCGTTATCTATTGAATTATTCTCAGGGCAACCGAAAGTGATGAGCAATTTGACGAAAGTATCGCACGGTACAAAGGAGTAAGTAGATCATCTTATCTGCCTATTCACACTATTGCCTTATAGTCTGAAATTGCTGTCTTTCTATCCCTCTTTATTGGGCTAATAACAAATACTATACAATTAATCATAAGTAAGCATCATTGCGAGCATTATTATTCATATATTCCTTTGTTAATTATTATACAGCAGCGAGATTGTTGTAATCTATTATATTAATAAACTAGAGACCACATCGGTAAGGCTAAGTGTCCATATCATTGATTAGTAGAAAGAAGCTACGACTCTTAGATTTGCATACTAGTTTATAGACTTCTAGATGCCTAAAAGTCCATGAGAAGGAACATCTAGTAATCTATATAAAAGTTAACGCCTCCATACTGGGGATGTCATTGAATAAATTAGGCCATTTGACTATGGCTGATAGATGACAGTGTAGAGATTTTGAGCTATGTCTTATAGATTTGAAGACATAAGTATCTCCTATGTAATGTATCATATTACCTTTATAACTCATTGCATCGAAATTTTAGGTCTTTTGCAGAAATGAACTAGCAAAACAGGACGCAATCAAAATAATAAATTGAGAAGTTATTTATTCAGATACTAGAGGTGTCATTAACTGTATTTTAGAGAAAGATTATAATTTCAATCTAATATTGGTAAACATAGTACTAAGATCATATGGAATAAATATGCATGTAGTTATTGTTTACTATCATATTTTCTATAGTAATAGGATTAACTGACAACACTTTTAGTTTGGAGATGAATTACTTTAAAAAATCTTATTATTACTGAGTAAATGCAGTATTCAGTACTTTCCGAAGAGTATCGATAAATAGGGTGATTGATAGTACAGGTAATAATTGTAGTAAATTACGCTATAACATTGTCAATAGTAAATAAAAATCTCACTATAATTTTAAGTGTTACTAATATTCTAGTCTATGCAGTAAATGATTTCATCTCCATTAGATATTACTAGTATTTTCAAATGTCTTATCTATTTTTTGAATTTTAAAATTTAAGTTCATACCAAGTCCAATATTATATAAAAAGATATTTACTGATAAAATATTACTAATATTTAAATCCGCTCATAGTTCATCGCGGCGTCGCAATAATTTTATTAAATCTTCTTCATCGATATTTCGTAAATTTTCGGGTAATTCTTTACTTCTCAACAATTCTCTTATACGTTCAAACTCGTCATCTTCATCATGCTCACCACGATCATCATCCTCTTCTTCTTCTTCGCTTATATAGCAAATTTCTGACGTCGTGTGAACTGTCATTATCTTTCACGGTTTCGCTATAAGGCTCTACTGTCTTATTTAAATTGTCTTTTAATTCGTTTATATCGATTATACCATCTTTATTTCCATCCAATGCAGATATTATCTGTGATAGTAATACAAATAAAGAATTCTTTCAAATAATGGACGACCCAAGAATTGGAATAGAACAATTTATTTGCTTTCACCATTAGCTACAGTTTTGCATGCCATTGCTACATGGAAAAGGCATAGCATAATCATCGAAATTTTCTTACTAACCTCTTGAGCGTACTTATTAGACCCACCAATTTCCTGAAATGGATGGATTATGTAGTTAGCATGCGTATGGCTTTTCTTATTATTATATAATAATTAAGTTTCGAACTCAGCTGATAAGTGATATATCTTACGTCTTATATAATTTACCTTATAGGCATTCGTAAACTGATTCTTATCAAGTTGCTTGCTGCCTTTATCATAGGCGGCTTTAATAATTTCCCTAGCATCATCCAATAAATCAAAAAAATATAAGCTCATAGTAAGTTTATTATCAACAACGATTTAATAAAATTAGTATAATTTAAGCAAAAATTATAGTGATTAGTGCAGCTTATCACCAGTACTCTACTGACCTGATCATTTTCCTGTGAAAATGAAGACGTTCATAATTAATATTGTTATGAGGCCGAGCATCTAATTCTAATATGGTTTGAATTGCTTTCCAAGCTGGTATTGGAATTGATTGTATTTGCTCTTTGGTAATGTTACCACTAAGGTCGATATGTTTTTTAAACTAAAAAAGCGAAATCGAATTAAATATAATAAGATGATAGACCATATGGTGCTATACTGCGAAACGATGTATGATCTATCTAGTTCAATGTAAGGTTAACTGAGAATCTCCCTCACCAAATCTATAGCTTTATTTACCGTAACCGTTGAAGTGGCAAACTGGAGAAAAAGTGAATAAAAAGAATTTAAATGAACAATGAGTAATTTTATATAGCAGAGTATATATAATATTCATCACTTACTATTCTAAAATAAAAAGACAAGCTTGATATAAATCAAGCGCTTACAGATTAATTTTAATAGACAACTAAATCGATGTTTTAGTTCATTAGCTACTAGTGTCCTTGACGATCGCTACTGTATTGGAATTTTTCGAAGGATTTGATGTTACCTCATTAAGCAGCAGCTTAAGATTTTCTAAATCGCTTGGAAGCCCTCTCGATTCGAGTTCGTGTACAAAATTTCCCCTAATTAATAGATATTTTACAGGATTATATCTCTTTGGAATTGAACGTCAATACAAGTACAAGTTATAAATAATTTGTTACTTCCAGCTATACAATTTACTAACATACCGGCTTTGGACAGGATTAATATTACCCATGCTCATGTGGCCATTACCTGGATAATCCCAAACTAATTCAATACTGTTTAAATTTTTAATTTTTGCCTTTTTGCAATCTTGACGCTGCAAGTATTCTAGATCGTGATAGTCAGTTCTATCTAGTAGTACTGAAAACCCTACATTGTGCTTTCCTTTGAAACTTACGATTTGAGAATAACCTGCATTGAAAGAGTAATAAGTAATCATCAAGGGTCAATAATTTAAAATCGTGACAAACTATCGCCGAACTAAAGTTTAAAAATCAGTTACGAGCATACAGCAAGAATAGCACCCTAGGGTTATAACAGATATTAAGTTGTAAATAGAGTAAAAGCCTGATAGAACGTATATCAGATTAGCTGAAATGAAATTTCTCGTTAGCCCTGTACAGCGTGTAGGATAATTGCTACGATACAAAAAAATTTCAAGATGATAATTTAATGGTGAAATTTATCAGAGCTTTAGATGCTATCACTATGAAACGCGATAAAAATTATTTCCTAAAGTGTTGCATTCTATAAAACTGATTATAGAATTTGTAATGATGAAACTTTACTCGTTTTGCTAATAAAATTTCACGATTGACAAACATGTTAAGAAAATTATTATAATTCAGACGCAAGATAACGGTTCGTATTTCTTTTCTGTTAGCAGTTACATTAAAGGTTAGGAATGCATACAATAATTCAATATAAAACACAAATGCCGCTGGTAACTTTATACATATTAAATAAATTAGTTTCCTTGCATCTTGAAAGGAAATCTAATCCTGATAAAGAACTACAACGTGTTGGTTTTAATCATAGCGGTAAAAGAAAAAAGCTTTTTCTTTCAAATTGCTTATTCTTTTACCTCTATGGCTTTCACATGCTCATTTGGGTTAGAATGACTTTGATTAGCATCATTCTGATTTATAATAACGGCTACTTTATCATTAATGTTAACTGTAGTAACGATAATTTCATTTTAATGTCTTTCAAGATTATTTACCATGCGGAACATATAAACAATCGCCTCCTTTCACTTCGGCATAATGCCAGGGGACGGATGTTTCAGAACGCAAACATCCTCGTATTTCATCATCGTCGAGATAAGCGACATTGGATGTATCGAAATCGGCAATTTCACATTTGGAATGTAATTTCTCGTTATATTTAGATTCAATAAGAGCCCATTCTTCTTTTCCGCGTAATAAGCAGTGAAGCATGGATGCTAGAAGTGCGTAAAGATAAGACAGAATTATGAAAGATTATCGTATTAATGGCAATGTAATTTAACGCCATTCACAAGATGACATCTGTAGTCCTATTTGTTACTTACGCGAATCTCGCTGCCACTGGGTATGATGAGCGCCGAGACTGATCAACAAATTACTGGCGAGAATACTACGAGTAATTGGACCACATGTTAAAAACGGCATGACTAAGATATCCTTTTGCATAGCGGTTGGAAGTTGCGTTTCTATGTACATTCTTTTACGAAAATTTATATCTAAGAAATTGTTTAATGTGTCGAAACCCATGCCTTCGTTTCCAGTTGGTGGCTTCATTCGATTTTTTTTATCAATAATTTTAACAGTAAGATTGCCGTAAGAATTTTTTAGAAAATTTCGATTCCATGTATGAAAAGCTGGTGAATATACAGCAATTCCTTTAATTAAAACAGGTTTAAATGTAGTGACATATTGGTCCCAAAATTCACTTGTAGTGGGTACATATTTAAGAATGTTAACAAATTGATTGGCAAGACTTTTCATTTCAAAAATCGGCTCTTCTTGATGGGCTTTTGCCGTAGCACTTTTCTCCTTGCCATCGGCTAAAGATGGATGACTCCACGAAACTATCAGTAAAAAACCAATCGCTAATATAGTATTCAGTCCGACCGCCATGGTTCTATTCGATCCAGGCCAGGTTATAAGTTAAAGGCGTTTGCAATTTCGAGCTAAATAGTGCTATACAGAGTATATTGATTCAATGAAATTTTTCACTCATCAATTCATATGTGTAGTAATAGCAAACAGTGGCAATGTTAATGGACAATACATGAATGGTAAGCAACTTACTAGTAGAAAATAAAAATCCTTCAAGATTACTAACGTATTCGTCTGTCTACCAACTCGTGTGTGAGTATAAGAGTAGTCTTAACGCTTGTTTTACGGCAATCCAACGGATATATTCATTTTAGGCCTTTTTCACTAAGGCTAATTAACTGCTATACGAATTGGCAACAGTTTAACCACTCTATTTACTCCTTTCTATGCTGTATCTGAGAAAGGATATGGAGGCGTGTACATCAATCCAGTCTTTGTAAAGAAAATGAATAAAATGATTAGCCTATTATCATGTTAAATATAGAATAATTTTACATTAATAGGACGAGCCATCATAGAAATAGCTTAAAGGCAGATTAACCTGAACGAAATCAAAGTTAAAATGTGTATCCTTGGTGAAGACTGTCTTATTCCTCTTGGTCATTGGATATCATTGAGTTTTACGTTATAGACTAAAGCGTTTATAATACGTTTTTCCTCTATAGCCCGTCTCTCCACATTTATTTGAATAGTTTTGACGCTCCTCATCGATAAAATATCCATAAATTGAGGTGTATTTCTTGGCATTTTACTGTAAAACAGTAGATTACAGCAGCGGTAATGAAAGTGGCCATTTTTTCTCCAGCTTCAATTTTAGAGCCATTCTTGGAGAAGTACACGCCAACCACTTGTAAGTGACGTTCAAAAGTCATTCATTGCAGTCACAATGCATGAGACATGTCAAACAAATAAGTTTCACCCCCTTGGTCATTCTTAGAGAATGGCATTGTTTAATATGTGATGGTTCATCCATTCGCTTCAGCCATACAACGATCGTGCGACATTTCAAAATGGCGAGTGTCAACACTTCCTCATTGGTAGTAGTTTCAAGCCAGTAAGAGAAAAATTCCTTAAGCTAATTTTCTGCAGCAAAAGGATCATGTCGGGAAGGATAATTTCATAATGACTTACCTGAGTAGTCATTATCTACCTCTATATCCGCTTGAGGAGCAAGATTGGTTTCTTGAAGTCAAAACAAAAAATGTCTAAAATCTCCTTTCCTGTCATTTTAGCCAAAGGAAATAATCAGATCGGAAAGGATAATTTTATAATGAATGTAACTCTGTCGGTCATTCTACATACGTATAGTATATCGCTATGTCGGATTGAGGAAAGTAAGAGTTATTTCTTGAAGTAAATAAAAAAAATAAAAATCAACATAAAATCTCCTTTCCTGTAGCTCCAAGAGGAGACATGGTTGATCACTTTAAAGGGGTATCTCCATGTTTCAAATGAGTATTGTAAAATCTTACTCATTGCTGGTAGAATCAAATCAGGAAGAAAAAGCACTAAATCTGACTCTCTCCGGAGAAGTTATCAAATCAGGAAGGGTAATTTCATAGTCGCTAATAGACGTAGCCATTATTTTATATCCGATTTAGCAGAGGAAATGAAATCAAGTAGGTCTTGATATCGAAACAAAAAATCATGAAAACCTTTTTTCCTGTAGTATTCGGAGGAGATAGTGCAGTTGTTACTTAATTTGACGGTATATTTCTACGTTCTAAACCTGTGCTGTTAAAACTTTGCCATTGCTAACAGTATCAAGCCAATCAGAAAAAGGATTTAGGTAAACTTTTAATAGTAGAAAATCGTCTGGTCGAGAAGGATAGTTTCATAACCTCACGTAGCGAATAAGAAAGTTGTTAAAATCGATATAATTTAATTCATGCTTACTTATTATGGCATATCTGATTACGATATGTCTTCTTGTATATGTATAAGTATAGATTAATATCTGCTCATACATCAAGTATATTATAAAAGTTCTAATTCCCCTGTAATTATCGAGGGCTGAACCAGACTGTACAAGGAACGGAACGATCTAGAGTTCTTCGTGATTAGCAATCATTGTGCAACACCAGCTACTACAGATCAATGAATACTTTTACAATTATAAGGTAAGAAATCGCTATTTCCACCTATATTATATTCATTTACGTGCCGTATCCAAAATCCTTTCAATTGTCAAGATCGATTCATTTCATGACTTATAAATTGCACTATAATTTATGATCTTCTGCTGATACCTTGTAAACCTATGACAAGATCTTGAAGATAAAACTTGATCTATTATCATTTATACTGGTTAAAGATGAACTATTTGAGCTTAGCAATCAGGTCAAATCTATCAGAATAAATTCTCAAATCCTAACACTCGGATCAATACGTATGACAAGTACTAGAATGCACGTAGATTAACAACTTTTCTGTACAGCTGGCTCGAGTTTAAATTGTTTGAGTTTACTTTCAATTTATTGAATGCACTATTAAGAGATGCAAGAGGTAGAAAAATCGAATGCTGATATGGCTGGCTACTCAAAAAGATAGGTACTGATGTAACATTGAATAGTCATACAAACAAATGGAATCACTAAGCGACTTTGTATAAGAAAGGATTAAGCAATATTTTAATATGCCTAATATTGATCGCATAATTAAATATAGATGTAGTTATTGATTGAAACAATTTTTCTCTTTAAGTTATAATTATAATTGGCAAAAATAATATTAATTGTACGGAAAATTTATCTTATGATTATCGCACATGGACAAGATACAATTATAAGGAAATAATTAGGAATAATTGAACGTCCATTTATAATTCCTCGTGCATTATTTCTTCACGTTCGTCCACAAATTCAGCTCCATCGCCATTACCTTCATCATCGCCCCCATCATCATCATCATTTGATCTCTCTTCCTTATTAACCGGTATGCCGGCTCCGTCATCAATTGGCCTATAATTTTCTTCGTAATGATATTCCATTTCATCTTCATCGGGTACCTCTTCACGTTCCTTACGATAAACATAAACATCCTGATAGTCATTAGAGTGCTCGTCTGGCACGCTTTTCTCAAACAGACCCAGAACTTTCTTTATTTTGGCTGCCTTTTCTGATTTAGTAATTATTCCGTCACTATTTTCATCCAGCTTTTGCAGTAGCTAATTATCCACATATGTAAAAATATCAGCAGTGAGTCTGAAGCTAACTGCATATGTGAAACCTTCCACTATGATCGTTTTATAGTCTTTCTAATTTAGTAACATTACAGGCTTACACACTTCGATATACAATTAAATGTATTGCATGAAATTCGAATTACCTCCTTAGCAATCTTTTCTGATCCATGTATCCTCTCCTAGGGTTAAAAATGTGAATAAATTGATGACTATCATGCATTTACCACAAAGAATAAAATTTTAATCGAGATTGATTAAATATGGCAATCATATTACTTTAATCAAATAAGAAATTGTTACCAGGAAGAATCGCGTAGTCTTATCGAAATTTTATCTGATACGCACTGCAATACCCATTATTATGAAATCTAGATGTCGTTTTGCAAGTATTTAAGATTCTGGTTTAAAATTACCTTATAAATCTTAATAAACTTTTCACTATTAATTCCACCGTCCCTCCTTGTTGAATGATCGAATGCTTGCCTAGATAATGCGATGGGTTAAAATAGGTCAGCACGAAATCGAACACAGTAGATTTCGATTTTGGTTTTACGACCGAATATAAATCTTTTATGATCTTTGAGCTGCAGGATAAATGTTGTTACTTACTTAATCATAGCTTGAGAAAATTGAAAATACTCATATTGCAAGGTATTTGATGGATCGGTCTCCAGAGAAGCGATTATTTCTTTATATGCACCTAAAGGTACAGCTGAAAGTTCTGCTTGAGTAATGTATTTTTTATTCTCAAGTTTCAAGTTCCTTTTTAACTATAGATAATAAATTAAAGAAAACTTGGATTAATCACCATTTACGATTTCAAAATATCATGGCAGTGAACTAGTAATCTCCATAAGACCACTTATAGTTCGCTACGATCTAGGATGCTTATCTAGGACTAACCAAAGAAACGGCCAACTTCGATTTCTCTACATCATCGGGCAACATAGTCTATTAATAACGCCTCTAATTAGCAAAATCATCACTGAAATTAACAATATTCTTAGGTTCCATATGACCACATCATATTTTTACCCTCTTAACTCTAGTGATTAATAGTTTAGTTGTGATATTATTCTTCCCCTTAAAGGCTTTCAATATGTTTTTCCTATGAAAATTAATTCAAGAAAGTAGCTAATCAGCTTCTAATTCAATAACCGAAAATTAATTATAATACAGTAGATGTGCTCTTACGTATTCCGTACTTACTATAATAAATTGAAAGATTAGTAACGTTAACTATAGTTAAGTATGCAATTCAGGATTGGTGAAATAAGATTAACTGATAATTAATTTCAAGCTTCATGTCACAGCTATCAAAGGTAATGAAAGAAAATCTAACACTTATAACTATTCATAGAGCATTCTTCGACAAAAGCGATCATTGGCCACATTTCACATAAAATCTAGAGTTAAGCACTTCTTTAAGCAGTGATATAATTTAAGTTATAACACAGGTATATCATATCAAGTATGATATTCATACCGATAGAAGATAGGCTCATTTAATCCCATGGTCAAAGAGCCAACACCATCAAAATCCCAAGCAACTAGTGTATCTTTTAGATTCTTATAGACTGGTTTATCGCAGCCTGTATTATCAAATTCCTTATTATGCGTTATAGTGCGGGAGAATAAAAATGACACAGCCATGTTTTTGTTACCAGATGAACGGACATGATGTAAGCTACCTAAAATCTCATTAAAATGGTGTAAGGTATGACAATTAATGGCATACTACAGCAGCTAAATAAGGTAGTCTGTACTGGAATATTTTAGCTAAACCTATTCCAGCTGTATTTATAGTATTAATTTCCTTTCATCGATAATGTGCTGAATTATCTGTTGTTGTATCTCACCATAAGGTACATAGAGGCAGTCTC
This sequence comes from Trichoplax adhaerens, assembly GCF_000150275.1. NCBI lineage: Eukaryota > Metazoa > Placozoa > Uniplacotomia > Trichoplacea > Trichoplacidae > Trichoplax > Trichoplax adhaerens. The sequence goes on from NW_002060948.1 coordinate 3,481,500, forward strand.
CGGCAGTGACATTGGCGTAATGATAGGGGCAATCCTTGAATTTGGGATACTTGATCAAATTGACCCGGTCAACGTCTAAAACAGAATAACCACCTCCAGCCAAACTTGGTTCTCTGGCTAATGGAACCATGTGTTCATGTTTGGGATTGAACATTAGCCAATTTTTAGTTCCATTAAGTAGACAGTTGAGAATGTTAGCTATAACCATAAAAGGAAGGAATCAATGACAAGGCTTAATGCAATAACATATATTAGAGTGAATTATATCAGATTCTATACCGGTTCTATATTTACTGGTTGGAAGGTTCTTTACTATAGTATATTCTAAAGTCAACTTTCTAGTTTTAAGGTATGATTTCGATTCGATATTTGTCATAAATATTTATTATTTTAATACTCGTTAATCACAAAGTTTCTCATTAATGACGCTTGCAAGCAGTAGTAATTATCAGCATTATAAGAATTTATGAAGTCACTGTAAAAGCCAACTACTGTAAAAACAAAATTAACTATAAAAAAATCAAGATGATGACCCAGGATGTAAGTCAAATCTCGGAAAAATAGCTACAAAAATGCTGTCTCTTTTTAGTATGAATACCTTTAAATAGAGTTTAAATTCATAGCATACTCTTAAGGTACGATGTAAAGAAAGAAAAGAAATTTATGGTAATCAAAACAAATATATTCTATCTTTCATAACCAATCAAGTTTTTTGTCGGATAGATTTAGTTCTTCAAAATAATTAGCAAGATCAGATTGAATTTGAAATAAGGAATTGAAATCTCTGTAGCAATAGAGAAGCAAGAAGAATTGACTACTTGCCAAAGATTTTGAGTCAGACGATTGCGAACCTAAAGGGTTATAAAACTCAAGCACTACAACAACATAATTATTTCGAATTCTTTCTAAAGCTAAATAATAGTACGAAAATGTCAGAACTTGTTAATTCTAGTTGTAAAGCAGACGAAAACAAATTCATCCGGAGGGCTTCAAAAGTGTAACGTTCTAATTTGAATGTCAGAATCATCTTTTTAGAGTCAATGTATAGATCTCAGACTATTAATACGAAGTTTTGGAATGCCTACAAGAACATAGCTATCATCTCACTTAATACCTTAAAAATTTACTTAATGGGATTGCTTTGTGATAAGAACTTACGAGCATCCTTGTGCAATAAACTCCTAGTGCCACCGCTGCTTAGCCAAAAATTGACTTCAATAATGCTGTCTTTGAAAAGTCCACACGACATACATGGTGGAATAAGAACATCGCCATACATTGGTTTGGGTAACTGAGAAATTACGTATTTATCGTCTTGGACATAAGTGTTCATAAAATGCTTAATAGTGTCACGGGCTAGACCCATATCACCAACAGGATTGGGATCTTCCTCAAGTTTTCCTTCAATTTTAAGTGATAGATTACCATAAGTATCCGATAAGTAAGAATCAACCCATAATTCTTTAGCAGGAAAACTGCTAGCAGCGCCACGAAGTAAAACTGGACGCCTTTTACTGACATACTTGGTCCAAAACTCTTTAGCTGACAACGGTTCAGTTATAATATCAACATGGCCTTCAGGATCACGGTGTAATCCAAGTTGTTGTAAATGGCCGCGCGGCGCCTTTTTGGATTGTTTTTTACCATCACCATGATGGAAAAAGGCTATTGCTAAACATAGAGTAAGAATGATACATTTATTGAGTGTTAGAATCGCCATGTTAACATTCAAACACTGTAATGGCAAATAGGTGAACTTGTCCTTAAGTAATTGTTAAATCTTTCTTAGATGTGTATAATAGCAGATTTAAGTTTACAAAGACGGTTGATACATCTATTGGTGGCGATTAAGGAGATCGTAGTTTTCTTTGTATAATTTTATTCATCTCTATTCTTATTCAGATAATTGACAACTTCTACAGGTAGCTGTTAGTTCTTCAACCATATTTATTGCCATCCGTTACTATAATTCTATTGCGTAAAGACAATGTAACTATGGACTTATTATTTCGACATGATTTAGTCCTTGATTGACAGCTATTCATAGCACTTAATTAATGTACATCCCGTGATACATGACGCCAGTCAAATAAACTTCTTAATCAAGTATGAAAGTGCCTGCAGAAAAGTTTTAAGGCTCAGACTATAAATATTAGCTAGGGTACGTACCATTCAACTCAATACCTTTTATTTAGCGGTTTAAGCGAGGATCAAAGTGTGGAAATGATTGTCACGTTAATGTAAAAATTAATTATAATGCCTTTAGAAGGTAGGGATGGTGCTAAATTCTGCCGTACTTAAACGTTTGTTAAGTAAAGTTAATACAAAAACAGCTAAAAGTTATTTTGAACTCCCCATAAAAAAGCAATTTAACTTATTTCCATTATCAAGATGACTAATATCTAACGGTTATTGCTCATTTAATTTTGTTTAAAGGCGCTATACTCTCACTATAACAGTTCTAACCTTGTGGGCTAGTTTAGTACTTCGGTAACAAACTCAGATTTCTAAGATTGGCATGCTGAATTTCGATTGTAAAGAGACTAGAGATGTACACCTGCAAGTCTCTGTAACAACTATTATAAGTTTTTATATCAAGTTCTTGATACAGTAATCCTTAGTTGATGGATATCGGCATTGGTAAGCACTTTTATTCAACATGCAGGCCATCATAGCGTAATTCTTTTATTACATGACCAGCTAATTCATCAATATGGATATAAAATGCTACGTGCTCTTAGCCTGCTAAATATTTCAATGGTGATATTCCATATGAACTATTTATGATAACTCATTGGTAGTCGTTGTTCTGTATATCTGGTTTATGAAACAGACTCGTATTTATTTGAAAACTGGTATAAATATGTAAATAACTAGACAGAATATTCATATGTAGAATTCTGATTTATACTTCTGATAATTCTTTCTGTTGTAAATGAAGTTTATCGTTCAATTTCTACTAGAATGTAAGGGAAGGCACGCTAGCTGTCGTAATAGTATGGCAATAATTTAGATATTACCGCAATATCATATAGATGATATACGGGCATATCATGCTATCTGTGCATCAAAAGGTTGCGTGTCGTACGACCTTTAATTTATTTCTACTACAGTGCAACTTAATAATCAAACCTCGACTTTATTCACAAGTGAATACATGTAATACCACAATCCCAATCTTACGGTCTCCTTTTACTTTAAATCAACAATTGAAATTTATCAAAACATAATTACGTAGAGTACAGTAATTACGTATTTGTGACTCAATTTTTTATACGTCTACTAGTACTAATCATCTGTCATTCCTAGTTGCAGTAATTTTTAATTTTACCGTATATAAGTCTAAAAACTCACTTTTAGGCAAAAATAGCTATTACATATCTCTTTTATTGAAAACATCCTTAATTTGCTTTTCCTGTCAGGTTAACAACATTGATAAATAATTCGCCTGTGCTCATTTTAATTTAGTAGTATACTAATTGAAAAAGATAAGTACCAGTACTGGCAATACTTAGAGATGTTTAGCAGCTAAACTAAAAATTAGTTTCACTTAATTAATATTATTATTAACTATAGAAGGTGTGGAATAGTTCAATGTAATTGGTCAAATTTATAATTCATCACGAGTCGCACCTTTCTGCATATTATTATCGTCTTCTGGACCTCTATCATCGTCTTCTGGACTTCTTTCATCGTCTCCGGGACCATCCTCTCCTTCTTCTTCTTCATCTTCCTCATCACCATTACCTTCATCGTCTCTACCGTCTGCTTCATTTCTTTCTTCGTCGTTTTGATCATTAGGATTTCCACTCTCTCCACGCGGCTCAAATAGGTGGTACCCGTTTTCTACAGAAATCCCTTTTCCGTCATCCAATCGTATATTTTCATCGCTCTCTGGATCCATCGAATCTTTTTCAGGAACTTCTGGACGTTCCTTACGATAAACATAGCTATCAGCGTAATCATTAACATGCTCAGGTGGCATATCTTGATCAAAAAGTTTCATTGTTTTCTTATAATTATTTCTCGTCTCCTCTTTGGTTATGATGCCATCCCCATTGGTATCCATTTTTTGTTTAATCTTATTTTAAAAGTAATAATTAGCGATAATTTTAGGTAAAACTGTTCAAGTTTACAAAATATCGCTGTAATAGTTACTTGCTTCCATTCGCTAGTCTTTATTATTTAGATAAAATGCATATAAGCGATTATGATTCATTTTATCTTGTTACGTAATATTACGAATACCTCATTAGCTATCCTTTCAGAACCACCTAATGTTCCCTAGAGTTGAAAATGATCAAACAATTAATTGTCTTAGAATAGAACAAGAGTTCGCATGAAGTTGCATCTTACCACGTAGGCTTCTGTGAATTTCTTGCCATCAAATATGCCTGATTTACCTATGGCTTTCTTAAATATCGGTCTTGAAAACAGCAATTAAACAATTTAGAAGATAAATATTAGATTCTATATAGCACAACTTTATACCGTCATATTTATGTGCTGTAATCACTGTGCGAAAAAACAATATCAGACTAACTGTATATGTTGCTAAGCTATAATTATCCAGTTATATGATAATAAGAGTAATGTAGCTAAATTGTTCGAGCTTTTATATCAACTTGTAATACTTTGACACAATCATCAGCATTATAAGCTTTAATTCAGCACATTTAAGAAACAAAGACACATTACAGTCGATCCCTTAAATTTTTGTAAGATTACAGAATATTACTCGAATTTAATTGTATGGAATGGTGCCTAAGAAGATGCCTGATTAAATGCATCTACAGGTAGTCTATCATAATTTCATCATGAAACCAATATTTCATACGAATACTACTGTAAAAGTGAAGTAGTTCACTATGAATTAGATATTATGTCAGAAAATTTAAAAATTTAATTCTAATTATTCTAGGTGCTAGAATTTTTGAACGTGAAATATCTAATAGAAATGCACACGAATGTTAGATAATTTTCTTTTCAGTACAAATATTTAATCTAATTTATCGAATTTTATTCGATAGCTTGTACGTAATGTTTATTGAAAGATTTCTATAACTGTAACTTACGAGACTTCACTTCGTGTAAATTGACGATATTCATATTGCAAAGTATTTGCTGGATCCATTTCATTGAATATAATCATATTTTTCCATGACTGCATAGGTAAAGCCTTGATATCATCAACTGATATGGTTTCCTTATCATCAGTTATTTGCAAGCTATCTTTGTACTAAAGATAAAATATAGAATCAAATTATTGCTTTGGGCTTGCCCAAGTAGATTCAGTACAGAAAATTCATTCTTAAAATTTCAAGCATGAACATTTATTTTCTTTCTGCTCTTAGTTACAACGTACTATTTTATATCCTTTTTGATACTTCTCTCCTTCAAATTCACCAAGATAATCCTTTAAAGTAGAAGATATATTAAATATAGGCAAGATAACATCAAGATTATTTATGACTATCATACGCTTTCAACTAATATGATGAGATTAATTCAAATATGTAGTAAGCTATAATGCAGAAAATAGTTGCATACCCTGACAACATGCTTCAGTAGTTTTTTTGCGGGTAGAATCGACTTCTTTGCTTTTTTAAAAATATGTAGGAAGCTATCCCTATTGGCGAATATTTAAATTGCCTTAGTAGGTGAGCAATAGTTATAACGATATATCTACATAAAATTGAACATCTGAAAATAAACCAAGGAACTATCCTTTAAAAATGATAACGATATTATCATATATTAAAATTACAGTAACGTATTTGAATAAGTATTTCAAGTTTATATCTAAACCAAAGTTGATATGAACTAGTTCTTAGAGATTAATAAAAATATAACCTATAATGCTTAGGTTCATGTAGACCCATCGTTAACGAACCAATACCATCAAAATCCCAAGCAACTTCTACATCTGTCAAATTTTTATACGTTGCATTTTCACAACTTTTGCTATCAAATTTTTTTGTATGTGTTGTTCGGCGAGAGAATAGATATGAGATGGCCATATTTTTGTCGCCAAAGGATCGCACATGATGTAAAGTACCTAATATTATCATAAGGCAATGTCGAATTAGATTGCTTGTATTACAATTATGATCGAACACTTTTCAATATATAGCATTAAAATCCAAACCCATAAATTTTACTTTCTCTGAGGTCAACATATACTCATGTTTATAATTATACATATAGTAGTCTTAATCATTCTGGAACATGGCTCGTACTTAATTACGATCTAATATCAATTTAATATACATAGCTGTTTATAGTCTATTTATGCAATTGGTGGAAACTTGAGTATACATATTACATATTGGATCATCGCCTCATTTCAATCTGTAAAGCAATTTCAAAAGCATAAGCTCACCGTAAGGAACATAGAGACAATCGCCGGCAGAGACATTAGCATACCAATACGGACAATCTTTAAATTTGGAGAACTGGATTAAATCAACTTTATCTACTTTTAAAACAGAATAACCGCCACCATCCATTGCTGGTTCTCTTGCTAAAGGTACCATATGTTCATATTTGGGGCTAATGAGTAACCAGTTTTTGGTTCCATTTAATACACAATTAAGAATATTTGCTATTTATTGAAGAGAAATAACTTGATATCAAAATGTAGCATTACTTGAGGATATCTTGACTTCAAAATGATTATTAATGGTGATTAGAAAATGTTATTCTACTATTCAATAATCTGCAAGATTAGAGATGGAACTAAATTTCTACTCTAATATTGGCTTGTAGAATTGAATAGGTAAAGATACATTAAAAACATAATGATGTGGACGCCATCTTTTGAAAAGTAATATCGCAATAGTACTTACGAGCATCCTTGTGTAACAAACTTTTAGTTCCTCCATTACTCATCCAGTAATTGATTTCAACTAAGGAATCCTCAAAAATACCACAGGATAAGCAAGGTGGAACAAGAATATCGCGATACATTGGTTTAGGCAATTGGGAAACGACATATTTATTTTCTTCGACATAAGTCGTTAGAAAATTCTTGATAGTGTCACGACCTAAACCTAAATCACCAGCGGGAATACCCTGAGCTTCTTTTTTTTTCTCTAATTTTACGCTATACTTCCCGTATACATCTTTTAAGTATTCATCCGTCCATAAAGTTTTAGCTGGAAAATTTTGAGCTGCCCCTTTAAGTAGAACTGGTCGTCTTTTACTAACATATTTAGACCAAAATTCTTCAGCTGGATATGGCTCATTCATGATATCTACATGGCCGTCAGAATCACGATGTAAACCTATCTCTTGTAAATGACCCCTTGGAACTTTGCTCGATTCTTTTCCATCGATTTTGGCTAAAGAAGCGAATAATAGGCACAAGAAAGTAATTCCTTGCATCCACTTCATCTTAATCACTTTTACTCGTAAGGGTTGGTCCCTCTTGTTTTTTTTCAACGAAAATGAAGGAATTAACACCTGTTCCTGTTACATACTAATATATATTATAAAATTCCGTAGCAAACTTAACCTACTAGTAGTATTCAATCCAATTGGCATTCAATCAGGTTGTCAATAACATTGAAAAGAATAACTTTATTAGCCATTGTGTCGAATAATAACAGCCATCTTTATTGTTTGAATAATTGAATTAATACCATTGCTTTTCCATTTTATCCTCTGATGGGACCAACTTTTATACTTTCACCCTATCTTACTTGTCCTTAGCGATTTTATAATACAATGTTGATAGCTCTATTACTGTTTTCTCTTATTGATTGGATCGGAAACCTGTTTTCCCACTGGCACTGCGCTGGATTGATTGGCTTGTCTAGTCACGTCGTTAAATCAAGCTATAGTTGGTAGGGATTCCGACCTTCATAGACCACCATTCCTTATCGGCTGCATCGAGAGTTAATTAGCTTGTCTAAATAATGACATTAAAAGAAGTTATAATTGATATAGGCTTGATTTTTAGTGTAGCACATAGTCAACATCGTTGATCACGTTGCACAAGCGCTAAATCTTTACCGGAAGCTAAATTGAATTATGTTATTCCACGGTCTATTCTTACTTTAAATGATTATAGAAATTTAACAGGTCCTCTCATAATTCGTATACTTAATATCTTTCGTTGATGCTATTGAATTGCATTATAAAATTAATATAAAATCTTTTATCCCACTATAGATTCCTAGCAAAGAATGATTCTGTTTCATTTATAATCTTGTCTGATTCCACGTATTCAATTTAAGATTATCTATGATACTTTATCTAAGATCAGCTAATATTGACGATCCAACGCTTTTTAGCCTGTTATAACGTTTAAAATATTAGCGTTTTATATCAATTTCTCCGGTATGCGATACAAGATTCTCGATGATGTTTTGTCAAAGATCGGTGAAAGTAAATAATTCATCACTCTGACTTCTTGTAGAATAGATAATAGGGCAAATTCCTTTTTTAAAGAAATATCTGCTATAAATATAGCCTTCGAGAAGTAAAATTGCGATTCTACCATTCATTCTTAATACTTCTTAGTCTTAGTAAGTATGAAAATAAAATGAAACCAAAACACTATCAACTGCAACAAGCGCGATCGGCAAGGAATCGGTAGAACGTTTAATGCATACAATCTTAACCCCTCCTAGTCTGCTCGTGAAAATAATCTGAAAGGATCAATTCTTCTCGAATAATGCACTTGTTTGAAGAAGCAAGCACCGTAATCATTAATTCATAGATGCTCAGTGTTTTCTAGTCTGTGCCATGCAAATAAAAGAGCACATAGAATTTTCTGCGTAGCAATATCGCAACCTTCGATAAAGCATCGATAACATTATCCATCCATTCACAAAATCTTTACATAGAAATCACAAATGTTCATTTTTCATATCATATTACAGCCATATCGATCATAGTAGATTATATCCAGCTGATTGAGGAAGAATTCCAATATACTTTCTTTACACTAATTCATTTTGACACGGAAACATACTATAGTCGATCTACACTGCCGCATTCTCCGAAAATAAACAACGATATACGAGTAGGAAAGTAACTTTAATGATAAAATCACGTTGCTTTCAAGGTGATATTAATGAAACTACTTACTGAAAGTTAATATAAGCTGTGGAGGAAGTTGCATCCGGTGGTTTAGAATAATAATTATCTAATGGAAGATAGTTTTGATTTATAGTAAAAGCAACTACCATGTAATCTCTTTTCAAACTAGGACTTACTTATCTACAAGCAAATGAAAAATGCTAACTATCATTTTAGAGATGTTCTAGATAACAAATAGTAGCAAGGCATCAACTTTATCACCTCTACGTATGTTTACTGTATGAGTTTGTTTGGTTAGCCATCATCGATCGGCATTATAATTATCAAATGGATGATAGTTTTAATTTTATGGCAAAGCGAGCTGCTATGTCATTGCTTTTCAAATTAGAGCTTGTCCAAAAGCGAATGAAAATTTCAATTACCATTTTAAAGACGTTCTAGTTAAGGAATAACAGCAAACCATCAATCTTGTCACCTCTATAATTACTATTAATTTGTATGGTAGGCCATCATCGATCGGAATAATCCTTTAGTCGTTCATTACTCTTTTGCTTTTTAAGATTTTAACCCTTGTACGTACATTAGAAATTAAATTTAAACTAACTACGTGTCTGCGGATGGAGGTTGAAGTTAAAGATTATAAAGCAATACTAAAATTGAATAAGAAATAAAGCTGTTATGCTATTGATGTTCCTAATAGCAACGAGGATCATTAAAATAGCAATACTTCTATAAAGTACATAGGTAGTACTAAATCGAGAACAAACGCTAACGATAAGTTTGCCAAAAATATTTATTAAGTGTAATCATTCTCCCTAATACGCCAAAGAAATAATATTGGAACTGTCAAATAAACACTATCGGGCATGTTGTAGTAGAAATCATTCATGAACGGCAACTATTCTCTCTAAATACACCAACAGTTAATCTAGGCACTAGTAAATATCTAGTAACGATCATTCTGTCAAAGCCACTCGAGGCAAATTATAATAATATAAGATACAAATAGGAACAGTCTTTTGGAAACTCCTAATAACGAAATATAATAATAAATGCGAACAGTTGGCTAAGATAAAAATATTACAATTCATCGCGAGAAGATTTCTTTTCATTCATTTCATCATTAATGCTTCCACTATCAGTTTGTTCAGGTATTCCTTGGTTTCCGATTTCAGCAGACTCTTTCTTTAATTCCGTCTCCTCTGATCTTAGAGGATCTTCACCATCCGATATATCACTTTCATTGCTATCTATTTCGTCAACTTTACCATCCGGATTAGCAAACAAACCTAGAACTTCATCCAACTTACTTAGTCTTTCCTCTTTACTAACTTTTCCGTTTCCGTTAGTATCAAATTTTCTCATAATCTATAGAAAGAAATTAATCATCATGTTCCATTCTTGCCCTCATTTTCTGTTAATGTACTGTAAATTCTTATATATTAAAGATCTAAAGTACTTATATATTAAAGCTATTACTACTATAGTACGTAGTTATCTAAATTTAAACCTTTTAAATCAGTCATTACCTCGTTTGCTGATTGCTCAGACCCTGATAGTAATTTCTAAAATATGGAATAAACCAGAGTATATTAAATTACCATGGCAATAATGAGAATTTGTCCCAATTTCGTGCTTGCATTGCGGAATTATATTGTCTATAATAGTAAATTAATAAATTATTGGATGGTTGTACCTCATAGAAAACGGCAAATTTTCTAGTATTAATTCCTCCAGCTTTATCAATGGTTTTCTCGATTATCGATCTGGAAATAGTTATAAAGATTGTGTAAGTATATAACGACAGTAGCAAACTTCTACGGCTAGAAAACCATAATCCAAGACGTATTGTATGCAATTAGAGAATGATTTTAGGCCAAATGTAGCTCCATAAAATATATTGTATTATCTTTTAGTCACAAGATTATTCATAATTTAGCATTAAATGGTTGATCGCGAAAATATATACCCCTAAACTTGATAAGACTTGACTTACCGTATATCTTTCTTTGTATAGATGCGATATTCATATTTTAAAGGATTTTCCGGATCTAAATCAAAGTAGTATATTAAATTTATCCAAGATTGCAGAGGGAGGTCAGCGATCTCATCAGTAGTGACAACGTTTTTATTCTCTATCTGGAGATTTTTTCGTATCTATGTAGAAGCAAGTTTTAATTAGTAGCCACATCTATCAATAAAACGTTGCTTACAAATCAGATTAGAGACTAAAATCTTTAGTATCGGCTGGCTTTACTTACTAATTTTATCACTTTGTTTATGTGATCAGAGCCTCGATCAGGAATGGTACGCTTAAATAAGTACAGTATAAAATTTAGTTCGATAAGGCTATAAGAATCAAACACCGTCACCATGATCAATACCTATGGAAAAACGCTAGAAGTACAATTTTGTATCTTGATTTCTGAAATAACAGGTTTCTTTTAAAAAAAATGATATACTACCTTGAGTCTCCTTAAAAGCACTTCAGTCCTTATTTTTTTCTTGCCTTTAAATGCTTGAAATGCAGCTTCTCTATTTCAAGTGAAGAAAATAATTAATAAATTGAACAAAATTGGCCAAACTACTACTGCTATCAATTCCAATCTTAACATTTCACTTTTTCGTAGAAATTAAAATCTCAAACGTAAGGTTTCAAGAATTTAAAATCTGTCAAAAGAATCGTGATTAATGTGTAATATTAGATTTTCATGATGATGAAATTCACAGCGATGGCTTACTCAAAGTATAAAGTTATAGATACACAAATTTAAAATTTAGTATGTAACAATTTGGTATGTAACTTAAAATATTGAATCTCTAGAATCATTAACTAAAAATTGTAATAAAGTCCAGCAGTAACATTGCTTAACAAAATTTCTTCCAAGCTTGAAGGCACAGAATTAAACTTGTAAAAACCTGTATAAATTAGGATCTTGCAAATCAACAACTGGGGTTGTATGGCTATTAATTTGCCAATCAAACATGGGGTCCCGAATATTTTTATATTTCGACGTTTGACAATCCTGGTTGTTAAACTTTTTCAAATGCGATACGCTTTGAGAAAATAAAAGCGAAACACGCATATTTTTAACACCATCTGTTCTTACTTGATACAAAGAATCTGAAAGGTAAAATTAATAAGAATTACCAAAAAACAACTATCATAACCTAAGTAGCTAATATTCAGGCCTTAAATTCTCTTATTAAGTTTCTTCAATATGTTTAAGTAATTACAATTGACGGATTTTGGACCTAAATAATAGGCAACTAAAGCGAATATATGCTTTGCTGCACTTTCTCCTACTTAGTGTAAACCATATAATTCATTTCTTCTGCCTTAAGGTGACTATAGTAATCGGAAAACTTACCATGAGGAAGATAGATGCAGTCTCCTTTAGCTAAGGTAGCATCATAGTAAGGGCAATTTGAAAATGCTGAATATTTCTGTAAGTCCACTTCATCAACTTGTAAGGCAGAACGTGTACTTCCATCTTTGGCTATCTCTTCTACCATGGGTACAAGATGTGCGTTTTGATTATCGATTAATATCCAATCACTCGTTCCATTCAATAAGCAATTGATCGTATTAGCTATTGGCATTAAAAAGAATTTGTGTCAAGGCAGAAACGGAGTCATTATTATTATAAATGGATTGCTATAAATAATACATGTATAGTATGTAGTGGTAGTTAAGATTATTAGTACCAAGCATTTTATCTCAATTATTCTATTTGCAGTTAATACGTATAACTTATTTATCTAACAGAACGCTATTAAGTAGTAATACAGTCATTTTACAACATAGCTACCAATATTATAGAAGCAGTAGCTCTTATTACTGATATATACGGTAGGATAATGATCAAAGCTGTAACTTTAGTAGTCTCTTTGGTAAAGCCCTTCATATCTGCAGTTTTTTTATTTTTGCATAAAACCCGTTAAAGACTTCGCAGTGTTAAGGAATAATTCGTATAAGACTTCTAATCCTAATAGATAGTATCTTGGGTGTGAAGCACGTAAGATGGATGCCTAATAAAGAGCTAAAGATTATGATGATTTCAGTTAATTACAGGAGTGATGTGTTAGGGGATAAGAACCCATACACTGCAAAGATCTATCCGATAGCAGTACTCCTACTTCTGCTCATTAATTATGCAACAGGTAGGCGTTCATAACTATGAACATTTATCTTCCTTGTCTCCGGTCTACGTGTATTCTAACGCCCTTTATCCCGAATTTATGGCCAAACTGTTACAAATTTCACTTAAATCGGGAATTACAACATACGAAGCCAAGTGCATATAAGCATTGACTAAGAACTTTGCGTGACATATTTACCTTAATTTTTGAGTTCATGAAGGATGCTGGTTCTTATATTTATAGTGCAGATATTACCAAACCCAAGCTCAATCAGAAGGAATCGTAGGATACATTAAAATGCTACAGATGACCGTCAATGTGGGTCAGTATGCTCGCATTATTATTGCAATTTGAAATGTCTTAGACTAATTTACTATTGCTCGTATAACTCATCAATATAGTACGAGACAAAGGGGAGATGAAACACTTTATTTCAACAACTATAATATTGACCAACCTATTCTATTTGCCGATTTGTGATTGATAGGAACAGTAAAATGGACTTATCTTATCAAGACCATCTTATTACAACTTGTTAAAGTACCGTAATCATCTGCAATCTTATGGCTTCAATACTGTTCATATATCTAATGGTGGAATTGATTTAAGAAGTTACTATTGATCAACTGCTATTCCCGTGCTCTAAGATTCTATCGAGAGTTAAAGCGTTGCACATCCCTAGCGTACGCCAAGAATACTTCGAGTACGGAATAGATTTATGTCATACGAAATTTACTGTATACCCTCAATAGGATTATCAGGCAAATCTTGTAAAATCTTGACGAATAACATATGGAATCTTTCGATCATAACAGAAATCTATTCCAATATTTCATCATGCCAATGATCAACATTAATATAATAAAAACGTTATAAGGCATCTGGGTTATATGTTGGAACATCAATTTTGATTCGTCTAAATGCTGTTTGATGAAGTAAAGAAAGAGCTTACACTACATAACGTCATTTCGGTCTGCAATATTAGAGCGAGTGCGGTGCTTATTAGAGCTATTAATCGACTACAATATCTTACCATGCTAACATCATTAAATAATAGTATACGAGATAATATTTACAAAATCATAATAAATTTTCAAGTGCCCATTTCAGCAGTTACATACGCATTGATATGAGGAAATTGATGTATCTAACAAAGTCAGCTTTCACTAGTGAAGCTGATGAATATGCTCTTAACTTACAAGCATCTTTCCGTAGCGAACTTTTACTGTTACCGGTGTTAAGCCAAACATGTACATCAATCATAGCGGTTGTAAATGAGCCACATGAAAGGAAAGGTGGAATTAGCACATCGCGTTGCATGGGTTGAGGCAATTGAGAATCGATGCATTTGCTTTCATTGACATAAGTTGATATAAAATCATTCAAGGATTGGCGTTCTAGATGCCCTTGGTCATTAGAGATTTCTTCCTTTTCATTGATTTTAGCAGAATAAATCCAATAATTTCCATAAAAATTTCTTAAATAATCATCAGTCCATGAGTCTATCGCTGGAAAATCTAATGCCGCTTGCTTTAGTAAGACTGGTCGCCTTTGACCAACATACTTGCTCCAGAATTCTTCGGCAGAAATCGGTTCATTGAGTACATCAATATGCCCTTCAGCAGCACGATGTTGTCCTAATGGTTTAAGATGGCCCTTAGGTAACTTATAATTGTCATCCGCATTGCCCTGATTGACCAAGATAGCAACTAAAAATAACACAGTAATTTTATAAGTCATTTTATGTCCACTTGGTAGCAATTTGAGATGTAATCGAGTGCACCCTAGGGAATGAATAACTTTGTGGTGGGACTAATATTATGTCTTGCTAATTATACTAACCTCTATTGACGTCAAGGGAAAACCCGCATAACAATGATGAATTCGTTCTTTCATAATATTCTATTCTATTAGACTAAGCCAACTAATGTATAAGCTTGACAAAATACGTTTAAATCAATAATTGCCTAAACAAACAATAGCCTGGTAGCCATCGCTGTCAATAAAATTGGCGTAGGTTGTGAAATATTTAAAATTAATTTGTCAAATTTACTACTTATGAATACATATAAACTGTAGCCTAGGAAAGAGGCAAATAGATTTATTCCCTTAGCATTCTGATCGGTGCCTTTATCCTGCACAGAAAAAGTGAATAATGAAGTGATAAGTACAAGTTATATAGCTACGATGATAGTGAAGAATAACTTAGAGTAACGATTATGGTCTATCTAGTCAAGTGTAATAACAAAGGCCTTCTCATTTATTCACTACTTCGGTCATTAGGGTTGACTACAGACTAATTTAATAAAATACAGACGTAATCATTTTCGCTAAAATATTACTATCTTGCTATAATATTATCGTTGTGTAGCGAGTATTAATGAACAACTTATGATTATATTTTGCCTTACAAAATCAGTTTAAAGCTAAACTGTTCATTTGCTCTTCGATAATGTTGGCATTTGCAAATCTCAAGTATAATTGCACCAAATAGTAGGAAGTAATTGCATATAAATGTAATTATCAGTTTCAGTACTATTTCCATCGTCTACTATGTTAAAATTATATGATTCTTAAGGTATATATTATGATAGTAAAGTTATCTTTATTAGTAGCAGGCGCAAACGAAGGAAATCAACGAACGTAAAGGACCTAATATGCTGCAGTATCGATTCTAATAATTTCTTCAGACTGATTTATTATCATCAGGTTTCACGTCCTAGAAATCCGTAATAGTTCATGGAGAAAGTATGAAATAGGCGCCTAAGCTATTGCCCTACATCAAATTTCGGAGTTGGATTTATTAAATTTTCACCTTAGTAACAACTATCGTCCTCACTAATTAAAATAAATGGTTACAAGCTTAACTATTGATAGACGCTTATAGACATATTTTACTTAGGGTTATTGTAAAGGGCTTATTAAACATTCTTCGTCATTGCCAGATACATTATAGGAAGTTTTGAATGGTGGATTATCAATTTAATTGATACAGCAGTGCTCAATTTATCTGATTCAAGCATTCCCAAACGCTTACTAAGAAATTACTTCGACATTTCAACAATTTCCATTATATACACAGTTACATAACAGCTAAACGGCTATATCTCGCTTAATTAAGCCAGCTATCTATATTATAAAGGACCTGCATGTCTATCATTGATATCAGCTGTTCAAAATTATATCTACAATATAAGCATTACTTTTGAGCTGTGGTGGAAATATAAAGTTAATTTCTTTATTGAAGAGCATGAAAATACAAGTACCACGATAATTTGTTACATCAACTGCATTAGTGAAGTACAATACTAGTAGGGAAAGTATGGATTGTAAACCTTATTTATGAAGGTTGTTGTGAAGCATGGGAGATAGATATGATATACCATAAAAGTCAAGTTGTAATATAGTTTTGCCAACTGGGAGGGAATCATGGAATAATTTTAAACTTGGGGTATTTTACGACAATTAAATAATGCGCTATAGATTCAACGGTATTATCGTTAACCAGATAATTTCTATGATTAGCATGCATAACTTAAATAAATTCATTCTATAATGAAGCTAATACAATTCTCTAACGCTCAGAATCCCTGTAGAAGCAATTATGTTTATCATTTCTATTCCATGTTAATAAATAGATAGTTATAATCCAAGTAATTAGGGTAAAGCATCATTCAGCAATGCTATCATAACAAAAAAGTTTACTGAGCACAAGATACCGTAGTAACATCTACAAACTTACACAAATCGGCAATATGTCACTAAACCTGGACTACGTGTAGAAAAAATTTTAAAGTATTGCTACCTTGATAATGTATAATTGCCATAATTGGCTAGAAATTGTTACTACAGCACCCATTACAATTCATCACGAGAATCTCGGTTGGGATATTCGTCGACGTCTTCTTCTTCATCTGGCATCTGCATTTCTTCCTCCTCTTCATCGCCATTTCTTTCATCCTTATTTTCTCCCTTAGTTGAAAGTTCTTTTCGGCTCGTAAAAAGTGGATCTTCTCCATCCTCGAACTGAGTATAACCTTCTTTCACACGAATTCCTTCACCTTCCCCTTTTCGGTAAAATTCATACTTTTTTTCCGCATCACCATCATAGTAGATTTCCATTGGATCAACCTTTGGCACCTGTTCCCTTTGATCGCGATACACAAAAACATCTGCATAGTCGTTAACGTGTTCAGGTGGCATATCATCTTCAAATAAGTTTAATACACGTTTCATGTTCTTTTTTCGCTCCTTTTTGCTGATTTTGCCATCTTTATCGTTGTCAAACTCTTGTATAACCTATATAATCATCATCAATAAATTGTTTAAAGGTTGGTTATTATTATTTTCATTTTATGAATTACGCGTGTGTTATAGTCGTCAAATCGAACAAGATAAAACTTTTATTAGCTCGCGTTCTATATGATATTCTAACTAATATATACAAGAGAAATACTAGAAATGCGCTGACCTCAATAGCTACTCGTTCCGATCCACCCAGGTTACGCTAGATAAAAAATATTTTATAGCCGTTCAAGCCAAGCATTAAATAGAAGCTCTAAACCTAATTCGATAGCTTAAATATTATGTGTAACGCATTCAAAGCTTAATAATATTTGCATATATAAAAATTTACCCTATAATATTCTTTAAATTGTTCACAGTCAATGCCACCCTTTTCATCTTTTACTTCACGAAAGACCTCCCTATAGATCGTCAAAATGCGATAACATATAAGATTAGGTTTGAAAGTAAGCAATTTTTACGCAGAAGTTCCAGATATAATAATCAACATAATTAAAATTATTGTATAGCGCAATTTATTATTGCCGTTCTACCGATGATGATCACGCACAATTTTAACAAATCAAGTATCAAATACAATTAAAAAAGCTATGGTATCCTTTTAAAATGGATATAGGGAACAATTCTGCAAACTTTTTAATTGATATATTGTAAATAGGGTACAATTATTGATACCTCATTTGATCTTTAGTAAACAAGCGATACTCATATTGTAGTGTGTTAACAGGATCCAATTCTGATATGAAAATTATTGGTTTAAACGCATCCATAGGTAAAGCCGATATTTCGTCCACGGTGATAAATTTTTTATTTTTCAATTTAAAGTTTTCAATAGCCTATATTAGAAAACACCTATTTCTTACTCTCTACGGTGTATATGCAATATGAAATATCAAGCATAGATTTCAATAGATTCAAGATAGACTGGATAATTAATATAAATTGCATTCAGTAATTTTTGTTGCAACAATAATATAATCCATGGTAAGATAGAAATTCCTATAAAGTGCTTACTTTCTTTCTTGCTTCACGTCTTTTTTGTGGATCTTCCGGAAGTATAGTCTAAAACGAATCATTTTAGGTGATTATTGAGCTAGATATTCCTGATTTGTCATAAATATATTTCCAATGAAGTAAGCCTTGATATAGATAAGTGCCTTATTCCAATTATCGTTCCAGTACTTTTTAGCTAAACTATTCGTAAGATCAGCTGATGACGTAGGAAGATAGCATGATTGCATAAAAAATGAAAATATTTTCATACTGCTCTGTAGTTTTTGGTAATCTACTTAATGTCATCTTATAAAATTGTTGTAGAACGTCGTTAATAAAGCAGAAATTGATAGCGGTTAATTCTATGATTCTTTATATTCTACCGAACATTATTTTCGTAAAATTGTAATAGAATGTTCTTAGTAACGAGATGGATAATGATATTTTAGCATTATTACAACATATACTTTCAGTATTTTTAGTGCGCTACGCCATGATACGCGATCTTTATTAAATTACACTAAACATATCTGAAGCTATTGTGCTCTAAAATATAATTCTCTAGTATTATATCAACATCTAGAGTTTCTGAATAATTCATATATCATTTTCTTCCTCTACAGTATCGCTTATAGCGGATACTGGATATTATATCAATTCAACAATCTATACTAAGTGTAGCAATACCTGTCCTATCCTTTTCATGAAGAGTTTAGTAGTTATATTCTTCTTTCCTCGGAATGCGCGTAATGCTGCTCTCCTATATGTTTATTATTAAGATTAGTGAACACCTAAGCATAAATTTTCAACTGTATCGTGAAAATTAGTGTCGCTGAAAAGTAGTAGTGGGCAGTATAAGCCTTCTTTCTTTAACTGACAGAGTAAATATTCGATTGATTAAAATGTTGTTAATACATTATTCTCATTAAACTTTGTGTCATATAACTTATAAGAGTTGTTCTCATATTTGCTGACAGTTAGAGCCGATCACAGATCAACTACAGTATGTCGTCAATTTTTGTTTTAAGAGCATACCTGTATACTGCTGGTTCTTGTAATCCCATCGTCAGTGTCGTGGCCCCATCAAAATCCCAAGCAACTGTTGAATCCGCTAAGTTTTTAGGTCCTTGTTTCTCGCAACCGGCGTCATTAAACTTTTTAGAATGCGATAAACTGCGAGAAAACAAAAAGGACACGGCCATGTTTTTTTCGCCGTATGATCGGACATGATGTAATGTACCTAAAGAGACGATGACGAGTTAATCAATTAACTTTTCTTAGTTATAGACGCTATGGTCGTTCGCAAAAATAAAGTTTATCCATTAAGACATTAGTTGTTAATATCTTACTTTGCTTTATTTATTATTATATAAAGACATTATTAAGAGAAAATTGGTAGTCGATATTAGATCTTTGAAATTATTTTTTCGGTTAAATGTTGTTGAATGATGCAACTTACCATAAGGGACGTATAAGCAATCTCCTGCTGATACGTTAGCAATATGATATGGGCAATCGCGGAATTTTGAGAACTGGATTAAATCGACCTTGGTTACTTTAAGTACAGAATAACCTCCACCATCCATAGATGGCTCTTTTGCCAATGGTACCATATATTCATGCTCAGGTCTAATCAAAATCCAATCTTTCGTCCCATTGAGTACACAATTGAGGATATTGGCTATCGAAAATTGAATAATTACATGAACTTAAGATTAATGCGTATTATTTGCGATTAAAGCTATATTAAAACTACAGCAACAAGGCCTTATAATTCAACGTGCTTAATGAAATGCTCACGGGCGACGAAAGAGTACGTTCAAGTCACGAGAATTGCAACAGTTGGTCAAAATGAAATAAAATCTACATGGTATACTACATCTAGCAGAGTCTTAGAGATTCGATGACAAAATCAGGGCTTCTGGTTCATTTGATGATCAGATAAATTTGAAGATTTACGAACTTGTACATATATCATCCTTAATATTAGCGAGATTCATATGGAAGCAATGACAAACTAAATTGATCAAAGAATATCTCCAGTTATTCATCCAGAAAGGCTTCGAACCAATGGTCTTTCTAGCGTAACAGTAAATTAAGTCTAATTCAAAATAATGCTATCGGTTCCACGTATTTTATAATTTTCTTTTTGAGTCTGAAGTTCATATTTTTGTAATCTAATTGAACACATTAGCAAACAAGGATTACTATTTCAGTAATCGTGTTTATAACACTTTCTAACCGTTGATGCTTTTATTAATAAGAAAAGTCTTTCTCTCATTTATTAAATCAATCATGATCGTCAAATGAATGTTTAAGCGATCCACCCATCTCTAACGTAAAGTCAATATTAGTGAAGTAGTAAACAAGCATGTCTCCAAGCAGTCTTGCGTTTTCTTTCTGCCACCTTCTATCTTAGTAAATAGGAAATAGACTACGATAATTATGCTATACTAATTATCATAGAAAAATAATAAACTATTTCGCATCTAAGAGATAAGTTTAACAGTCCTTTGACAATCGGTTGAAATAAAAAAATGACAATGCCAAGACGAGAGACTCTTAACCTTATACAACGTGATGGATATGAAATATGTACAGTTTACGTTTAAGTAATATTAATAATTGAATCTTAGTTAGGGCTCAAATGACGAGTCGTAATCGTTGCTCTTTAATTTTTGACTACACTAATCTCGTCATAATTAAAAATTAACTTTTATAGGCTATACAATGTGCATAGAAACACAAACTCATGATTATGATTGCGATGTGAAAAGTATCCAAGTAACAGATCAGTAATTTGATCCTGCTAGTATGTCATTGCTTAGGAGTTTAATGCATTTCAAATTCTACTTACGCGCATCTTTGTGTAGTAAACTCCTGGTTCCACCACTACTCATCCAGTAATTTACTTCAACGATAGAATCATTAAAATCACCGCATGCTAGACAAGGAGGAACTAAGACGTCGCCGTACATCGGTTTAGGGAGTTGAGAAACGATGTACTTATTCTCCTTAACATAAGTTGATACAAAATGTTTAAGAGAGTCGCGAGCTAAGCTAACATCACCGGCTGGATATTGATAACCTTCTCTTTTGCTCTCTAATCGAACATTTAAGTGGCCATACTTTTCCGATATGTACGGATCAGTCCATAAAGATTTGGCCGGGAAATCTTTAGCGGCTCCCTTTATAAGTACCGCTGTCCTTTTACTAACATACTTTCTCCAAAATTCTTCTGCTGATGGTATTTCTTGCAAAATATCAATATGACCTTCCGAATCGCGGTGTAGCCCTAAATCCTGCATATGACCACGAGGGACTTCTTGCTGACTCTCCTTTGCCAAAGATAAATTGGCGATTGCCAACAAAAATCCAATCAAAACGACGTAAAAACGATTCATTTTTTATTCGCCAATTTACGTCAAAAATTATATATCGTCGTAACAACGGCCACTAAACTTGATCTATTCCAAGACGCAGTAATCGTGACTAAATGAACTGGATGGCTAAACTACTAGTTAAGGAAACTATAGAATGAAACACTTCTTTTGTTTATCCTTCTTATTCTTATGATGATCTAACATTCATCAGGTCGTCGATGAACAAACAGTTCCTTGAATAGATGACGTCTATTTATTAATTCATATTTAACTTCCATCAAATAAATTATCAATTAGCTCTAGTCGATTATCTACATCAATAATAGGCGTCTTTTATGACTTACAGAATCGTAATAGGATATAGACTCACATAGTTATGGCACAAAACATTCAATATGTAAAGTTAAAAGCTTTCAATTGTCCTTATTTTAGCCTATTAAGAAATTACTACTATTTAAATTCAGTAGATTCCACCCATATGAACCGATTGTGAACCGAACTCTTGGCATATCTACTGTTATTCGACATGAATTACAAACAGCTAAATTAATATTAAATGCTGCTTCTATATATTATAAGCTGAGAAATGACTTTATTGTGATTAGATTAATATACTGATTCTGAATAATATGGAAAATATAGACGTCGCAGATTATATAAATTTTTAGCATATAAAATTAAATTTCACTTTTTGAGTAAGAAATACCTTATGCTAATCGCCAATGATCGATCACTAATTAATATAGGGTTATAGTAGTTCTAAATTGAAACAAAGAAGCAACATTTTATTAATTATAATTGCTGGATATTATGTGATGATGACAGTAAGACGACGCTGAAGAAATGGCAAAGGATCATTTGACATTGGACTAGCCAAGGAAATGAAGCTTTCATCTAGTTTAACGCATACTGTATTTACTCGTATACTGAGTGATCATGAGATTGATGTGTGAAAATGTTTAGTCTAGGGTAGTAGCTAATTGAATCATTACCATTTCACTAAGCTGGATCGTTAAATAGATAACAATTTAAGATAGATATCGATAAAAATCATCTTTGAAAGTGATTTAGACTTAATATAAGAAAAAGTTCTTTCGATTCCCATCCACCATTTCACAAAGAACACTCAGAATTTACAGAAATCATATTTTTGTTGTCAACGTATAACTAATATCACTTGATAACATAGACATGATGATGAAAATAATGATTTCAATTTATGGTTTATTTTGATCAGAATGTTCACGATAATTTCGCCACAAATGTTAGCACTACATAATGAAAATATTCAACAACGTAGATGTGATATAAATTCATCACCATTTCGAACACATTCTATTAGTTTTACTTTGTAGCTTTCAGTGAAGAGCTACCGTGCTAAGATAACTCAACTTTAATTCCTGTGGTACTTGCAAGTTTCATGCCACGATTTTAGGTGGTAAATTGAATTCTTATTCATTCATTTTTAAATCATAGTATCATATTATTTATTACAGAGACTTTCTATAGTAAAAATATCATATTAGTGATTTAAAGCATGGGAAACTGCCTGCTAGTGGCTCGAAAGGGGAAGGGAAATTATTTCGTTGAATAGCTTGAGTGCTCGTAGCAACGCAGTTTTTTAATCAAAAGTCAAATTCAAAATTCAAAAGTCCAACAATGTGACGTTAGCTAGTAATAATATATTAGAAGTCAAATTTCGTACAAGTAACTACTAGCACATACTGAAATATAAATAGATCTTCGTACTTTTTGATATGGCAAAAGGATTAGCCATCGATAATATCGAAAGAAACTTTAGTAGATCGTGAAACAGTAGAGCTTATTATCATCGTCATTATTTACTTTCTATGCCTTTTCTTAGCATGATAAAAAAAAGTTCAGCTCTTATAGCTAATTCTATTGTTATAATTAACTGTCTATAATCGTATAGGTGTGCCTATCATTGAATTTTACGTGATTTTCACCAAATACAGTCATAAAAAGAAACCCTATGCATGTCTGTGATGTAGCGAAAGCTTAGAAAAGGAATACGGTAACAAAGCTCCAAGCGTTTTATAGATTACTTTCGACTGTGGCCAATTTACTTTAGCGCTTAGTATCTATATTTATACCACTCATTTCATAAGCAAGACTAAATGAGATATAATAATTAGAACGTATCAATTCTTATTACATTAATTCCTGAACTTATTTTATTGCAAATACATTATGTACAAATTATGGATGGCAATAACAAATACTTTGTGTTGATACTGCTCCATTTGTCACTAGCTTCCACTCATACTCTGCGTGGTCATTTACAACCTCTCGGTTTTCAACGTGATACTGATGGCGATATAACTACTCTTTCTATCTTACCAAGCAATGAAGAGTTTTATCAACTGTTGATAAACAAGGAGACTGCTTTACTTAAAAATGCTGCTAAGCGTAGTCCAGCTATTGATCACTGGACAGAAAAATATTTAAAAGAAAAGTATGGCAATCTTACACTTAAACTAGAAGGGAAGAGTGAAGATCAGACAAGACCGGAAGGAAACTTAGGCTTAGGATTTGATACTATTAGTAACTTCATTGACAGCTACCATATCCAACCAAAGTATGCGGTTACACAATTACCTGATCCAATGCGTCATGAAATCTTCGTTATGCCATTTATGAGATGTGGACCCTTATCCACGAGTGTTATTGAAAGCCATTTATGGATGAGCTCAGGGCAAACCAGCAGCAGATTACACCGAGATAACAGTAAGACTACATTAGAAGTAAACCAGTATCCATGTCCATTTTGATAGCCAATTTTACTCAATATCGAATGAGATGCCAAGAAATAATGTCTATAACAACATTTAAAGAAAAAATCTAAATAAAAACTTTCAATATAGATAGGCTCTTTATTGTATCTTAATGTTAATTTATAAATACTCGTTCAAAACATTTATAAAACGACTGAAATCATTCATTTCCTTACTCTTTTTAGCTTATACTCTTCATTGTTCAATTAAAGGCAGGAAAGATTGGATACTAATGGACTCTAAACATCTAGATAAAATGTACATTAATAATCAGGTGGACAATTTCTCAGGATCATCTTCTATCAACCCAGACCGTGTTAATTTACTACGATATCCTCGTATTGCTGAGATTCCATTTAAACAGGGAAATATTACTCCTGGTGATTGCATTCTGGTACCGCCAGGTACGAGAAAGATAGTCTCCATCAGTATGACGACACGATGAGTTAGTTGATTCGTCCTGTAGTAAATTTTTTTCTCACTGCTTATTTTCAGTTTCTAGACGCTTACTACTACACTTGTAAAGTACTCGAAAGCTATCCGAGACATTGCTAATTATTTTTAATTAACTTGAGAATTATCCACTCTAGTCACTTTAAGGCGCGGTACAACTTACTATTTAATATAGTCAACACATCTTCTTTAAATAAAGTAGGATCTGATTAATAGTTTAAAGAATGCACTTCCAACAATCGTTGTTAACTGATGCATAAAACTAAATGTGCATTCAAATATCGTCTCAAGTAATTTAACACAATTTTATCATTGACGACTAAACCGCCTGTACTATCCTTGTTTAATATGCATCATTGCAAACAATATTGGTAGTGATTGTAAAGTGCGTAATACTGTAATTCTACTAATATGCGGTAGCTGATTTCTTCTAAGCTTAAAGTAATCTATTGCATATTTCAAAAGGTTGCGCCCATCAAGTTCGTTCTCATGGCCCAGTGAATGTTGCCTTTACGTTTTTATTTGAAATTACTGATGACAAACTGAAAAATTTCAATCCTATCCATTGCAGTCAAGACTATGTACCACTAAGTCAATACCACCTAAGTTGGAGCTACTCAGGTAGTGGAATCCTTAGCATGGGGAATTCTGAATCCAACACATTTAGGTACGGTACTATGGATTCTTTAGAGTTACCTTCTAGTGTGGTGTAGCAGTATTAATTAACTTACCTTTATATATCTTGATTTTCTTGATAATTTACTCTACAAGAAGCAGTTACTACAACAAGATTCTGCTGCAGTTTGCTGTTTAATTTTTAAAACCGTTTTTGGAATTGGTAGTCTGTCACTATTACTTAACTGTCCATTATCATATCATAACTTTATCTTAAGTATTAATTAGTTACCGTTCAATTCATGGTTCATGAAGATACATCAGACTTGGACAATAAAGCTTGACGATATCATTTTATATGTAGGAAGGAAATACTAGAACAATGGTTTGGAAAGCGTACTAAAATCCATTTTAATATAATTCAGGATACTTTTGAAGGGGTAATACTTGATTTGAAACTTACCGTTGATGTCTGTTACAGATTTTTGATCGAATTATTTTCTATATTAGCTACTGAAGTATTATCCTAAAGAAGCAACTAAAGTCACCACATTAGTGAAAGACATTGTAAGTTCCTGTCAGTTTGCATCAGTGTAAGAGCATAGCCTAT
Organism: Trichoplax adhaerens; assembly: GCF_000150275.1. Classification (NCBI taxonomy): domain Eukaryota; kingdom Metazoa; phylum Placozoa; class Uniplacotomia; order Trichoplacea; family Trichoplacidae; genus Trichoplax; species Trichoplax adhaerens. The sequence continues at coordinate 3,507,845 of NW_002060948.1, forward strand.
AGCAGTGTTCATTAGATTATGAAATAATGAAAAAGTGTGACTTTCTCCCTGTAATTCGTTTTTGGGGCCATCATCTATCCGCTCCTTGAAGCTAAAACAATATAATGCCATTAATTCGAATGAAATCGTGTCGAGAGAAAGATGTGAGTCTATTACAATAGAAGACTGGAGGAAATTCCAATTTATAATTGAATCAGCAACCAATATTCAAAACAATCCTGACTACGAGTACTATCTTACTAGCTACAGATTAGTTAGGTATTGCTTCAGAATGATCATACAGTTAACCAATATAAATGAGGAATTCATGCCAATAAAATAAATGATAATGCATTTTTTTACAGACAAGTAGCCGAAGAAGCAGTGGTCGAAACCTCTGGTTTATTTGACAAAATTAAGTTTAAGAACGGTTATAGGGTAAATAAAATTTGCGTCGAATCACTTTTAGTATCTTATATGTTGCGTGTGCATATATGTATAATATACCGCAAGCCTCCAATCTGTAATTAATCTCATGCTGAAGGCATTCATTCGATTCATTTTTATAGGCTGTGGGTGGCTCGGGGGCATTCGCAGATAAAGTAAGTCAATCAATTTAGCAGTAATTATGATTATAGTCGTATATCTTTACCAATAGTATATTATTTTTAAGTTTTATCATCAAAGTAGTTATTATTGCTGATATATTAATGTTGTGCTACATTAAGTACTTAAGGTGTTAATACGCCTATAAGTACCGTACTGCACTGATCGATCATCACCGTCGCCGTTAATAGCTCTTAATTGTATACTTGACCTCTTTCGACATAATAGATCCTTACAGCCTTGGATTCGAATCAAGACGGACTAATAACTATAAGTGAGGTTGCTAGTAATCTAGATGTAGCATTAGAAAGTTATAAATTGGTTGAGTATGATGATGATGTCAATGTACCATCCGACGGAGAAGGAGGTAATCAGGAAGACGATGAAGACCGCGGTGGCGCAAGTGAAGAGGAAGATGAAGGAATAGATTCAGAAGAAGATCCTGATGTTGAAAATAAACAAATGACTTCGTCGTCCGAATATCATAATAAGAAGAAACACGATGAATTATGAAATACAGTGTGTAAATATCAAATATCAGCAGTTTATTGATATACGAATGCTCTTGTCTAGACGTGTGCCTGGTTATTACTGTCCAGGGATATAATCCAAATACATGATCGATCATATTGCAACCAGTAATATTTCATTAATCGATGTCAATACTAATTGTAAAACACGATAACTATACGTTCATGATATGTTCGAGAATCAACATTATTATTATTTAATCATGCACATATACTCATCTAATTGATATGAATGATTAGATGAGAATACGTTTCATAATGGCCATTTGTTAACTTTAGAAGGATAATTTAACTTTATATGCTGTAGGAGTTTCTGACGAGACTATAAAAGGCTGTTGCCTGAAGATCACTTTTTAGTAAGTAGCCGGTTAGTTAGTCAACTAGCTTGTCAATTGAATTGTTAAGACTATAATCTTGGTTGTCAAGATTTCTTCAGTATTAAATAGTAGTCATTTCCTGACTACCTCGTCTACACTATCAGTGGCTGTATAATTACACTATTCGGTCTTTGGAACTGAACTATTTGGTGATATAGCTAATCTCGTCTCTTTCAGTCCGTAAAGGCGTTCTTCGTAAGCGTTGGCGTGTAGACTTACTTTATCACTAGTGGTATATGACATCCACGTTATCATATCTAATTACTAATTATATTGCATGATGGAATCAGTAGAGTACGTGCATCCATAGCATGCCTATCTTGATCTATGTAACTACCTCTATCATCATATACATCAGCTTCCAAGTAGTCAAAGCATTCTTGTTCTCCATGATGACATATCTCTATCCTAGTAGCTTACCCTTGTAATACCAAATATCCTAAATCATTGCAAATCAGATTGAATACCGGTACCGTGATTGGGTGTTTTTATCCAAATTGTGCCTTAAATCAAATCATCATTTGATTTGGATTCGATTTTCAGATTTCATCTGAGAATTAATGGGGACTCGATTTGATGGAGATAACTCATTTTTGATTTGATAGAATTCTGGTATAAGAAGTCAATTCCATTCGTAACTGGATTCATAATATCTCAATGTCAAAATTTAGAATCATTTGATTTCTCCAATGTACTTTTATCCTCATTCAGTCTACTGACATCCTATCGATCTGGACCAACTAGCATCGCAGCTATGCTGTCTTCCAATGTGGGAGTGAAGCTGCAAAAAGATTTCTGTACTTTGTTATACATACAGTACAGTACAGTACAGTACTGTACTGTACAGTATACTATACAGTACTGTACACTGTACAATATACAGTACAGTACTACAGTATACAGTGTACTGTACTTGAAAGTACAGTAGAGTACAGTGTACAGTACTACACTGAGTGTACTGTACACTGTACCATCAAGTTAAAAAATTCAAACATTCCGCGGGAAAGCGCTTCACCTCCCAAACACGTACTGTTCAGTGTACAGTAGACGCAGAAATCCCTTCAAAGACTGGAGCCAGCCATTTTTTTCCTGTGGTGGATTTATTCCAGCGCCATTAAGTCTGTGAATTCTACTTTGAAAGATTGAGAATCAATTTAATGACCAACCCAATACAAAAATGCTGACTAGAAGTGAATTTTTTCTTTGGCATGAATCACTGTAGTGGACTGAAAAAAAAGTTTCAACTCATCTTGTAGTCCAAGTAGAACAAACTGGAAAGCATTTCTTCACTGATTAGTGACCAAAGTTCGTTTCAACAGCCGTGTTGTTGTCTCCATGTCATATTGTAACCTAGAGTTTGCCATTGCCTATCCTAAGGTACGTATTGAAATTTTAAAGCAACGAAATGCCGAGTTAACTTGTTGACTAAATACATCACTCTAAAATACCGCCATGATTTCCAACCACATCCATTCTCATGGTTTTCAACACCAAGGCTAAAATTGGATTACATTGGATAACATGCTGTACATTAGTGTGCAATCTGCAATCGGTTACTAGACCATTAGGGATCCAATGTTGTAGCACTAGTAATGCAATTAGAGAAGCAAAGGTCCAAATCCGATAATCAATGGATCCCAAGCATAAATAAGGCTAACTTCTGTCCATCTTTCATTACTAATGAATCACTTTATCTTTAACATTGAATTAAAATGCAGCGAAATAAATCATGGTGATAGAATTTGTAGACAGGACAGAACTTTTATTTTACCTTAATTTACTCGAACTCCACTGTAGTGTAGTATGAATAGACTACCTTGAATCTAGATATTACTATGGATTAATACTGTCAATACAATCCTAGCAGTGTTAATGGCACATTTAATGGTGCAATGCGATAATAACATGACATCGAATCAAGCAAGACACGATGTTACTGTAACCATGCTGCGTTCGATTTTAACAGTACTGTTTTCTCCATAGCTAACTGAGTCTGTCATTGGTAGAAAGAGGCAATCTTTGCTGGATGGCACAGACACTGAATAATTAATTTTAGTTAGCTCACAAGGTAAAATCTAAATTCAATCTTAACTAAAGAAAGAAGATTAACAGCAACATCTCGATCGATCGATTGAATCAATCTTGTTGATGATCTCATGTCATGGCTACATTCCCAACTTGCCCGATTTGCACCGATGGAACAAGTTATAGAGATGAAGATCTGGCTGCTGGCCGCTGTATCCTATATTTCTAATATTATTTTAAATATGGCCTTATTTTGGAGATTAGAAATACAGCATCATGCGCCTATACGAGTACATTACCGTCAATAGTTATAATACTGTAGCATAATAGCACGCTCGCCTTTATACTGAATTGAAAATTGTACGCTAGTTGGATTAATAATAATAATAACATAGATATCTTACTGAAATCGCCTAAATGTGCATAGCTTATTCCCTTAAACTGAGCCAATTCATCGTCAAATTTTAATTTAGACTCGTAGATTCATTACTGTAAATAGTGCAATAACCAATGGCAAGGTATAGCCTAATTTAGAATACAATAGACATCACGAAAATGGCCTAAAATGTTGATAAATTATTTTTTTAAACTTATAATCAATCCCCAGTTATAACATAGTTACTTTTAAAAATTTGAACGATATGACGATATAAGATATGCTTCTTTCCCTTAACTTGTCGATTGCACTCTTTATCGAACACTCGTGTATGCTGGATATTTCAAAGGTGGCCACGTCTTTCATTATTCTTGGTGAGTTGAATGTAGTTTTAAAATTCTCGTAACAAATCTTCATGCGCAATCTAGGCACTTCTTCCAATGTATAAAATGATGCAAAACATAAGTCAGGATTCGACTATCTATGACGTTGCCAAATTAAAACACACTCTATAGAACGATATACAGACAAATTAATAAGTTGTCCAATCATGGGACTATAGAAAGCCGTAAATTACTCTCTAGTTTATGAACAATAAAATATTGCAATTTTTAGTATTTTTTATAATTATATCCGGAAAAGCATCTATAAATACTAACCGCAACCTTTATTTACGCCAAAATGTCCTTACAGTAAATTACAGTCAAGGCGATTTGTTTCAATATTCCCTAAGCCTTAAAACTTTTTCAATTTTTTGATAAAGTAAATAAAACAGCTTACTGATACTACTTGAATGCTTACATCTGCTCTTCTGTAATATCAATTGTATTTACGGACAATATTCTATTTTGCTTAGCTTAGAAAAATGGGTTATACAATCAAAAACCTGCCCGACGTGTCGTAATAGATGTACCAAAAGAGATATTATCAAACTTTTCTTCGACTGCAGTCGAAGTGATGATTGCAATACCAGTAATCACCTTACCGATGATCCACAGCAATTAAGGGTATGAGTAAATGAATGTATAAAGTTTTGTAACAAACCTTGGATATCAGTGAGCTTATAATTTATTTCGTCATCAATTAGATGCAACTAGATAAATACATAGCTATCTACGAGAAAAGAGGTAAATACCTACTGCAAATATAGGCAATCATTTAATTTTGACATAGCATCGTCGTTATAGTAAACTGCAGTTGTTAGGTAACGGTGTTATTGCGCTACTTCAATGCTGTAAAATGTAGATAGCCAATATCAAAAAATCTTGAACGAAAACCAGGATTTAGAAGAAGAATTATCAAATCTTAAAGATACATTGAAAACAACAAAATTAGCACTTAGAGATTACAAGAAAATTAACAAAGATTTAAAGGTAAAACTAATGGGACTATCCGTGTATACCATGTAGGATTATCATACAATTGCAAACTTGTGGTCAATTAGCTTGATAATAACCATAAAATATAAAATAATACATATATAAACAGGAGCAACAAGAAGAGACGCTAAGAAAGCTTGACCAAGCAAGCTTTGTTGCCAGCCAGTCTAATATGTTGCATGAGAAACTACGTCGATTAGATGGGTAAGCCTTGCATATTGCTCATAGATTCCGATTAACATAGTTAAAAACACTATCTTGGACTTTATCGCAATAGCTCCGACCTGAGCTTTTTTTGCCATCATATTTTAATCGGTTTGTATATTGATAGATTACGAAGTATTCTAGAATCAAATTCTGATGAAGTAGACAAAATGATTAAACACGTGGGGGAAGGTCCTGCTGCTATCGAGCAACTATGCACTTATATTTCGTCCTTGAAAAAGTTAGAAGATGGTTGATTAAATGCTTATACATATTTTAGGAGCGTCAAAAATAGTGACAGATCAATTCTTTAACTTTGATTTTAATATCTAATTTCTACAATCATTTTCAGAGAATATGAAAAATTAAAAGAATCCAAGAAATTTATTAAGTCAGAAAAATACAACTTAGAGATAGAATTAAGAAAATATATTAAACTTGTAAGAATTCCTACCAGAATATACACATGTATTGATAAAACTTTGAAAACATCTCGTTGTCGTAGCAATAATAATTACCTGTATTATTCATACGGTATAATAGTCAGAAAATGCAAAATCAGATTTAGAAGATATGAAGAAGCGTTTCACTGCCGCATCTCAAAAACTTGAACAATATAAATTGGAAAATGGGGTATAAGAAGTTTTACTGTTATAATTTTGAAAAACATGCTCGTTTCTGATATAGTTTTGGCATTGCATTTATCTCTTATGTGAAGGTGTTACAGAAGAAACTGAAAATTATTAACAATAAATTAAGAAATTTTAAGAAACAAGATATCTCATCTATGCAGAAAAAAATGCTAACTTTACATGAGTAATGACTAGAAACAACTATTCGGGATCGCATCGATAAGTTTTATGTTTCTTTATGTTGATTCTATTTCTTATTGCTTAGCTCGCCAGTAGAAATTGATTTCCTCGAGAATTCGGTCGATGACGAAGGAAGTTCGATATCTAGAACAAATGAATTAAGATCAGCCAATGAAACCTCTTCTAGTCTAAGAGCTATCGCGAACAAGTTAGTACTGCAGTAAGATTAAGTTGATTACTTGAGTTATGGCAACTCTATTGAAGGTATCTAAGTGGGTTTCCGTATGGTTTTGACAGAAACGGATTACGCTTCGTCGATGCTGTTGATATGACTAGCGCAAGAACTAGAGTCGACATTAAAGTAATTTTTATTAAAGATTGCTTTGCTACTATAGCGTATTTCCATTCGTAAATGTTTCCTTAATTTTTTATTCCAACGTCAAACTTTGCTGACATTGTCTCACGCTAGAAGAAGGAATACAAAGGTATTATATTCATTTTTAAGAAGTTATTATCCTTACTTTTAGTAAATGTATCTGCAAGATCATAATTGAAGATCAGAAATGAATAGTTTTAACGTATTTGTACATTTAAAAAAATAGAAAACAAAACGAATTCAGCTGATCATTTTTCACATTTTGAAAAGAATGCAAAGATGTTAACACAAAAAAATGATGGCGTAAGTAAGCGATATTTATAATTTTTTAGCCCCTTTACCTAATAGATTTTATATGCGTGTCTTAGGTTGTACGTTTTGGCTTTAACGGCTTAGGCGGACATAGTAAGGTTTTACATCTCGTATCCGAAAATATTTTAGCTTAATGGTAATTGTAGACTAAAACTATATCAAACTGTGTTTCCATCTTATGCGGATAAATGGTTGCGCATGATTTTTTCTTAACGGCAATATTTCAGCAAAAGCGAAGTGATAGCTTTCCTGGAGACTCAAGTAGATCAAATCTTAATAATTCATCTAAGAGATTAAAATTATCGAAGATTACGAACTATACATTACCGCTGTCTTCGATGACTGAAGATGATATTATACTCTAATCAGATTCCAGTGTTACTTGTTAAGTTATCGATATGAAGTTGTAAAGTATACATGATATACTGCACTGTATGCACTATAAATGTACATTAGTGTAGAAATTGCTGAACTAGGAGTAAAGTTGTAATTTGATATCTGCTAGCATTACTTTGGCATCAGCTAATGCTGCTTAACTTAAAACTGTAAATATTGTTGACTTGGTAAAAAACTTAATAATAATCTTTATACGTTCGCAGTAGAAGGTATATACTGCTTGCTATTAAGAGTGTCTCAGTTATGGTAGTGACAGCCAAGTTGACACGTTCTTTTTAGAATTAATATATAAATCTTGAAGAATATGACAAAGACCGATATCTATGATTTACCATTTAATTTTGAAATTTCAGTTGGTACTATTTTAATTAATGTTGCTAATCTCTTACAGATTGGGAAACAAATAGCGCAGATTTCTTGTTGTAAAAATGTGTGAAATTATACAACAGCTCATTACATCGAAGGATAAATGTACAGCACAACCGATTTTATCAGCAACTATAGTACTGTGATAACAATTAAACAATTACAGACAAATTCTTGTCAAAGCTAAGTGACAAATAATTTTAGTACTTGTACTTACATTAGATCTAACGAATACTAACGATTGTCAGCAAAATTAAAGTTGTAAATTAACATTGTACTATGCAATGCACAATAATTTCAACCAATAGATAGATTGATATTAAAACAATAAAACATAGTTGCCGCATTTGTACAGTGCTATAAGGAATTTTTGTTGATCAATCATGCTTGTATCTATTTACCGATGGCATAGGATGAAAACATATAAAATTATAAAGAATAAAAGCTATTCTAACCTCGTAACATGATTGATGAATAGACACATCGACATTGTACATAGAATCATTACATAAAATCATTACTGCATGTAAGGATTATATTAATATTAACAGAAATGCAATAATTGCATCATAGGACATAAAATGGTACTTGATTAAACGGCGTCTAAGATACGTAAAAGTAAAAGCATTTACATAGTTTATAAATCAAATGTTGATAACTGATTTCAATATAAAGGATAATAGCAAAAATTTTTCTCGGCTATATACATATCAATCATTGTTAATCTACTATTTTACATGTACTCGTATTGTTGATTCAGTTGTATCAAAACTATATTGAGCTACACCTATTTCGACTGAATCGATAGGAAACAATTCCATTGCCTTATAACGCCTTGATCACATCACAAATTATTCTTATTATTTGCAATATACGTTTATTTACTCGTCTTCCCTTTCTTATGATTAAGATTTTGAAAGAACTCTTTAACTTTCGATTTAGGCCTGTCATCTCCCAGTGGACTGCTATTAGTCTTACTTGGCGATACACGTCTCTTAGCTACAACAAGTTGCTGAGATAGTACAGGTGAACCGGCTTGCAACATGGCGATCGCATCTTCTCGACTCACAATTTGTCGTACAGCAAATTGCTTCTTCTTGCTGTTCTCATAATCTAAATTATTAGGACGATCTGATATGGCTACGCCATACTTATTCACGGTAGGATCAATTGCTGCTAAAACATTGGATGTTGTTTTTTGGGGTCCCTATGATATGTGAAATTTATTTAGTTAATACTATCAATTTGATCAAAATACGTACTGATTGAATTTATTGATTCACAATAGTATACGGATAGATGTGAAAGTACAGCCTATTGAAATTTATCATTACCTGAATATTGCGCGTTACAATACTGTTAATGTCCTCCTATTGCAGCAGAAAAAATCGATAATCAATTTATAGCAGATTTAAGGTAATTATTAATTATATAAGGAAAGAACTAAGATTGAATAATAATATCGATAACATCAATAAAGTTATAAAGTGAAGTCAATTTAATAAATCCTTTACCGGTTCAACAATTTCATATTCATGTTCAAATTCATCGCTATTATTTATGGCCTTAGATGGTTGATTCCTTCCATTTGGAGTAGATGGATCATCTCTACTATAACCATTTACACCATTTGATTGTGCTTTTTCTTGCTTCGTAGCTTTGCCGTTAGGTAAATGAATGGAACGCTGAGCATGATGATCATTATTATGGGGAATAGGTGAACGAAAATCGTTTACGGTATTGCTAACAGGCATATTATGAGATGAATTTAAGGGAAATTCATGATTCTATAATAATATAATTAATAAACAAGATAATCGATACCATTATTCAAAAATATCTTTAGCATAGAGAAAATAAACCTGTTACTAATCACAAAAATAGAATCTACAACTAACCTGCCGATGCAGTTTAGATGCTGCCTTGCGATTCATATCCCATCGTTTACCTCCATCGCTATTACGAAAACGTGATGATAAGTCATATTCTCGGTTATTTTCTTCTGTTATAAATTGAGACCGTGGAATAAACTCATTCCTAAATTGCTTGGGTAAGTGAGTACGATTACTACTTTCAAAGCTATTATCTTGAGATTGAGAACTATCAGACTGCGCTTGTCTCCTAGGTCTATGCTTCATTGGATTCCAATCTATATCACTCATGCCATGATGAATATCTCCATCTTCGGAACCTTGAAAATCGCTATTAGAAGATCGATCGGAAGTTTGAAATTCCGGATATTCCTTACGATATCGATATTGTTTATTACTGTGATTATCATAATAGGATTGACCACCATCATGCCCATTATTGCCATTGTCATAATACATTCGCTGATTACCGTTACGACGATGATTGCGATGCTGGCGGTGATCATCATTTCCACTGCTGTTGGCAGCAAATCCACCAGATACAGGCTGTGCGATAACATTTGATTGGCTTGGGCTATCACTATATTGGCTACTACTAGAACTAGGCGATCTAAAAATAAGATATACCAAAAGATAAGTGTATATATGCCTTAAGGTATTAATACATAATAAATATTCATTTATATTAGTAAGTAAAAGAGAATCTATTATATCAATATGGATGCAATAACAACCCCTAACTTTTTGTCTACCTTTTATCATGAGGATTAACATTGCCATTATGGTTATACTTATTACTATTATTACTATTATTGCTGTGTGTTCTGCGATATTCATGCTCATGTCTTCTCCTAGCTAACTGAATTTCCTGCTTCCATAGCATACGGGCTAGTTCCTAATCATAATCACATAGCATTGTCAGAAAAATTATATACTATCATATGTCTTATTTCTTTTCAATAGAGATTGATTGTATGCATAATGTACATATTCAAGTGAAATGGGTTATAGTACAGTAGTAAAATTAATCTAGATTTATTATTTGTCATCCAGCTATAGTAATAAGGAAGTTTATTCACTGTTTCAGAGAAAATCTAAATGGGTTTCCATGTAATATTTATTTTAAATGATGAGAAAGCATCACGACTGCTAGGTAAAGTGCGTAAACAGTTGAAAAAATCGTTTTGAAACTAAATCATTATGGGTAAATTAATAGCAGGATACGGGGAAATTTTAACTATATATCACGTCTGATCACCTGATCTTGTAATTCCTGGGCCATTCTATGATCGATAACGTCATCCTATTTGCAAAAATGAGATTTTAAATATATCGCTTTTGAACTTGAAGAAATAAACGTTACTTGGTAGATACAGGTTAAACCGTATTAAATAATGATATGAGATTGACTTCAATTATTGTTAAGATATTGTACTAATGTTGGTAACCGTTACAAATTAATGCCTTACTACTTCTACATAAGTCCTAGTTAATAACAATATCGTGTCCTTATCGTAGTAAATTTCGCTAAATCCCGTAAATAACTATCTTTAATTGGACAACGATTGCTAATGGCCAGTAATTAGTTCATGTATTAACTTTTAAAACTCAATCTAGTATACATAAATTCTCTTTTAATTTAAAGATAAACAACAAATTCATCCTAAGAAGATTATTGAAACATAAAATCATAGTTTATGCTGTCGATAATTTGACAGCAGTTTTTTACTTTGGAATTATAGTTATTGAAAATTATCGTTACCCGAATATGAGTTGGATTGTATTGACTATCAGGAGTCACATCATCCCTGCAGTACTTGTCGCTGTGTTATTATAAATAGAATTTAAAAAGATTAAAACATCATTTCTAAAAATATAGAAACTCTTATTAAGAAATTATTTCTTAGCAATAACGTAATATTTTCGTCGAACACAAATTAGAGTAATGATTCACCTTATTCTAATTTTAAAATGTATTCTATAATTATCTCTTTATATATATAGGCTGCACAAAATAATAACACTATGTAGCAAAAGAAAATTTACCTTCTGGGTGACGCTGACCGATATTCCTTTAAATGATTTCCACCACGATTGTAGTACATTGATTTTTCTTGAGATTTATCAGAGCGTTTATGACCGCTACCTAAGTATAATGAAATTGCAAAATGATTAGAAGTACTTCTTTTTAGCGAGGAAACATTTGACGCACAGCATTAGTGGATATTAATAAGAAACAAATTAATTTAACAGTGTATCGAAATAACTTTAAATTCAGTCATGATGCTTAAGCTATTGAGTCATATTTAGTCTAACCTACAAAGAAATTTGGATAGTATCGTGAAAAAGTGATAGTTAAATGCTTTCTTATTTCACGAAGGGGGATAGAAAATGATTGATGATCAAGTATAGTATCTGGTTAATTCCCTAAATGTCATGACTAATCACTCCTTTTCCTCCTTTCCAATCCCTAACTCTTTCCGATTAATGAATCTAAAGGCCTGAACGCTATTATATTGAGCGCGTTGTATTTTACGATCGATACTGTTATAACTTACTTGTTAAGGATCAATAGGCAGTTTAATAATCGATCTTGCTATTGGTATTATATTAGTATAGTACCATCCAAGCTACGGCCAACTAATTCAATTGATATTACGTAATTATTGCCCGCAAGGCTAGGGATCAAAGTTGTGTAAATGTGAAATAAGAGTCATGTCTTTGTCAATCTTCGATCAACGTGACAGGTCTAGATAGATATAATTAGTAGTTCCGAAGGATTAAAAGATCTATTCATAAATGGATCAGTTGCTACTGTTATACATAGAACTCAATATTTAAATAATAAGTAATTTCAATCATAAAAATAACCAGATGGTGAAAAATGAAATCCTTGATATTGTTCATATTTGCAATACCATACGTAGGGTTAATTTAATTACTGAGAAACGCAATCGTCCAAGTGGTTTATTTATCTTATCATTCTTCCTTCTAAGTTTATCAATATAGTATATCATTTTTTCCTTCTGAGACCATAGAGATTAATTAGAAATATTCTGCAAATGAAAGATTAAACCTTTACGGAAATTGGGATGCCCGAACAGAAATTTTCGCGCACTATAATGTCCTATTTGGATGTCTCCATGTATTATGCCAATCCCATACTATAGACCTATAGCTAGTTAATTGTTATATCCGATTGATGATCGCTACTGATGATAAAAACGATTTGTTCTATACTAATACAATACAGCGTTGCTTGAAAAGATCGATTAATTATATAATCGTTCGAATTAGATTGTTAGAATAATAGTGACAACGATGAGGTTGAATAATACTTGCATAAGTTATCTAGTCTTTAAGCAGATAAATTTCATCATGATCGTAGCTCAGAAAAGCAAATCTGAAAATCGCGCATAGAAAATCTATTCTATGCTACAATTCAATGTCATAGTTGCATATTAAAGGGGGGAATCTCGCCTATCCTTTGAATGATTAACCAATAGGCTCTGAAGCTGCAGCGCAATCAACTAGTTGACTCGATGTTATCGTTGATGGAACAATAAAATTTTAAACGACTCGATAAATTCAAATTATAATTAAATGCCATTAATAGCGTTCCAATTATATTTAAATCCTAATCTTAAAGCTACATTCCAGCTAAAAAGTAGAAACAGAATAATTGTTGCTTTAAAATATTCACACAGTACCTCTTGGGCTAAAAATCGGAGAAACTAATACAATATTCTAGATCAGAACCTCCCAAATGAAGAAAAGTTCCATTCTATTTCCACTTCCTCTTTCATGTAGAACGCAGGTGATATGATTCTAAAACACTACTCCTATACTTGTAACTATATATCCTACGTCTGGGGGAATTAAACTTTCTATAAAATCGATTCGCTAAATAGACTAAGCTATCAGTTATTTTCTTTTTAGTTTCTCATCAAAGAAAAAACTTAGACTTAATTTAAGCCTGAAGAAATATAAATGAAGCGATGCTAAAGGCAACACAGGGTGATACCCTCGAGGCTTGTGGACAAAACAATCACTTGAGTGAAAAAGTTATAATATCAATAAAACTATTTTTCGTTTCCGATGGATTAAATTGTATTCTAGATAAATTTGTTTTCATGTGGAAACGATCAGCTGTATCATATATTATGAAGATTAAAAAAGAACAGTAAGATCGATAAACTAGTATATAGAATTAACGATGATAGATATGAATAGGATAAAGTTGTTGTTGATATCAATATACAAATCAACGGGCATTTTGATTATTAGTATTGTATAAGAGAAGGAATAGTCACCATGGTGAAAACATGACTGATGTTCTCCTACTGAGTTGTGTCGAATCCAACCAGCCCACTATATTTTTGTCTTTATACTACCATGAACAAAGCAGAACAAAGTGATAAAAAAAACTTTCATTTCCTTGTAAGCTATCTTTTCTCGTGAGATGATGGAATATTTAATGATTCAACTCATATTAAGGTGGAAGTTGATATCCTGATGCTAAGTATGTATATCGACTGTAAGCCTTACTTTGACTATTTTATGATACTTTATCGTCTATGACTAACTAACTGTTTTGGCCCCTTATTATTTAGTAAAGATGAATACTTTAAATTTAGTTGAATGAATAAATTGAATTTAGAAGCTGTCTGACAATATCGTTATAAAAACTTCTCAATCTTGTATTAATAGATTTGAGTCTAGACTTGGTCAATAAGCATTAGCACTATATTTTATGTAGGTTAATTTAGTCAATTTTTCATTATCTTGAGGATACTATTGCATGTTCTCGTATTTATATCGATTGTACCCCTATCTTCATCGCATTGAAAATAAGACTACCTGTCTAGACATTATCTACCAGTGCACATTATTTTAATTTTTTCTAAATACTTAATTGGTAAATTTTATGTAGTTAAGACGATAAAGTCAGCATTAGACTGTCATCGATAAAAAATATATCATAATCCATCATTGAGTAGCACCGTTGAACATAGTCACAAATAAATTGCCTATTTTTAGGATTAAAGGCATACCAAAATAACTTCTTCTTGAAGGTAACTTTTTCTTTTGTAAATGGCTATCTACTTAGTATCCGTGTAGCAAAGCTAACTCCATGTGATAGGATAATAAAGGATAGCGTCAGGGTGCGATCAAACTATACTCGGATGATTAAATTAATAAAAAGAAATAGAGAACTAATCATATGGTACAGTTTGGCGTGGATATGTATTTTTTAAGCAATTAAAATACCGTCACAAGCCCATTGCTATTGAGAATTTGCAAACATTGACTGAACGTTATACAACTTGGTCAGCTGTGGCATGGCAACATAATATTCAAACGCTTTCATGATCACCTTTTGTAACTTTGTCGGTAAGGTTGCAAATCAAATAGGAAGGAAATTATTAAATTTCTCTATTGTGACAGTATCACCCTTTCAAAGGTGCCAGCAAGGAGAGGGGTGTCAAGTAGAGATATCAAGATGGAGAATGATTCAGCTAAAACAAGGTGAATAACTTGAATTGATTTATATCATCGCATTGAAATCGACTTCTTGAATAAGATAGTCTGATAGTTTGTAAGTGAGAGATAGATATTGGTTAAAATCAATGTGCTTTGTTCTATTTCTTAGTTAACTTCTTTATATATTTAATTATGAAGGCGGCACTTTACATTTGGTTTGCACTTAACTTTATGAATAAATAACTTTTGTTATGTAGCTAAATCTTTTTTAATTTCCTGCTAGGTTTTGCCGCTACCTCACGTGGATAGCAAGACAACAACAAAAAATAGAGGTTTTGCTACTGAGACATAATAGCTAACACAAATTAGCTATCTGTTATTTAATGGTGTCCGAGACTATGTCATAAAAATAAAAAGCATTGATAAATAATGGTAGCCCAATTCAATCCATAACATTGTAATCAATTACAATTATAGGTTCTAGATTACTAACAGCAATGTAGTAATTCGTCTTTACAGATATGATAGATAATTTCATCACTTTCTATAGTTTAAAGCTTCTTATGGCAGCCTTCTATAAATTATACATGACATTAATTCGGTATGATACCATTAAAGTGACTAAAACTGCTCAGTTGCTAAACTCACTTTTAATCTAGGTTCATTTGTTATTAATATGATATTGGATTTCAAGAAGTGTTTAAAAATAGATGAAAATTTAACGGACGAGTTCATTTCTATTGTAGCAGGAATGATTGCTTAAAAATGATAATCATCATTTGTTAACGCACCTTGTACTATACCTATTTTAGATGAAGGTTGCGTAGCTGTCAAAGAATATAAAGTGCTTAAATTCACTTCCTGTAGCTAAGCCGCAAGCAAAAAAGGAAAATGAACTTTTAATTTTAGGGAGATCATGAATTTGCTATAATCAGTTGTAAAGTAAAATGATTCATTAATCTCGATCGGCAACAATTTCATATCTCCCGGCTGGATTTATTAAACAACAAGAAATGAATATGAGCATTTACTTATTTTATAAAAGTTATGGAGCTGAAAACTATGTAGCAATATTCTTAGCCAGAATATATTATAATAAAATCGTCATTTTCGTAAAGCTCTAGCTACGCCATACTGATAATTTGTCCATTTATTATGTATAATTTCCATGTGTAAGCGAAAAACCTATTTAATTTTTTAAAAAGCCTAGAAAATAGCTTTAGATAGCAACAATAGAGTTACTATTGTTGATTTCTTAGTCAGAATCGGTTAGACATACGCAATATTAATGCAAATTATTCACTACTATTATGTATTGCTTTTAAACTGCTAACTTGAACTTGTAATTGTTCTATTTCCAAGTTAGTCCATCCAATTATAACTAGACTATAGAATTCAAGAGCAGTACGGAGTCCCTATAGCTATTTTTTCATTCTGATTTAAGGTTGCTTAATTTAAAGCCTCGCTAGGGCTATGCTAAATTGCGATAACTTCAAAAGAACTTTATGAAATGCCCATTTAGCCCGGGGCTTCCAACTGTCTGAATCTTAAAGCTAGCTAGGCCAATCTGACTAATAAATATAAGACAATTAATCATCTTTTCTAAGAAAGTAGATAACATCTTGTAAATCGATGACTAATATATGTTTAGGTAATGCACGTGTAATGGACAATATGACTAACGATACATTCAAGAAATTGGGAAAAAACTCTTTCAACTACCTCTTTTCAATTTACGATTACCTTCATTTGCAATGATTGAATTGTATCGAACCCAATGAGAATATTCAACATCAATCCTACTAACTAACAATTAGGATCGTATATTGAATGCTATCCAATCATTCTTATAGGATGGCTATCATAATTTGATGGTTAATGGGTTGGTCAAAGATTGATTATTAAAATGACTCTCAAACTGTCTCATTTTATGCCATTATACTATGCTAAGAATAAATACTCTCAATGAAAAGATGTCAATTACAATTAATCGTAGACATTTCTAGACCTTATATACATATACATTTATTCTAAGTAGTATAACATTGACTGGAACGATTCTTCTCCAGTTTTTGCTTATAAACTACTGCTTTCCATTGATTCTATCATTCACCCAGCCAACTTACTTTTAGTAAACTCCTATCACTCCTTCTAAGTTTCGAAATCTCTCAAGGATATTGCACAACCAACTTAATAGTCTGCAATGAGTGCAGCAGTTACTTTGTTTGAAAATGACGGCCATTATATAAGAACAAAGGACAGACAAAATGATAGAGATGACTAAGAATAAAGAGAGGTTAAAGAAATCTACTTAAACTACTACGTCATTATGAGCATCTAAGATGGAAGGAAAGAATAGCTTTGGATGGTTAGCTATAAATTTTTCATATTGTACCTCAATCAATTACTTTTAATAGGAAAGAAATACTGCCGTTTTACATAAAAAAAAAAATCTCTACTACCGTCGTCATTCAAATTAGGTTATGGCCGTAAGATAGTCCATAGTAGCCAGTCTGTTTGGGTAATCAATGATACTGTACTGCAAACTGTCTGGAAACATCCAATATGACAAATGTGAATGAAAAATAAACGGTTATGTTAACTACGATTAAGTGGAAGGAACATATCGAGTAGTTAATTCAATCCTTCAATAGAAATAAACGCCTTGAAAGTAGAGGCTGTCTTCCTTTCGTGAAATCTTTCATTCTTGTGCAACTTAGGTTACATAACCGTTGTATTATTTCACAGAAATAGTTCAAAACGACAGTTAAACGATATATCGCAAACAGATAGAAAAGCATGACAAAGAACTGCCAAATAATAACTACGGTACCATATCCCATTTTAAGAAAAAGCATCGTCATCATAATCGTTTATGTGTTATGAAAGAACTATTTCCACAGAAATTATTTCAAAATAGTTGGATGATATACCATAAATAACTATAAACGTAAGAAATAAGAATGATTTACGTCTCTGTCTCAATCACTAAAATCATTATGGTGCATTTATTTATTCTATGTCAGAAATAACCCTTCAAAATAGTTTTGCAGACAAATATTGGCTGTTTAGTTATGGATTCTTCTTTACTAAGTGAGAATTGTGGTTATACCTTGATTGATAATTTAACGGGGAAAGGTAATCTTTTAATACTCTAACTGCAATAAAAATGAATTCATCAACTACTGGTAGCATGAAATTAACGGATCTAGAATCATATACGTTCCTACACATCAAAGGCTGAATCATCGGCCATTCATTAAATTGAATATAACTTACGTATAGTCCACGCGTACTTAATGAAATACGAATTTATCAAACAAAGCAACTGGGTACTAGAGTACTAGAAAAAGAATTATGGAAACGATTTCGTCGATTGCCTTCTAAAATAACTAGAATCAACGCTAAATAGAATACAGTACAATCATTATTGTATCCCATGCGTTTATAGGTCATGATAAAGAATGATAGGATTGTAAGAAATTATGCATTAAATATTCAAGACACATACGGTAACAGATTTGACTCTATTGCATGTCTTGAGTATATTGACACATTCGATTAAATTGAAAAGATCAAGAAAAGCTTCTCGTAGCGTTGATAAATACTATCTAGACACAGTATGGGTAGGTTGATTTAAGTTAAGATGAATAAAGCTCTGTCTAGGATGGTTTAACTCTCCAACTTTTCTAGCTTAGATAATAAATTAAGCTATGGCCAATTCTAGAAGTGACTGTCGTATACAAAAGCCTATACTGTATTATTTGACTGCAAACAAGACCGCATTATTAAGACGATATTAAATTGACTATTTGGCCAATTATTCTCCCTATCGTAACTAAATCGACAATTTGCAACTTCAATAGTTTCGGAAGAAGATGGCTGACAAGTAAATTTGAATGGATAAAAATCGCCATGACTACCTTGGGCTACAATTTCATGTTTGTAAGGAGCAGTCATGATGGCGAGACTAGACGTTATTTAAAGTTTAAATAAGATCGATTTGATAGGTCGTCCCCTTATTAATAAAACCTGTCCTAGAGATCCGAAACCGCCTACCCTATTAACATCATTTTTAACCGATAACTTTTCAACGAATTCGATAATACTTCCGCTAATCTGTATCAATCCTCTAATAAATTGTATTAATTAAAATCTCTTTACTAATTCGTTAGCGCTAATACAATTAACTAGCTCATTCAGTTCTAAATCCATAATCTTAAACATCTATAGAAATAGTTAACTTTGATAAGCAGCACTTTTAATGGAAGACCAACATGGATGAAAGACGTTAAAAAACTAGCAGATGAAGGCTGAGTTTAGTATTATCAGTGCTAGTAGAACTCGTTTAATCGAATGAATGTAAAAATTTAAGGGCATCTGATGATCATCAACGCGATTTGTTCTATCTACATGATTGATTAATGGAATATCGTTGTCAAAATGCCTTTACACAATATTTGATTGATAATACCAAATAAAAATGTTTGAAAGCATATTGACGTATTTTACGTTCCTACTTCTGCTGTTCCATGTCTTTATCCATTTCCTGCTACTGATTATTATCAATCATCAAGTAATCATAAATGACCAATACCCTAGCTGGTCTCTATTTGGAATAGTAGAAAGATGAAGATGTAGAAATGCCACTAGCAATTTAAATAGGAAGCATGCAAAGGATAAATTAATATAGTTATTGAACCATTTTTGGATTTAAAATATTTTCGGTTAACATTACTGAGTTGGCAGCGGTACAATTTCCTTAAAAATGTCAGATTCTCAGATGAATTTGATAACATTTTCAATTTTAAAATATAATATTGAATAGCACATTGGAAATGATTCACTCCTTAGAAGCTTGATACTGAACTCAAACGGCCGTAGTTCTGCTCTGCTAATAAAATGATGCTACGTGAATTGCATAGTTAAACATGCCTATTTTACTAGGGATATCTTGACAATAAAGCGTTTAAAATTGTTGCGAAGCCTTCCCCTCCCGATAGTTTCATTTTTTTTTAGTCATCACGGCGTGATAGGTATAAGACAACTGCCGAATTCTTTTGAGTTAGTATACGATTTTAGCGAGGATAGTAATCAACAGAGACCGTAAATCTGAGTGATGCTATTAAGAATTGAAAAAGATAGAGGAAAATAAACAACTTTAAAGCACTTACTCAACTACTGTAGTATGCTCAACTAGCAGTAAATAAAAGTAGACGTTGTTATACTTGTGTAGCACGATTGGAAATGGATATAGAGTGATGCTATGATTGTCAAGATCGCCATTATTGCAATATGTACCCTTCAATATCTACTTATATAGTTTTTGAAAAAGAATTTGCGATACAACTACCGACTTACCTTGACTCATGGTTCACTGATTTCTATGAAGGCATTTATGTCGATAACCAATAAATAATCCAACTAAAATAACGAATATACAGAATTTCGCTACGGCAAAGGATAACTTTTTTGATAATAACTTCTTCTTTAACGCTTTGATATTTGTATCTAAGCTCCAATTTACCCTTTAATTCTCTTATTAATTCAGCAATAATAAGTATAAAAGACTACAACGTTCTTTGTAACCAATTTTTTTGTATGTGTTTGTGCCTCAGTCTTGTTGATTTTCCTGACAAAGATGATACCATGTAGTTCGCTTTAATTCAACCAATTTCTTGCCCCTGGACTATTGGTCTGGGTATACTTTTTTAATCTGCACGACGAGTGTTGATTCTTGGTTAGATAAATTAGATAAGGTTAATATAATTATTTAAGTTATCGCTATCGTCGTCATTTTAACGGATGTACAAATTAATCAATAAGATTTTAATCAAGTGATTTATTTTGGACGAAATTTGGCCTACTAATACATTGACAAATATTTTATACTAGAGTGTGGCAAATCGAGTGGTGTTAACAGAAATGCTATAGATGGCTTGGTGAAACAATTGTCTTATGAGCCGTTTTTACTGAATATGAGTAAGATATTAGTCATAATTACAAAGTTAACGTTATTTTGAACAATTCTACTTCGGACTGGATCTTATTGTTTTGATGATAATAGGCACAATAGTAGAGTTGATTGGTCTAAAAAGCAATCATATAAAAGACGTATACTAACAAGAGTCGCAGCAGCAATCGGTATAGTCAATAGAATATTTTATAAATTTACTTTATTCTCTATCGATTCAACATTATTGATTTTAACATTAAGGAGGCCATTACAAGGAGTGATGATAACTATGACTACAATAGACTAGATAACTTTTGTTTTATGGTTCGATAAAACAAAAGAAAACACGTTATTGCCGCTAATACAAGTTATAAATATCAATATGTTATGCTGGGAGAAAAAAGATAAACTACGATTGATCTTGTCATTTTGTTGAAATACTTTATTCATTCGATTAGAAGTGATCTATACAAAGTTATTCGGAGCGAGATGGCAATCCAGTATCGATAGTATGCGTTGAGTTGGATATTGATTGAATTGTTTAATACTTTGATGACACACCATACTGTCAAAGTTTAACTATGACTCACCTATCTTACATTATGCCATAGTAGGCATGGGACTTTGAGTTTAACAAATAAAAAAATAGATGGAGTTATTATATACACCTTCTGTTTAAAATACGGCACATTATCGGTGATGATATACAGTGCCTAAAGTGTTTGTTTTATAAATGGATCTATGTCAATGGACAAATTTAGGCGGAATGACACAGATAAAATATTATCTTAAATTAATTTCAACGTATATAGACGTTCAAGTTATCCTATAAAATTAAAATAACTCATTTAATCGACTTCATCTCGGGTATCGATTTTATCGTTAAAAAAGTAATAAAACACTCAAATTGTGTTACTGGATTTCACGATTTTACTTCGTTGTTACTGCATTAGTTGAATGATAGCGTATTTCGAATGTTAAAAACTAAATCGTCAAGATACTTAGTGGATTACGGAGTAGAGCAAGAGCAAGGATAATCTTAATTTTCGTTATTAAAATGTCATCTTAGCGACATGTTAGCTGATGAAGATGAACAGCGTCCAAGTTCATGCCGCTATCAATATGAATTACGTCCATCATAATGGTGTAGTTAAAAGTTATAACTTAGTGTAACTATACAAATCAATCATTGATTTTAGATTGTTGGCGTTATGTGAATGCATGTACAGAGACAGACTAAATAAATATTATAAAATGGGTCAACGAATAATAATTGACATGCATTTATTCCATTAGATAAACAAAGCTATTTTGAATTCTTACCTGCCAATAATGTAGTTTACCTACATATAAAAACAATCGCCTTATGACGTTTTATTCTGCGTATTACTTATCTATTGATCAATCACTGCAGTATAGTGCCATCGATTCATAACATGCCATTACTCATTTGCGATTATATTCTTGTTACTTGTAATAGCCATACAATACTAGCCTTGTTCACAACTATTTTCACCAACACAAATGTATTACAGCTATTTGAAAATCAATTAATGCTGATCTAAGATTTTTTTACTCATTGTGTCGCTATGACCTACATAACCTAATAGAACTTTAAGAACCTTTTAACTCAAAGTAAACTCATCATTAGTATTTATAAAAATAAAATTGAATAATACTGACCTCTTTACCGCGCTTATCTATTAGAATGCATTGCACTCCATCTTGTACTAATAATTAATGAATCCTTCATACAAACAAATAAATGGTTGTCATTCATTAGCATAACAAATCGATTTTAAGGCAGCTAATCGCATTGGAATGAAGATTTTTCATTAACACAGTACTACTGTAATTTTAATTATTCATTGCAATTATTCATTGCAATATGTAAATTAACATAATTACATTAGCATGAATAACACCAGTAAAGTGATAACACATTAGAGTATTTGCTTTAAAAATGATTTTAAAAGTTCCAGTTTTACTGACAAAGTTTACCTCCCACCTAAAGTAAACGAGTGTAAATTTATTTCTACTAAATGATTGATCGGTTGTTAAACAAACCAAATGTAGGTTTCTATCATAATTTCTTATAACTAATAACTAAAAAGTGACTAATGCTAGCATTCATGGGCTAATTAGCAACAAATTGCCATAGGGTAGTCATGACATTGACCGCAATTATGACTTATCAACTCTTGTGAGTAATATTCTAATACTTTTTAATAGATACGGTATAAAGGTATACATTACAATTCTTTCAAGCAATGGTGCAACGGAATTGAATTACAGTTCAAATTCATCAAGAATAAAACCGATAATAACGTTTTAGGTAGAAATGAATCCAGATTATAGGGCCTCAAATTAAGCTAAAAACGATTCTTTTGAATGAAAAATCGTCAAATAGCGATATAAATGCTAATGCAATAGAATTAGTGCATTAAAATAAAAAAGGTTTTTTCAATTTGTTGTACTGTTACTCTTGAATCATGTGGTTACCTCCTACTCTTAACGTATCAATACGAATAGTTTCCAGAAAGTTGATTTATAAAATGATGGGATCAATTCTAGAATTGATCTTTTAGGTCACAAGTTACAGTAGTACTGTAGAATAAAGATTACATTAAGAGAAGATGAAATATTACACGTTGCAAATCAAAACTGATACGATCAAGCTTGAACTAATCTATTACATGGTTAATTAAAACGATAATTAAATGATTGTACATAATAAAATTACTTCTATCTTAAAATTAAATAGACTGTATTTAAACTGTGAAATAGATCGCGTTATCATCAACATCGCTGGTAATATCTGAGGACAAATACGAATTGATATGATAATGAAACGAATGAGTCATCTGTGTATCATCAAGTTATAATAAAGCGTGCAAGATGGATAGAATTAATTACTTGTATTATTTAAAATTTTAAATTTCTAATTAATTACAGATCTCATTAAGTCAATTCTCGTCGATCTTTAATTCAACATAATACCAGTGTAATGAAGAGGATATTAAATCAACCCTTCAGGGCTTTCAATCTATTCTAACTAATAAATAGAATTTCAACTTGACAAATTGCAATATAAAAAGCCTTGATCTGACTAATACTATCCACATAGTACAATGTCATTGCAAATATAATTATATTATTAATATGTTGTTCAACTAAATAATAATCAATACGTTTTTTACAGTGTATTAAATGATTTTAAGCTCATTGTATTTGATAAAATAATATGCTACTTCGAGGTTATTTTATTGCTTTCTTAATAATAGTATCGTCACTATTATTACTATCTAGTTGTCTACATCATTAATTTTATTACTTAGATCTGATATCTATGCCAACTTTTTAATAACTGTATCAACTATCTGTCAAAGCATGCACGATCATTTGTTAGATTGACATAAATTTCTATTGAGATTAATTGGTGATAATAATATACCCGTATATAACACTAATGAGACGAATAAGTTATGTAGTATATGTTCCTAAACTGATAATACAACTTTAATTACTATACAATCTTAATTAAGAATAAAGAATAGGACTGTCAATAGAACTACTAGCTCTACAATTAAGCTATAGTGTATTCAATATAAGTAGCTATTTCTCGATAAAAATACTAATAAATCTTAATTATGGTTTGCATTATCATTTTAGCGTCGCATCATAGTAGTATAAGTTGTTGCATTTTCTGAGTTTCTAATAACTATATTATTTTTTAATCATTCTATACTGATAAATATAGATTTTAATCTTGTCCAAAAATATGATTAAGTGCCATTGAAGGGGTAATCTAGTGTTATACACAGCTGCCTTTGGAAGGTAGTAACGGTATTTGATTTAGATAGCTCGTACTTCTCAATGTAATGCTTTAATGCCATTGTGAAATCTTTATTCATCTCTAACATGGCAATTCTTTTGTCTTTTTGAACCTAAATTGTGAAGTTTATTTAAATCTGCATCATTAAGGTACAGCAACGTGACGAAATAATATCATCGTCGTTATAATAGCTTTGATATAACTATGTTGAAGAAAGTGGTTCAAGGTCACAACTGGAAATACTTGTACATAAGGCATTTTAATTTCACTGATTTATATTTACTATACTTTCAGCTTTAAATAAGAAGCATTGTATTTCGATGACTCATTCGTAAGAACTCAACCGAATTTATTGTAGCACTGCATATCTAGTCCAATTAAGATACCAATACAATAATGTAAAGTA
Source organism: Trichoplax adhaerens (assembly GCF_000150275.1). Classification (NCBI taxonomy): domain Eukaryota; kingdom Metazoa; phylum Placozoa; class Uniplacotomia; order Trichoplacea; family Trichoplacidae; genus Trichoplax; species Trichoplax adhaerens. The sequence goes on from NW_002060948.1 coordinate 3,533,135, forward strand.
GAAATGATGAAATTTTAAACCGCCATACAAGAATACTTTTGTATTGCCACGGATAACTTCAAGGTTGCTCGTTACTCTCGTGCACAGTACTATAATTTATTTACGGTAAAATTTTGCAATTTATTTTATCATTTTAAATATAAATAATTAGTCGATAGCCTACTTAGCCTCATTTTAAGATCAATGAATCATATGATGTATCTTGAGACTGGATACAAATAAGATATTATTCATATTCAGGTCGTATTTGCAGGGTAGTTACGTACGATCTCATAGCTATAACAATCCCAACAGCAGATGATTTATTGTTGTGGTTCAGAATAGTATAACTTGTTGTATGCTACCTGCAACGATGTCAATAAAGATGTCTAAAAGGAAATCCATTTCAAACGATTCATTATAGCTAATTAGGCCATCGAGCAGTATATACAGATAAAAGAAAGTAAATAGTTGGTTACAGTACAAGATAAGTTACAATTCCAAGCTTGATGTTGGAATCAAGTGCACACCGCCATGCTGCAGTATAGCATCGTCTACAGTACTGTAACTGTGTAATGTCTGCATCGATCGTGTACTGTATGCATCTGGACTACAAATTTACCTAATATTAGATCTTATGATCTTCGTTCATTTAAGTTTTGCGATTTATGTTCCCACTGTGCACAGCACGGCGTTCTAGCATTTGTGATCATCATCATGACCTACAGTAACTAATAACTAACTATACTAGAAGAAGACCTGGACTGAACACTCTTGGACGGACAAACATTTTAGGCCTCATCTCGTCCAACTATTATGCCAAAAACATCGTTATGGCAGTACTTTACTATGCAGGCGGTCGATTTTGAATTGGTTAATGTTTTCTAAATGAAGTCATATTGCATTGAATTTTACTCGTATTATCTGTTACAAGTTTCTGCTTGAAAACACTTCTATAAACTGTCCTTGACTGTCCTTGACGAAGACAAAAATACAGGATTTGACTAGAGTCCTTATGGGAGTCCTGGAAAAAGTTCATCGTGTGAACGTACCTTTATTATAGACTACCTTCCACGGACGTTTTTAAATATTGTAATAAAAGTAGATTTTTATCAGAAGTTTTCCTAGGTCTAGGTCTAACTTTATTATCATTAATGGGAATGATCAATCCATGTCTTCTTCTAGTAGTCCATGCTGATCCACGACTTCTTGATAAAATAATGTTCTCTTATAATTTACTATCGAGAAGTCCGTGTCATCATACCGTATACTATGCACAGTATAGTACAGGAATCACATAGTGAAATGCGCAAGACTCGCTGAAAAGGCTTACAGTACTGCATACTGTACTCAGTGTACTGTACACTGTACTCAACGTACTGTACATTGTAGTAGCACTTACGTTGCCTTTTAAGGATATGTCTTTGCGCAAGTCCTCTCTCGGCCTTTTCCACGCTCGATCCTGGTTAAGAACGTAGTCCAAAATCGAAAAATCATGGTAAGAATCTGAAAGATATCGCTTGCATCCCTTTTAGTTCTCGAATAGAACCCAATTCTTAATGTAAAATAGGCAATCTTTTTGTGTTTTCGTCATCTTATGTGTAAATTAGCGATTGAGATGCTTGGAAACATTAGATTATCGATGTAAAGTGTAGATAGATTTCTGGAAATTTCAACATGGCGTCTGCTAACAATCCGCCTATACAGATGTAACAAAACCAAAATGTTACATCTCGATGGAATCAGTCTACTATGGAGATGACTGGTAGTTCTTTTTTTACTTACGGTACTTTATTTTATACTATCAGAGATTCAATAGAGGATTACACAACTACTTTGCTATTCAAACGCGTATCTGCATAGTTATTGGCGTGAACGACTTTAAAGCACCAACTGTAAAGCACTAAGCTTGATTAGATGATCTTATTCAGGAGATTTTGAATTTTTAATCTTAACTGACGTATAGTTAAACCAGCTTACCTTTATTTCATAATACACATTAGCCGGCTAGTAACTAAAATACTGATAATCTTGTTTCAGTTTCTACACATCCTACTGTCAATACATTTGCAGTAGGTTGAATTTTGAAGGAGTATACATCGTCCTTTGTAATGTACCATAGTTTCCAGATATTCACAACACGTATACATTACTTCTGCGTTTGAAGTTCTGCCCCATAAGGATAACAATGTGAAATTCGATAATTATGTCATGTAAATGATAATATTCGTCGTACCGCAAACTGTATCTCTAGCATAATTATATAAAGCTTAAACCGATTGGCTTTGTTGGTTGTTCCCTCGTTCCTTTGCCAACACTGATTACTCTGCTGTTTTAGCTTGATTCTTAATCCACACTATGCAACAAGTTAGGCTGATTGTAAAATAAATGATGTATATGAAGGCTAAAATGTTTGTTCGTCTTTCTACTAACTTAGTCGTCACACAAATCGTTCATTATCAAACGGAAATTGGCTAAAAAGATGAAGCAAAACAGGCCAGTCCCTCAGTGGATCCGATTAAGAACTAATAACAAAATTCGGTATGTTGGTGAACTGAATGCAATCAGACTCGTATAGTTGATTATTAATCGTAAAGGTTATAATCCTTGTTATTAGTATATGGATGTGCATCATATATAGAGATTAAGTCCATTAATTTACCGCTTAACCAATGACGATATCTACTAGCGAAACCTACATAAGTAGATAACCAAGTTATTTATTCGAATTTATTGACTTTCAACTTTATAGCTACAACACGAAGCGAAGACATTGGCGCCGTACCAAATTAGGATTGTAAGAACTTTCTCTGGAAACATTGATCTTCTAAAATATGTGGATTCATCCTGTAAAATAGAATGGACAAACTGAAAAAATCCTATAGTGATTGTCCTTACGGCCTGTTCGTACTTTGTAATTGGGATTTAGAATAAAATTTCCATTGCAGTTAACAAATCTTTGAGATGTTTATACTTAATTTGCTGGTTAAAATTCTGTTTGTAACCTTGCTATAGACTTTGATATACTTTAGCGTCTTAAGTCTCCTTCTGTAGCATGTCTTGAATAATGTAGCTTCCACGTAAACAAAGAGGTTGTAGCTGTTAGATTCCTAAAACTAAAATTGTATGTACTGTAAGGACAGGCATAACAATGTACGGTAGACTGCATAAGGTAACTCCGAACACAAAATATAGCAAAGCATAAAGCGATTAGATCAATACAGGTTATGTGGAAAAATTACAAAACGAAGGAAATGATAAATTACAAGTCCAACGTCGTTCTTATTCGATCTTGATATCTTTTATATTATGTGGCAACAACCTAGCTGGTAGATTTCTATGGTCATAAAGCTTGATAGCCTTCAACCAATACTCGTATTAGTAATGAATTATCAGCATTGCACGAACAGGTATTTTCAGCCACCATGATCAACACAGATTAAGATAAAGATCACTTGACGATAATCTGACTACATTGGTAGCAGTGATGTTGAAAATTATATACTTGAATATACCCTAACCTGCTGACGTATGATTGTCTAATTCATGTTATTATAAATTATAACCTTAGAGTTCTGTAAGTATTAGATTTCTACGCTAATAACTATGATTATAACAGTCTATCGGTCAATTCGACTAGGTCTCCTTACGTACCGGCATAAAAATTAAAAATTACGAGAGTGATAAATAGAATGACATGCTCTTATATCGTTGCAGAATCTCTGAAAACGAACTGTCAGTATGGTTAGGTTGGTTCATTAATTTACGAGCGCATTTGCATGCGTATAGTGTCATTAAATCGCTTCGAAAATTACAAATGTAGAGAAAACTACATAACTGTTAATTTATCATAAATACTGCACTTGAACTACTGTGCGATGCTAACGTTTCGGCGATATATTAAGTAAAGCCAGTTAATTATCTCCTAGAGTGTACACTAGAGACTCTAATAAGGTCCAGGACTTCTAGTGTATACTTTGCAAGGATTTACGATGCTTCCTGGGCAGTAATAAAATTGTGGTAATTATAATCAAGAAACATTCCATTGCACGATCTTTACTAATTAATTAAAGGGTGCTATTAAAAAATAAACTCAAAGAGGCAGCCAGTGTTAAAATAATTAATATATAGTAAAATCAATTTCTAGAACCGGCATAAAATTATAGATTTAACCTTAGTTAAGCCTAGGCTGCAATTTATACGGTATTTAGCAATACTTGAGTCTACTCAGCTCTAACTTAAGTTAAGATGGTATATCCACGATTAACAACACGACAGCAACATTATACGTATATTCTACCTGAGATTAGAAATACTATGCGATTAGGATTCCGTGAGTTTCAATGAGCTAACTCAAGCGTGTTCATATCGATGTTTCATGACTAATTATTATTTATGTGTATTAGTTAAGCTTAGAAGCATCAACCCTTATTTAAGAAGACACTATAAGGCGTAATTCTATAAGTAAATGAGCTGACGATATGGAGTTAACAGACTCTGAGTCACAATCAGAGGACAATGCCTTGGAAGATGTATTCGGAAGTAATCAACAAAGTACTGATATCAACCCTTTTGATAAGAATAATGTGCGACTTCGAATCTTAAAATGTGCAGCTAAACATGGCAACTGGGTCGCATTAGCATCACGATTAGGAATTAAATATAAAACCGCATATAGTTGGATAAGAGGTAGAAGACATAACTGTCCACCTCCTCGAAGAGGAGCTTACAAACTCCTCTCATCCGATGATATCGACACATTAATTCGATGGATAGAAGATGATCCAACATTAACTCTAAAACAAATTCGGGAAAGAATTTTTCGTGAATTTGATGGAATGGATATTAGTGTCAACACAATTTCAAGCTATCTCTTAGAGCGCCAAATATCCATAAAGACGTATGAACCAAATTTACTAAGCATAGGTAAAGAAGACACTCAAGAAGCGCGTTGCAAATATATTAATCGGATTACAACAGCAGTGCAATCAGGTAAAAGCATCATCTGGATAGCAGAAATCAGTTTTAGTATCTGCTGCAATAGCACTCAAGAGGTTGAGATTGAAATTAGGAATCCTGTCCCTTTACCTAGTAGCAAGAATCCAAATGTTCACCTGATCGTTGCCATGGCCGACAATGGTATTATTAAGATTACGAAAAAGAAACAGTATTTCAAAGAGCAAAATCTGAATTATTGGATAGTAAGATTATTGAAAAACCTTAAATCTCAAGGAATGTCACTCGATAACGTGGTGTTAATTTGCGATCTTCCCAAATCGCGTCAATCTAGTCTTCAATTAAAGATTTTTGACATAAATCCTCAGATAAAACTATTTCGGTTAGGGCCTTACGCATCATTATTAAATCCAGCTGAAATGTTATGGTCTAAAATAAAGGCATTTATTAAAGCCAATCTTCGTAAATGTATGATGACTCGAACCATTAGTCGCGAACAACGCTTCGTATACCTTCAAAACTTTATCCATAATGCCATCGTTTCCTTGACAGATAGCGATATTCAAAAAGCCTCACAACGTATGACCAATTTCCAAGTGTGATTTCATGGACTGAAAATCGTTATTGCACTTTACAAATCCAAAACCTAACGAGCAATGAAGAATAATCAGCAAATTTCTGAACTTCTTCATAAACTTTCCATCTTCTTGGCCAGTATGAATGGAATTAAGAGCACTTTTAAGCGTAAAGAAGCTCATAACGTGCCTTTTCTTCAACTACAAGTTAATGTTAAATCAATAACTTATGTCCTAATTCAGAACGAAGAATTACTTTCTCACTGTCATCTTTTCTTCATGATACCTTCCATTGCCTCGATGGATAGTAATCATGGTGTAGCTATGTGATAAAGTGTCTTCTCAATAATGAAGCAAGAACTACAGTTTCTTGTAAATTTCTTTTTATTACATAAGTTATGTTCGTCTAATAACTATCAAGGACTATCTAGATGCAACCAGGCTATCTCTAAACTATCGAAATTACTACATCAATATTCACGATTTATATATAATTCTATTATCTCGTATACAATTCATCTATTTTCGTACGCTCTAACAATCTTAGTCTTAAGATCTATCCGTGGCTGTACTACAAACTATAAATACTAAATACAGTATTTCATGGTTTATAATTTATTCTGTTGTGATTTAATGATCTACTAATTATAGTATTAGTGAACTTGTATGTAAAAATTTTTGAATAAGAATGGTGTATTTTCTGTTAATGAAACGATAACAGATGTATTCATAATTATTGAAAGTTAGGCGACTGATTTTGTGAAATCTTGAAAAAGTAAGCCTTTAATCATAAATTCTCTAGCAATCTTAAATCTAATTTACAGCTAAGATACACATATCATAGCTAGTATAATTTCACTAAAAAGAGAATAAATTTTTGCCTTTTTCGATAACCATTGCTGCTAAAAAATATATCAATTTTAATGTCACTGCCATATCATAGCGTTTTTACAAGGAATATAACATAAAGAATATTTCCAGAACGTAGCCTGTATTTGTAATTATTTTACTCTTTCCAATATTATTGAATAAACACTGTTTGCGGATAGCTATAACAACGGTATTACTTTCATCAAATAACATCCTATACTAATTTTAACTGATATGATAATTGATTGAAGGGAATTAAATAAACTTTATTGATCTGATTAACAAAACTATTATCATTTTGAATTTTAGCTCACTCAAATCTGAATCTATAAATTACATATACAATTGAAAGCAAATCAGTAAAATTATAAGTATCTTGATATAAACTGATAACCCCTATTATAGCCATTTTTTTAATTACTTGAAAATTATTAAGTGCCTTGCGGGATTGCTTAAAGGAAAAGCTTTCAAATTGAAGTCTAGCAATCTCTTAGCTATGCATACAATCGACCGATAAACTAGTGTACTACCCCACTCGCCTACATTCGTATACACGTAAACGATAAGTTAACTTTACTGAACCTATAATTTTACAAAGTAATAGCTAAGCAAACTTGACTTGATATATACACAAACAAAAGTATTTAATAAGATTAATATATAACGTAATAATCCAGTTGTTCTTTATTAAAAGTCTTCCAACTTGACAACAAGATCCTGGAAATCAAAGTTCAAATCCATTGTGGTCACGACTGAGCAATGTTAGAATGAATTGAAAACTATAAATATATTGCAGGAATACAGTCCTAAAATGGAAGTGTAATCAATAACGCATTGCTAAAAATATTATCAAATGAATTAATTTTGGAGAATAATAAAATTGGTAACACAAATATTGGAAGAATTTAACAGCAGTTTACGTAACCTTTGAAATAGGGACCCGAACCCTATCACCCTAATTATCAAATTCGACCTTCATTGATGAAGCAATTACTCTTACGTTCTTTACATTCTTCCTATGTGTCATGAACGCATGCTAGTAAAGAAGCCATAATAAACATAGTTTTTTATTACTGAGATATAGCACAGTTAAACAACTCTCGATAATTATTGTTAAATTTAACTCAATTTCACTTTTCTGTGATCTCGTAAGGTAAATAATATTAATAAATCGATGGATAAAACTTTAAACGCTACAGTGGGAGTGCAAGCAGGTCCCAGTATTTGTATCACGTTTGATGAGTAAATTTAATGGATATGATTAAATTCTCTATTCTCTACTTCAATACTCAGCTTGAAATCCAATTACATATAACTAAGCTGCAATGTAATTTTGATAAAATGATATACCTTATCGTGACAATTTTATGAATTCGAATAGGCCGGTAACTAGTAATAAAAAAGACGAAATACTATTATTTAGATAAGAAGTAACGTTAGAAATAAAATTCAGCTAGCTTTCTGGACTCTGTAATATTAAACTACATTTTTACGCGTAAAACTATATATATACTGCATTGAGATAGAAATCTAGTAAAGTTAAACAGCGAAAATAAGTACCGTGCAAGAGAATTTTATAAATTCATTGAATAGCTTATGTATAGTAAAATTCTAACATGATAAAATAATAAATAATTATCCTAATTACAAAAGATATTTTCAATTTGATGCTTACGTGTCCGACGTAACAATTACCAAAGGGATTAGCGAATTACTTAGATGGAATATTTATTAAATCAGCTTTCTTGTCAAGATCCTTTAGAAAAATGGAATAGCGATTGATAATTTAACATATATAAGAAGATATTTACACAGTCGAACAGAAAATAAATCAATTAATCACTTAAACCTTTTTAAAGTAAGAATAATATAATGATTATAGAACCTTATAACATTTAAATTATTTACAAGATCGATCCACATTGTACCTGATATTTAGACACCTTTGTTTTATTTCCTCTTACTTTATGAGGCTTGGAATTTATTTTCCTGTTAACATTATTTATCATAATTTCTATCGCATTCATGACGAACCATTAATTATTTCACCCAAAAACTCGATTGTATCTTCTATTTGTTGTGAAAAGAAAGTAACCATAATTGTCATCAAAATATTGAAATTCGAATAACATTCTTGGTAGTCATGGATGTTGTTGTTAGAGTAATATAACGGCAATTTATGTCACTATATATTTTTCTGAAGCAAGACTTTGTAGAAACAAATAAAATACGTCAATGATAAGTCAATATCCAGTTAAAGCGACAAAAGACAGATTCAACTATTATATCAATTGGTTGCAGCAATATGCAAAATAAATCAGATAAGCGTGCCTTTGAGTTCTATTCAGACAAAACTGTAAATACAACTTCTCAACTCCGTTCTAATTTATTATTTAGTACGACGTATTATCATTCTTTTCAAAGAACTATCAGTATTACAGATTAATTGGTATATCAAATTAATGAATAAGATTTGGATGTACCGCTTCTAATTCTCAATTTCATCTACACTCATCTATAAGTGGGAAGATCCCTAGAAAAGGATTAAAGAGTAACAACAGACTTTTACATCTCCTCAAGCTAAGAATTTACTAACATTTTCTCTCTATCGATTTAAGTACAGTTAAAATCAACTTGAAAACTTCGTAGGTTAATAAATCGATTTGTGAGCAAGTTTTAAATTTTCTACTGAAGAATCCTACTTTAAAACTGCTATTGTAGAACTCAGCAATAAAACTATTAGTAATTAAACTATTTTTCGCTATTCGTATGTGGATCACTAGTTAGTATACAGAATTTTGCATTTAATTATCAGTAAAGATAATACGTGGTTATTAATTAACAGAAGACGGTTGGTTAAATACCTGGCTAAAAGATATAGAAATCGAAAACCCATGGATCTCGCGATGAAAATACCAGTATTCTTATCAATGTTATATATCGTTACTATCACGGCAAAAATATCAAGTGCTAATGGTTATCGAACAGTCTTTGTGAACCTAGATGGTAAGACTTTAAATAAAATGAAATTTGTCAAAAATGATGTACCGATTCAAGTAGATGCAGAAACTAGGCATAACATAACCAGTAAATGGCTAAAATTACGATTTAAGCAAATAGGAACATCGGGCAATAAAATGTCCAAACTATCCATGAAATCTCTTAATCAAGACTCTTTCACAAAAATTCAATCATCAAGTAATCACAGAATACATCGTCGAGCGATTAACACTGAGGCAAATGTTAGGGATCATTGCCAATTAAGAGAGATAAAATATCAAGCGTATCGTTGGATCAATACTTCTCATATTTTTTTACTAAATGATGATACAAGTAGAGCATTCAAAGTTGCCCAAATAACGGAGATATCAGGAAACAATAAAAGTAACGTGCATATAAGAATCTGTACAGAAGTTATTGATAATAGATGGAATGAGACTTTAAGAGTTTTAAATTATATTACACCAACACTAGAATTATTTTGCTACACACCAGTAATCATATTGCATATTGTAATATCTCGGCTAAATGAACGGTTCGATTACTTTTTCTTAAGTACATTACTTGGCACGATTGGTTACAAAATATTGAGACTAGCTGGCTCAATACTGCAGCATATTCGACCTTCTTTATTACCTGAATGCCAAGTATTGGCTACATTTAGGCATTATTTTCTAACCGTATCCTATGCATCAATGATTGTGGTAGTCTTTGATATTTATTTCTATTTCTCTTGTCATACTCCTCCTTCTTCAGAAGGTTTATTAAAAATCTATTACATCTGTTTTGCATGGCTAATTCCAGCGATGCTATCAATAACGTTGTTTTCGATCAAGTATGTCGACAATTCGTATGATATTTTAGACGGTACCCCACGGTGTGATATTACTGAAACTTGGGCTCGTATGGCCTTTGTTATCATTCCATGCGTTATTACATTTTTAATTACCATCTTGTTTCCGTTTTTTGCAAAGAAAGTTATCAGATCTCGAAGACTAAAGTATCGAAGAGCATCGGAAGATAAGAAGCTAATTGCTAGAAAGTACAATTGCATCATTAAATATACCATCTTTGTTATGATTATTTTGGCTGCCAATTTAGTCAACGACACAACAGAAGTCAGTATTGCAACTCATCAACGAATAGTTCAATTGCACGTTTTTGCTCGCGTTGCTGATATTTTATGTGCCATATTCAGTGTAATTGTCATGGCTGTAATGTTTTTTAAATGGTTAAAAGTAATGAACAGCTTTGCCAATCGTAGGCAAGACCTCAATCAACTTATGAATCATAATCAACAATAATATCATACTTTATAGAATAGTAATAAGATGGCTTTTACTAATTTAAATCAATAAATATTTCATCTACTGTATACCTAGCGATATTTCTGGTGTTTATTCGATTTATTTCCTTCAATAAAGTTATATCTTTCAATACTGATAGATATAAAATATTTTGTAGGCCGCGTCCAAGCGTAGGGAAAGACGTCTTGAAGGAGACATAAATTAAGACATAAACAGAATAAGCGACTATGTATAGTATTATTTATTACTTATTAGTCAATCTGCTACTTTTATATCTGTATTGTAAATTCATTACTTCTCAGTAAATAACTTTATTAAGTTGAGGGGAAAAAGCTGTCCAAATGTAGTACTTATTCCTTCAAGTTGGTTATGATAAGATCTCTATGTATGTGAGAAAAAATATTGAACAATCCAGTCCAAACAATGATTGGACTAGCTAAATTTAGTCTTTCCTCAATTAAATTCTGTAGTAATCCATCCCGTATGAAATGGGAATGTATATCTGCTTACGCTACGTATATTTATACAATTTACCGCTGCTTAGGTTAGTTTACATTAATCTCTGCATAACAATCATCAATCGTACAAGAATACATACATTACTGCAATATAATGTATATATATATATATATATTAATTGATTAATTAATTCGTCAGTAAAACGAAGAATTATTATAATCAGCAATTAATACAGAATAAAAGGCGATAGCAAAGAAATGATATAAGAATAAAAGGATATAATGTCATGTCGATCTAAAAAATGGCACGTTTCAAATTTCATAACATTGTCTCACTGATTTCGGGAATAGATAACTGGCTGAATACTAGTCAATAGCGAGAATATATGACCAATAACGATGAAATGAAAAGTTATAGTTTAACTCGATAGCACAACTATAGTACTGTATATATAATGCATTGATTTCATGATAGAATAATGAACTAGTGCTATAAAGCAAGTCCAGTAATAAATACTAGGATCAATCACTTTCGATACGCTATCTGATTTAGCCATCGAATTATCGATTTTATACGTACTAATTTCCAAGAAAGACGAGTTCAATGAATGACATATAATACCTAGCATTCAATAAAATGCAGACTGAAATCATAGATGAATAATCAATTAAGACTACAATGATATCATAATATAATAAAGACGAAAATAATTTATTTATTTTATTTTAATTAAGAAAATAGGCATTTTCAACGAGTTATGGGTGTTTAATACATAATATTCTAAACGAAGGATTTATCGAGATACAATCCTGAATTTTCTATTGAAATTTTGTAATAAAACTATTAAATTTGTTACGACGCCTGCTAATCAATTATATAATTGTCATTGTAATATAGGACAAAATCATTAAAAAAATAAATAAAACAGAGTTAGGAAATGTTTGAAGGGGCGATTGTACAATTCATGATAAAATTGTACTCTGTTGCCGATGATTGGCATCACTAATTAGAATAGTTTATAAATATAAGCCTACTACCTGGATATGCCCAGTCGGTATGTTAAGTTACAGTACGCATCCTTTAGTCTGGGTCATTCACGTAGGATTATTTCAAAGTTGAGTAATAAAATTCGAAATTGATCTCTTTGAAAGTCAATACTGATGTCTGTAATCATATTCAATACTAATATCAAGAAAGAGAGTAAAGAACATGGATAAAATATAGCAGAGCTGACGCGCATATAGGAGGACTTTTATACATACTGCCATAAAATAATCACCTTGCAAGATGAGATACTGTTCAGTAATGACTAATCTCGAGAGCATATGCTTCCATGGCAATGGCACAATTTAGAGCGTTGTGTTTTGATCTATTGACATTCTATAACGACAGATTCTCTATTTCCTTTCATAGGCCCCCCAATAAGGAAATAATATTGGGCTGTCATGGTGACTTCTTAAAAATGCTGCTGACCTATGAAATAAATCAGCAGTATATATCGTTTTGTTCAAGTAATTATAATATCTGAGACCCAGTGAATCTACTAAAAGGAGTGTAACCCGAACTAGAACCACTGCAATCTGTATGCATTCTCCTCACTTGTATCGAAGTTCAAAGGCTAGATATTTTTACCGAGAAGTTACTGGGGATATCACACTTCTGTAATACAAAAACTTATTTTGCCTTACTGCAATGAATTCATTTTCAACAATTCACGTATCTAATTAAAAAGATACAATGCTCATTAAACAAAAACAGACACATCGATTAAGCGCTTTGCATACGATATAGTGCCCGATTGCAATTGCAGTGCAGTATTAAAGTGTATCATGGTTTAGACTTCCGTAAATAGGAGGCAGCTGGTAGAAGGGAAGTTACGCCACATGATAGTAACAGAAAAATCGCCATTAATCTCAGCGTTTATTACGGTATTTCGTAGCAAAATATTCCATCCTATTAAGAGTAGCAGTACGTCGTTATTAACCATGACCATTCGATTCGAAAAATCTGTCATTATTGTGATATTTAATAAAAACTATACAGCGATACTAATTATTCAATTTAATTAATAAATATACTGTCTAGAGTAAATTCATCAATTGATGAATACTGTATAGTACGTTTCATGCATGTCCTGCGATGGTGCAGTTTGTAGAATAACAATTTCATAAAGTTACTTATTGCATATACCTATTGTCAATCAACTAATTGAATTTAACGATTTTCCTTGATGATATTCTCTATAATAGGTATCACAAGAATCGTCATCATTTTGATATCTCTACTTGAATAATTTGATAAAAATTAAATTGGATTTTTATTTTTTATCCAAATACGATTCCAATTATAATTGAATATTTGGGCAATATTCTCTTGCTACGTTAATAAAGGTTTACAACTTTACGAGCAGAAGAAAGAGACTTGAATAGAAAATGGCCGCCAACAAACACTTCAATTTATTATTCTTTTGCATAACCATACTCTTAATTTCGGATTCTTTGTCGACAAATAAAATAAGAGTATCTATTTCTGAAGGTAAAGGATGTTTTTCCCTGCACTGTTTCTAACAATTAGAATTCAGTGATTTTATTTTGATGTCTTGCGTTGATTAAAATATTCACTGTAGTACAGAATTGAGCAATATTTGCAGAAGTTCCTGGTAATACGAAATTTGCTGTATTTTCGTACGCTTTTTATTGACTATTTGTAATAGATGGTAATCGCAACATCATTTTTTCTTGTCACTCCTATCCTAAAGAAAGCATTGCGCTTAAAGATGCGCGTCTACAGTAGATGTTAGGAGAATTTAAATCTCTCATTTCTAATATTTTAGATCCTGACTTCGTTCCAGACCGGAGCCAGTTGGGCAAAAGAACAGTTGTAACGGAAATGATCCAAAAACGATCATCGCGACGTTCATGCAGATCAATAGACACAATATTGTCCTGCTCTAATGACGATCAGGATACAAAGGCATTTCCTGGTCTATGTCATTGCGATTCAGAATGTATTCTATATGGAGATTGCTGTATGAATTATAAAAATCCTTGTCCAGAGACTAATGTAAGTCTTGTGACTACGACAAATCGGTCTTGCAAAAAAGTTCAGATGACAAATTGGATAAAGCAACGATTGCCAGCTAGACAGAATAAAACGTTGGTTAGTTTATATAACTATCGTTGTCTAAAAGGCTCTTTGGTCGTTACAAAATGCCCTTCGCATTGGAGCGATAGTTACTATCGCAATAAATGTGAGAATATATCAGATACATTCAACTTTTATAGTCATGTACCTGTTGTCCATAATACAACCAATATCGCCTATAGAAACATTTACTGTGCTCTTTGCCATCGAGTTAATGTAACAAATTTACAAGATATCCGCTTTTGGAGCATTGCTATAAAATGTAATTTATCGGAAAATGCTATTGAGTTTTGGAGTTTACAGAGTGATGGTCTATGGAAATATTGCTCATTGATATCGTTGATTAATTATAATGATACGACATCGGCTCCGCGTAGAAAGTGTCGTCTAGAAATGGGTAATGAAATGATCTCTACATGTTTATCTGATCCAAAATCTCTGAAGATGAATCAAAGTTTTTTTCAAGCAATTCGAGACGGCTGCCAAAGCTATATCGCACCAATCGTTTCTGGCGGACAATTATACCACAATCCGTTTTGTTTAATGTGTAGTACAACAGCTATCCATCTTAATGTTAGTTGTCTGATTAGATCACCGCTTCCACCTCAAATGGGTACTCTTGCATTCGGGGAAGGCTTCATAACAGATCTGGCAAATCCCGTGTACTATGACCTACATTATAATCCACTCACGAGCACGATTACTTATCGAAAGTTTAGAGGCAATATGAAAGACAGTTTTACGCTTACAATATTGCTCTTTTGTGAAGTAGGAATGTTGTATAATCCTTGGACAAACCAATGCCAAAATGTGTTCCCAAAACCTATCGCTATATTATTGCATCAAGAGAATAAGACTGATCCATACAAAAATTCAACCAATAATAATAGTAGTAATTTTGAAAACACTATGCAAAATCGAACTTGTCATCTTACCTATGGAAATGCAAATACTACTGCTTATTTCAACGCTACTCATGTTGTTTTTCTACCTACCAATAAGACTTTCTTAGCTGCAAGATTACCAAATCACAATAACCATTTTTCCTTTTATAACTGTACTACCAATAGCAGTAGTGCGTTAGTCAATCAGACGTTAAGTACTGTTGTCTTATCCTCAGCTTTATATTATTCACCTGCTGTAATGTCTATCGTTGCATTTATGTTGCAAATTTATTTTCATTTTCACAAGAGGTTAATTTGCCGATGGTGTATAGCATGTTGGTCACTTACAGTTATGTTGTTAGAGATTTCTATCATCATTAATCAATCGATACAGTCAACTCCATCTGCAATATCCTCGATCGATTGCGATATACTATTAGCCGTCCATCACTTTCTTGAACTTTCCACATGTCTTTGGACTGTTGCGATAAGTAAGGATGTCTATTACCGCAGTCGCCATGATGATTTTTTACATCATTCATCCTTTCCTTGCAATATATTTTGCTTCTCCCTTATGGCTTGGCTATTGCCTGGTGCAGCGGTTGGATGTTTCATAACTATCAATAAATATAGTTTAGGACTAACGTATGGTAACCATACTCATTGCCATCTCCAAGACGCTACCATTCTGGTATGGTATTCTTGCGTACCCTATTGCATCCTTGCAAGTGTCTGCCTTTTAATCTATATCGCGGCATTGCTATCAAGAGTGCAACATCATCGTCAAAGCAATAAGAATGATCGTCGCCTCAATGATGATTCTACGTGTGGGTACACGACCGATCAAGATCAATTCAGTGAATATCAAAAAATTTTATTCTTGATGCTTATGTCCACGGTTGTTAACTCCAATCTCATTGTACGCAGTATTGCAACTATGGCCACAACTACCCTATCGTATATGCAATATATCAGCATTAGTGTTCATTTTCTTCAGGGATTGATTGTCGGTTGTGTTTCATTTGTTGTATGACTATTTTAGACAAGTATTTGCTTTCAACAGTTTATCATGCATGTATTGATTGAATTTCAATGTTGGTAAGTTTTCAACTGTTTCACTTAACATGGTAATCTTCTTAGGTGTTGGCCTGGTGTTAAAACATGAGCCATTAGCGTTAATTATCTGTGGCGTAGCGCATTTCTTGAATAGCGTTCTTTCTTTGAACCTTCATTCACTTCATTAAATACTGTAAAGTGTCAACCTAGTCTATCGGATATCTGTAACATTTGATGCATGTACACTGAGCTAATGTTCAACGATAGTATGAAAGTATTTTGTTATTGCAAACAGCCCTGTCCTGCCCAGTGCCATGGACTACAAAAAGAAATACCTATAGAGCAATTCGCTGGTAGCGTATTTCTTTGATAGTCCATGACTGTGATGAACATTGTCTGGATCAACGCTCGATTGCAATATCGATTGATTTTTACTGACGTCTGCTTAAATTCATATTGAGTAGTCTCATTTTAAACTTTTGCACGTTTGTATGCATCCATTTGGCTGGCCCAGAAGCCAAAGGCATTTGCGATCTACTGCACATCCATCGCTTGCTTGGCATGATTCACTTAATATCCATGATTGCTAATGATAGCTAGTTAGATCCATCTTGGCACCAATTGCGACAAGCCGTTGCGCTCATCCACAACCGCTATACAGTAGAGTCGAATCCGCCACGCCTGTCCATCACTCTAGCATACTGTACTATACTGTACGTACAGTACGTAGATGCACTCATACTGTAGAGTATCGGGTAGTCCGTAACAACCTCGGACACGTTACCGTATCGGCTCGTCGTTACAGCCTGTTACCATGTGAGCCGATACGCTGACGTAAACACCAGTGTTGACCGTTGAAATTTCACTCATAAAAAGCTTGACGCTAGAGGACGCTGAAACGGATCGCAACCACCCACGTCCCAATGACGAACCACTGACGCATGTCACTCAACAACCAACTTTCTTCATCACTCCATGTCAACAACAAGTCTGCAAAGATGATTGCAGCTGATAAACTACCATGACCTAAAACTAGTACTACTGTAGTACTTGCTACCGGGATCAGCATTAATCAACAGCTCTACGACTTCTAGATACTGTACATAGATATCCTTCCATGTGTCAATGGATGTTATTCATTGGGTGCTTGCCTGCTCATGGGCTAGCATCGCTGCATCTGTCGAAAGAAGTGTCGATGTTGATCTCCGTTGCTAAAACTTGTATGTCTATATTTCATCTCGACAAGCTGATAAAGGCTGTGATTGATTTCTTTCAAGTTTAGCCGACAGTCCATTTTCAACAAAATGATCAATAGTATCCAGCATTTGGTAATGATATTTTACTACCTACTGTACAGCATTGCTGAAACTGCAATACTGGAGGTAGTAAAATGTATGATGGCAAAATGCCAGAGACTAAAGATCACTCCATGACACATATCTATCTGTTATCATGCTTTTTCAACTGCAGAGAACTGAAGCAATCATTGGTGCCATCAACAATAACGTTCCATGATATACTGATATGGTACTGTACTTTACTTGGCCTGGTGAACGCCTATATCTGCTATATACTATACTGTATGTCCATTGAGTGTATTTTATCTAGGTCCAAGGTGGGAATCTTGGACAATTTCCAGACTTGCAGTCGCGCCAAAGTACCCTACGATCTAATATGTAACAATAATCAACAGTAGTATACGGTAATACATTAGGCGAATCGGTTCATGTTCAAGATGGCGCACAGTAGTTCCATCACTGCGATCAATATGGAAATTGATGCTATCGATGCTCGATGCTTTCTATGTAGATACAGTAGATCTTTGGCAATCATATTTCTATTTACTAATGCACACGAATCGTTATGATGTGTCAATTCTTTGCATACCTATACAGCATTGCTCATCCACTCATGATGACTGCAGTGGACTGCATCAAGACGGAATAAATTGCCTTTCTCACTTCATGGACCGATTTGCAAATGCATCAATGTTATCTAATGACCAGACAGATAAAAATAAAAAGGAAAATAATCCATTGCTATTCAACAAGATCAGATAAGGATTCCTCCATTCAACAATTCTTTATTATCAACAACCAATCAAAGTCTTTACGCCTCTTAAGTTATCTATGTTGGAATGGCCAGCCATCACTGGTCTAGTTTTGTAGGCGTTCCACTTGGGCCGATCAGCACCGCCCCATCGACATAATCGCGCGATCAAAATACGATTGCTTTTAAATTAAAATTAATTAACGACTATATCACCATTTCTGCGACTTGGCGTGATTACAGTAGACCGTGTATACCGAAAGCTGGAACAGACTTGGTTCTGTCAAAGTGCTGTATTTCTACAATTTCCTAGTACTGTCATTACTCTTGTTTGATGAAAATGATGATGTATCCACAAGGTACTGCCGTGAATTACCAATCTAATATGTATCCTGTGGTAGGAAATTCTCCACTATTTCTTGCACCAGCTGAATGCCTAAATTCAGTAGTCGATCCCCATTTGCAGATGGATCAAGCGCAAAGGGATTCGCTTCCATTTGTATCAGGTCAGTCAAAAATTCTAATGCCATTGCCTGATTTGTTGTAGGTCGTTAGAAAAGGCAAATGCTGTCCAACATTTCCAATGTTTACTCATTCAAGTCAATCCATGAGTGATGAGATGATCACGGTTTACTTGTTATGCAGGTGTTCGACCTGTTCATTCTCGTAATAGTAGAAAAAGCGCAGCGCATTCTTATGGATTAATTAATTAATTAATTAATTGTTAAATAAATAAATTAAAAAGACAGAACTTGCTCTAAATTTCATTTCTTCCTTGTTCTGGTATATATGTTATACATACAGATGGAAACTTGTGGCAAAATCGACAAATTCGCAGAGCGGTACCGCCTGAGTACCTTTGTCATCTATGTTTCCAGAAAGGCCACCTCATCAATGACTGCCCTTGGGTAGATCTTCTTTTGTTTTACCTTTCCAAATTAGCAGGAATTGCAAGGTCTTATGCGTTGCTATTAACGATTCTTCTTCTAGGCTCCGCCAAAGAGTAAAGGGCTTACGCCTTATCAAGGCACAAAGAGATGTTTTGGTGAATATGCATGCGCCAATTGCAAGCGTAAATGGATGAGCGGCAATAGTTGGTCCAACGCTGGTCAGACTTGTAAAATATGCGGGGAAAGAGTTTACCCTCATCGACAGAAACCGCTAGACCGATCAGCCTATAGCGGAAGCGAATTTTGTCCCAGGAAAGAACATCCACGCCACTTATGTGAAATGTGTATGCAACTGGGCGATTACTGCCGCAAGAATAAATCGATAGGACAGTAAACGATAGGAACTATAAAACAGCATCAAGCGACGACTCAACGCAGCAAGCCTAATGGTAGTCAACGTATGCTGTATTTTCTAGTTTCCCATTTTTTGCTTTTGATTTGCCTAGCGTTTAGCACTATTCATTGTCTACCTCTACAATATGATATGACTATATATATTTCTTATGCATGCTTAAAAAGAGAATTTGTTACTGTATTGCAATGCCTATGGTTTATTCCGGTTTAAATGGTGAATTTATTGTTAATTCTTAAAATAGTAAAAAGAGGATGGCAAATTGATGCTTTTAAAATCAAACATTGATATGAAACAATTCGAGCATAGTGATGTACCGTGGTAGGGAATGAAAATACGTCTTGATTCTACTATTGTATTACGTGAAAACAAATTGAAGTTTATACTCTGACAAGCGTACATAATGTTAGCCTTGGCAATTTAGTATTTCTACTAGTAAATTTCTTCAGGTAGATTTCTCAAGGTAATAGTTGATTAATTATAGTGCATAAAGATGCAGGTATATCTTTCATCAGTAGGAAGTATATATATAGTCCTTTAATACCATTATTTGAGAAACGCATTTTTCAGAGCTTATTTATTATATTCTCAACTGAACATCCTGTTTACCCTTTGTCGATCGTGTTGTGCGTAATTCCGATTTGAAATATCAATGCATTTACTGGAAATTTATTTCAATTCAATTTTACCTTTGCTGCAATTTTCAGTTATGTAATAAATTGATGCTACAATTGTTAACTGCCCATATTTATATTGGAATATTAGTGCAATGATTTAGTTTTGCTTAGGTATAGAATACCTATCGATGATCATTAAATATTTCATTGAATTACTTAAATTGCGTTTTATACTAGTTTAATAATGCGACATCAAAAGCGACTACGCAGCTGGCTGCGTATGTCAAGTAGGATATCCTTTTTTAAATTGGACTCGCAAAGATTCTTTGCATCAAAAATGATCTTATCTAACTAAAATCGAAGAATACTAACTGGATTATGTCGCAACCAAATTAATTACTTTATCAATCTAAGTATAAAAAGGCTAACCAAGCAATGATAGCAATTGATATGTGTGCTGGCTGCATAGCGAGCAGATGAATTTTCATTCAATAGTTAGTTTTCATATCGCATAGTGAAAAGCGCAATTGTCTAATGTTATATTATAGATTGGACAATGCCGCCGCATCAGTAGAATTGAATGATTTTCTAGTTCCGATTAATTGTAAATTGTTCCTGTGTTCGTCACAAATTGGCGCAATATGGCGTGAGAGACTAACGTTCAATTCTATGCTGATAGCCAAACCAATGTTCATAATGACTAGATAACGCTGTGCAATTACTTAGACTCTATGTTCAACGTGATTTATCAATTCAATACCTTGCAATAGGAGTACAAGAGGTTATTCAAGTCAGACCGACGTCTGATACAGTAAACTTGCCAAGATTAGTCATCATCCAATGTTTGCGAAAGATCCCTAATGAAGTTAATGGCTGTTAACTACTGTATGCGTATATCCGTTTACACGAGCCTGCTATACGATGCCATTCTGTACAACATTTGACACAGAATTTCAATCTAATTTATAGCCTAATATTAGAATAATACGCATAAAAAGCGAAACGACGACAAAACCTTCTATAGAGTAACGCACATTGCTCTACGAAGAATTACGCCAAGCTCAATCATAAGTACTATCGATTTATTGCATTACAAAGTATAATAATTGGATCTTGTAATTCGTGTGATACCTTTTCTGTTGGGTAAGCGAACGACGAATAAAAAAGTGATTATTATTATTATTCTCAATTATAAATTATACGTTTAGATATTGGCCGTAGAACACACACACACACACATCTAGTCTATCGTAGTCGACTAGCCTAAATGTCTTGTTAATCAGTAAGGCATATTGGCAACGGCAGCTGCTAGACTACTATATTTTACTAAAATGACAACTTCCTTTGAAAATAATAATAATATTAATTAATAGACATCCACAAATTGTATGGTCACTTGGTCAGGACTAAGCCTTTTTAGCCATCTCTTTCTGCCAAATACAACAGATTACTCCACCTAGAATAACATTCTTTTACGTAGATATCATTTTCACCCACAAAAGTACATCAATTTTAATCATAAAAAAGATTATCATAAGAATTCCTTGGTATACTGTAGTCTAGGGTATTTTCACATATTCCAACGGAATAGATAGACTGTCTTACAATCCTTGAAATTTTATTTTAGCAAATGAATAAAAATTACCTACCTTGTTAATCGTTGTCGGTAAAGCAAGACATTTAATCAGTAACAGTACTGACAATTCAATCTATGATTAAAATTCCGACATTAAATGATCAAATGAAATCAGAATAAAAATATATATTCCTGTATTATTCTACTTAAGCAAGCATGTGTATCCAATTAATAAAGAAGAATAACTGGTAGTCTCATTCTTAGGCTATCCAATTAAACAATTATTAATTATTGGCGTAACTAGTTATCACCTTACTAAATTTAAATATAACCAGCTTGATTCAGTTTTTTCGAAAAAATTGCCATCAGGGTACCTATGAAATTAATATCATAGACTATCAGCATCTTCTGTATGCTGGATATTATTAAATAGGGTGTAGAATTTCGTATAGGTAATATACTCCATTATGACAATGTTATAATATAATCCATTCTAAATATTAAATTCATATTATCAATTGGGACTGTCTTAAATTTATCGATCGAAATAAATTGTCACCAATGATGTGGCACCGCTCAAGATTGAATGGCCTCAACGGATACAGTACTATCTTGTCTAAGAAAATTAATTAAGATTCCATTAGACGTGTCTATATTTAATGATTGCATTTTCATCCTGGTGTCTACTCTAAAACAAAAGTTAAAATAGTCCTGAAAATGTCCCACACGTCGAATACGGATGAAATCATGACTTTAACTCAACATATCTCAAGCAAAGCTTTCATAATTTTGATGGTAACTATGCATCAATTGAAAGATAGAATAATATCACCTTATCATTACTGTATCGTTATTCCATATTATGTATATGGAGAATTAATTGAACGGTGGGTCTTGCATTCTTTAAAGAATAAAAATTAAATACGCAAATTACCATTATGGACTTTGATATTGTCAAGGGATACCGACGTCATTAGGATGTTATGGTATTATCAATAACTTAAATTTCCTTCTATAATTTGTAATTTAATTTTTCAATTAATATCAATAAAATAGTTGACACTCTTTCATGTTAAGAATACTTTATTTATTATTGAGGACATTTTTTTATATCATTGCTGGCTGGTTAGAGAGGGAACTATCACGAACTAGCGGTTACGCAAATGGTCGGCAGATTGAGCATAATTCAAAGAATAAAAATACAATTAGATTATTTCTTATCGTAAATTGACTCCATTTCTCTATCGCGGAGATAGAAAGCATTTTAAACATTAACCAATTGGCATAGGTATCGATCTCTTTGCAAATAATGCAAACTATCATCAGTGATACTCAATTTTAGTTTATACTCGTATACTAATAGATAGTTATAAATCATACGTGGATTAAAATGCATACAATCTTCATCTATCACCATCATTAATTCATACGATAAAAATATAGCGTCAGAAAAGCAATATAATAGTAATTTTAATTCAATTTTATCATGATTGATGATATCGTTATCCTATATGATAGGAGAAATGAAAAAGACTGTACGTTGATTTATAGGCTATAAAAAAATTGTCATGGTTAATTATCGTCAGTAGATTAAATATCCAACTTTAATTGTTATATCATCATTGTATAGTTGTCTTAAGACAAGGACAAGTAGGAATGCAATATGACGTCAAATATCAAGTGACAAAAGTAAAAGAACGATAAATGGTCAATTTTAGTATGAAGGTTGAGTTTGATTTAAAATTTGGGGGGATATCTCAATATCATGCCTATCGATATGGACCTAAACCTCTATTCAAGCATAGCTAGTTATTCTACGAGTATGGATAGGTCTACTTTTAGTGTAATTACTATCATGAAGATGAAAACTGATAAGTAACGAAAACAATTAATCATCATCTTGACAATTTTAAAACTATAGTATTGGAATTGACATCATTCAACCGGATGTCTTGGCCGAAGGTAACCGGAATTATTGGGTATTGATTCGATTAAATAGATTTGCTTTTCAATCTGTCATTGATTTGATTAATTTAAACAAAATAAAAAAAAAATGATTGCTATATCAATATTAGCTCTGGGTAATAACAAAAGCATAGAAGAATAAAAGTGGATTCCTTTCTCAAAACATTCAATTTAAATTACTAGGTAAATCCTATTCATTATTCAAACCCATTTATTTCTCACCTTTTCAATTGGCCATCCATTATGAGTAAAATAGATGATTTGTCTTGTATCATCACAAGTTTAAATTATGCTACAAAAAAAATGGAAAAACCATTGCCGATGATCACGTATACCATTTATTTTATTTATTTTTATTATTTCAATGCAGCGAATTAAAAGGCAAAATGCATGTGAAGAAAAAACTCAGCACAACATTTTCTGGTACTTACCAGAGAAAACTTAATTATGACTGATCGCATGGCAGACGGTGTGAAATATCGTCGGTTTCGTAGACTATACTAAAATCAATGTTGTTATAATAAATGACGAGAATACCTAATGTTAGGGTATTTTATTTCTTACAAGTTTAAAAATTCTAATGCGAAAAAAATAATATGAATTTTTTTATTGAATATTATAACTAAACAATCGTACCAAAGTCAATTAATAAGCAAGAGTTGAAAGGCTCTCATTTGCAATCAATGGTATTTAGACTTGAATTGCGATAGGTTTAGAACTGATAGTTTATCCATTTATAATTTCCAATAATAGTTATTCTTATTTTATTACTCTTTCTAATTATAATAGCAATAATGTTTTTTTAGAACAAAAATAATCATTTCAAAATAATATTGAAAGAATTAAAATTAATCAGTAAAAATAATGATAACAAAAAATAGTGATGGCGTTTTTACATCTCCAGTAGCTTCTTCCCCTTCATCTGCCTTCATCGATGAGCTATTTTTTACCTTGACTAATTTACAATTTCAAGTAGCATTACAATTTTATTCTATTATATACTTTAACAACGATAGCGAACATAAGACTGCTAGATAGAAAATAAATAAATATATTCATGTTAATTAATCGAAAGTAAATGAAGTAGCATTACATTAAATTAATACTGAAAGTAATTGCATACATTTTAATCTATTTACAAGTTACTATCAAATAAGAATAATTATATCATCGGTAGATTGCTTTACAACTTGATAAGATTGTAAATCTATCAGGCTTTAATAATCAATTAATTAATTAATAATTCAAGTCATGATCATTTAATCTTCAATCTTTTAAGCTATTTTTTTTCTTATGTTAGCAACGATAGTACTGGAATGATAAATTATCTGACTAACCATCAGAAATTGCTTATCCACAACTATTGGTTTTATTATCATCAATTATTTTCGAATACTATGGACTAGTTTTACCCATCTTTTAGATCAGTGCTTTACCTTACTCGATAAATGACAGCAACACCCAGTTATCGTATTATCAATTCGTAGGCGAACTGCCTGTACAATGCAGGAAATGCAATGATTGCCATTGATTAACTTACTCTCCATATATGAAGTACAGTTAAGCGGTCAGATGGAATAAACGATAGAAGGCGAGAAAGAACAAATGAAAATATAGAATTAAAAAAAATATTAAAGATCAAAAAAATTAACAAATTAAATTGGATAACAAAAATTGATTTATCAATAGTGATAAAATACTAATTTTTATTTTTTTATTTTTTCTATCAACATGTAAATCAATATAAAAAATAATTATAATCAATCTTCATCTTCGTCCTGTAACCGATTTCAACATGGGTACATCCCTTTCAACTGGACTAATGTGAAAAGTAGCCAACGTCAAATGATTGTGAACACATCATATCATCAAATAACGTATAGGATTTTTATTTCCTCTCTTCCCTTTTTTCATCATTGAATAACAATTAAAAAATATCAATAGCATAGCATTGATTCTTGGTCACGCTTTCAACACGGTAAACAGGAAATAAAGTACTCATTTGAATAAGAATTTTAAAGTCAGACAGTAAGAAGTAAAAAATAAAGATTGTACATCCATCACTGCTTCCATCTCCAAGCTATACATTAACCTGCAGTCATCTTAACAATAGTAGCTTTATTGATCGTCCATCAATCCATTTTTCTAATTTATGCCATGGAAATTGTTTGTTCAATGCAGAGAAATGATCTTCATATAAGAATGATCGCCATCTACACGATATATTAATAGCGATAAGAAATTGATTGAAAGAGGTTGTTTCCTGAATTTTTTTCTCCTATTTATATTTAGATCAAGAAGCTATCGGTAATTGATTCATGATTGCTTTAAATACGATCTATTTGCAATTTGATGATTATTTTTTCCACCTAGGTTATTTATTGATGATAACTTATTATTATTATTTACGCCTGCAATTAAGGTATATCAAGCCTGAAGTATTGGAATTTGAATTGTTACTTCTACTCCGGTTGACTTAGATCTTTGGTACTCTTTTAATTAATCCTCATCTCGTTGTGTAATTGAAATTACAGTAGGCGATATAGACTTCAGATTAATTTCTCTTATCCACCAGATCTAAATCAACTAGTAAAATCCAATACAAGTTATGTCTCAAGCTGTAACTTTAGCACATTTCGATAAATTCTTAGATACCACACCAATCAATCGTTCATACTATGATGATTGGGTATCTTGCTGCTATCAACTTCAATTACTCTTGAAGCAAACGAGCTTGAAAACTATTCCACTCATTTCGGTATATCAACGCTTAACTAACCTGATCGAAAAATGGCCTAACCTTTGGCCAGCAACTCCAACACCACCATCTTGGGATAATTTTCACATGGCCATTGGTAGTACTGACTTTAAATCTTGCCATCATCAGCTACAAGCAATACTAGCTGAAATTACCAATCATATCAATGTATTAGATCATGAAAAAGATCATGTCAAGAAGAATAATAGAGACAATCACCATCATCATCATTTACTACTTTTGACATCATTAACTACTTCGATATCACAATTACTTCAATGTACCGATCTTACATCATCGATTCCATCTTATATTAATAGCAGTAATGTAAGTGTTAATTTACGCGCTATACTAGAGGTAATGTTCTCAATTGTAGCTAATTCAACACCTAACCGTCATTTACCCAATCAAAAAATTGCAGAACAAATAAAAACTTGTATTACTAATCGATCACATTTTCAACTGCAAAGTAAAGTGGATGATCGGCATGATCAAGCAACAACAGCTGAAAATTCATCATCAACAACATTAAAAGACGAGACTGAGACTGATGATGGTGACAATAGTGGACGTATTGGTAAGAAAATATCCTTTAGTATCAACAGTATCATCAATTCAAATTGCATTGAACAACAGAAGCAATACGATTTACGTTGCCAAGATCAGCCTCAATTACTATCGCTTCATCCATCTTCAAACTCATCACCATCCCTATCTATGGCATCATCAACTTCATCATCTTCTTTACGCCAATCGCATTTGGTAGCATTATCGGTTCCTGCGAATAATCAAAATCAAATTATCAGCTACCATTATCCAAACAAATTACCTCATGACCCTCACCCATCGCCCCATCATCGCCATTCTAATTGTTTGCCATCATCATCACCACCTTCAGCTTTACATCATGCACCTAATTCTGACTTATATTCAGCACGATTACATCCATTAGGTCAAGTAATAACAACAGCAGTAAGTACAACAGTGTCTACAACTCCAGCAGCGACGATAGCAGCAACACCTACTGGTGGAGTTGCCAATTACTTCCAAGATGAATTTTGGAATGCTTCAAAACATACCACTAACAATATGGACATGACATTATCACCTCCATCAACAGCACCATTAATCGGTCGACACGGTATCCATCCAAGTTTCTTTAGTTCAACATTTCAATCTAATGGACAAGATATGATGACTGCAGTGTTTGATAACAACAAAATCTACCGTTGCCATCAATGCTTGCGTTTATGTAGTAGTCCAGCTGAATTAAAACGCCATACTAAATCCCATCATCAAACTAATGAACGATTACGTTTTTGTTGTTCTCATTGTAACAAACGCTTTGCGCAATCATCGCATTTACAGCAACATTTACGCGTTCATACTGGCGTACGACCATTTAAATGTCGTTTTTGCTCCAAATCTTTCGCACAGTCGACCCATCTACAACAACACATTAAAATGCATACAGGCGATAAACCATTTCGCTGCAATTTTTGCGAGAAGCATTTCTCTCAGTTATCCCATTTACAAAAGCATACCCGAGTTCATACAGGTGAAAAGCCGTATAAATGTATTTATTGCTTTAAAAGTTTCTCTCAATCATCCAATCTGCAGAAGCATTTACGCGTCCACACAGGTATAAAACCATACAAGTGCACTTACTGCTCTAAGAGTTTTACCCAATCACCTAATTTGCAAAAGCATATCCGAATTCATACCGGAGAACGTCCCTATACATGCCATTTATGCTCGAAATCATTTAGTCAGTCATCATCTTTACAGCAACATTTAAAGCTACACGACTGATTAATGAATTGGCGATCATCAATATCGTATCCTTTAAGTTTATTCTTTCCTGAATTAGATAATTTAAAGACTAAACTTAGCATTTTTGTTGTTCAATTTTTCGCGATAATAGTTCCTTTTAATCACATATTTGAAATGCAAAAAGGTATACGTAGATGCCATCCAATTTCAAAATTTTTTTGCTCTATCATTAGCTGTATCTTACTAAATTATGATCATTGTATGCATTTCAATTGCCTATCAAATCATTAGGTTAACCAGTCTATATGATTAGGTTAAGAATTGGCAAATGTCCACTGTTTCTTTCTGCCTTTAAAAACTGTTCATCATTTTCATGATGTCAGTATTACGACATCTGTTAAATTGACTATCCTTCTACGTAGTCTCGTAAAGCTTAGCCAAATATGAATAAGGACACTAAATATTGATGAAATTCTTAATGAACTTTTTAAATCTTTAATTGGACCATATTATATGGTGTCAAATTTATCAATTCTTTCTCCTGGATGAAATCGAAATATCCTTAATGTAATATAGAATCCTTCTCCCGTATGCCTGTTATTATTACTGCAATTCAGTGATTATTTATGATGTTAATGATATTGATTTTATCCCTTGCCTTATACCTAATTAATGGTCACCCTTTTTCCCAGAAAATTTACGCAACTCAATTCATCTGGATCCTTTTGTTGTAAAAAAATGATTTTATCTATCGATATGGCAAGATTATATATTAGTTAAACCACTTTGACAATATCTCCATCTTAATTTTAAGTACTTTTCCTATGCAAATCCGTTAACTAATAATTGATTAAATTATGATGATTTGATTTCTTTCTCATTTTAACTATATACCATCTGATATCTAATAAAAAAGTGTTACAGCATATTTCTGGTCTCAAATTAATAATTTCTTATCGGTCTCTCAAAGAATTCTTCATGTTGCCTTTCATACTGTAACAATCTTAGAACTAAAGTCGAGACTTTTCAGTTTTGGTAGTTGCTATTAATTAGTAATGTATAATAGAATTTTTATTATAATGAGCTTACGCCATAATTTTATGATTGTTATTCCTGCCTTAGTAAGTTAATTTTTTCGTCTTTATCCGATTGAACGGATATTCTCTTCGGCAATACCATATTATCCCGCTATAGTAATTTTCAAACTGGTTTCCCAACACAAGTATAGGAAAATCCTCTAGATTTGCCATAAGTAGGAGTAGTAACGCAAATAATCGCTTCGACTTCCAACCCTAAAATTGCGATATATTACTACCTATCGTGCATCTACCGGTCAAAGCTCATAAGTACTATTAGCATACGGTATTCATTTGTCTTAGAAGTACATAGATAAATGCGCATTATTTTAACGTACCATATACAAACAATCTTTGTTCTGATCTAGTAATTTGTGAAGTAGTACAAGTATCTACGATTTTACGGTTATTTCTTATCTCCTTTTTACTGGTACTATAAAAGCAATACAGTAAATAAAAATAGATAAATTAAAAGGAAATTTATCGATGACTTTCAAAAAGGATTAAAGTATAGCTATGAGGACGTCAGTTGCATTTATTGTGTCTAGTTTCGAAGTGAATTGAGCTAACATTTTATAACTATTTATAATAAAATTAATATACTCAGTTATTAGCTAGGCCACTTGGCAAATTCAAGAGCCCACAATAAAACAAGAGAATAAGTGGGAGATGTGAAAATGCTAAAAGAACCATAGCAACAGGGGGACAATTTGATTCGTTTTGGATTGGCGCGGTGCATGAATGCGATAATTCCGCGAAAGAATAAAAAGGTATCTTAGCATAAAGCTATACTACAGTAGTATTCGTATACTGATATCCATCGCTATATTCTCAAATATTTCATTTAGAAAGGCTTTATCTGTCATATACTCTGTAATAGTATACCAGTGGAGTTATGCTGGGAGCAAAGGGCTTTGAAGTATAGAATAATGCGTATAATAAAGGTGGGAAATATAGTAATCATTAATATATAAGTACCTCATGTTATCATTTCTATTAAAAGTACAACAATAAATATGAATTGTGTCTATCAAATCATCTAAACTGTGCCTGCCAAAGTAAGATGATGTTGCAATTTCAAGCTGTTGATGTTTTTAATACAACCCTTTGACATGCATAGTGGAAGAAATCTGAAGAACTACGATAACCACTTAAAACGCGATATTAAAAATAATATTATACCAACTTTTTGCTTAAAGTAATAAGTGGAATTGGGTAATAATCAGATAAGATTACGTTAATTCAAACAATTTTCACCTTTTCTTTATTCCATCATGGATAGAATTGAATTAGAGTGATATAGTCTAAAAATTGGATATATAATAAAATAAATAATGATGCTCATCTTCCATTTCAATGATTTTAATTATTAATCCGGCTAGCGGTAGCATTTCGTTCATCTGCTTTCAGATATCTATTCGCTGCTATAAAGATACGCATACATATTAATATTGTCATAAATTAATATTTAAAAGAAATTATGCAAACAAAGCTATTTAACCTTAAATAGATAATTTTGTAGTTATAAAACCTTTATTTCATTAGGTACGACAATCTGCATATATAGTAGTGGAAGTGAAAGTTTAAGGAGTCACTGCAAGAGAGTTACAATGACATCAGAGCATTACATTATGACACAGATGATTGAAATAAATTCAATAATAAAAAAGCCAGATGTATTATATCGCATTTGATATTTGCCGTTGTAATACAATCGATATTAGAATTATAAAGAAGCCTAGCGCGATTATTGAAATAACATTAATCGACGGCAAGCTAACGAGAAAATTTTATTTTATCCAATTGCCAAGTTTAATAGGTAAATGATTCACAGTTTAAGGCTTGTTTATAAGATAAATTATAATTGGAATTAAACTTGGTCTATAACTCTAAAAATTATGATTCAGTATCGCGATTTATTCTATAACCTCAAATTTTGATTACTATACGTACAATTATACTAGTATTATTGTTAACTTAGAAATACCTTTCTATTTTCTATCCCTTTTTATGCTTTATCGATATGACTACATATCTTAAATTTCCCTTTTATTTAATTAGAGCTGAATAGTTAATTAAAAGGGGAATTATAATGATTTATTGAACTAGCCGATAATAATGAATTTTATATTTCTGGCGTTGAATTCCTTGTTCGTTATTCCTTAGCTTTACTTCCTAGTGTGTACGCAGATATATGTCTACGTTATCATTCTAACGTATTGATGATAATGTAGTGCTTGATACAAAGAGTTGCATGAGATATTATAGTATAACCTTAACATAACTTTAAGTAGGCAGAGAATGTGTAAATGAAGGCAAAGAAAGGCGGTCAATACCTGTAGAATTAGGACCATTATTTGTTTCTATCAATACGAGCAGTTGGTGTTTTTTTCACAAAGCACTATCGCCTATGCATTACTTTTAAATTAAAGTAAAAAAAGAACAATATTATCTTTAAATTAATTCTATTCTTAGAAATGAGCAGAAAAAATTTGAAGTGGTTCTGTATTGTTCATAAACTGCTAATAATCGTCTTAAACCCAAATTATTCTAGAAATATACACTAGTAGAATTTTGAATAGACGGGTAAAATGAATCACATTCTGTCCTAACAGCGAATTGCCTTACAAAAAATTTTGTTTTTATTAATAATTAATCAACCATTCATACGTCTCTTTACTTTTTACAGGAAATTTTCGGCCAAAATAAATAGAACTATTATGACGCAATTTTTTTATTAATTGCTCTAAAGATTATAAAACAATTAGAGTTGGTTCAGTAAGGATTATAATGTGCCAGGAAATAAAAATTTTAAGTGGTAAATGCACACATTCCATATTATAGTGCTTAAATTGTATGTAGAGGTCTACATAAGATCAATTAGGTCTATTGGTTGAAAATGGTAAGTAGATATGGCATTTCTAATTTTCTTTTTTAATCAATCATTCCATATTCTACCACCTTATACGAATAGAGGATTGTAATCATTTGAGAATACTAAAGCCGTTTTATGAAAAGCTACTTTAATTTAAATATGGGCTAAATCTAATGTTTACGTAGTATTCAGTATTTTTCTCAACAAGGACGATTTCTTGTTTTCAATT
This sequence comes from Trichoplax adhaerens, assembly GCF_000150275.1. NCBI lineage: Eukaryota > Metazoa > Placozoa > Uniplacotomia > Trichoplacea > Trichoplacidae > Trichoplax > Trichoplax adhaerens. The sequence goes on from NW_002060948.1 coordinate 3,565,585, forward strand.
GCAATTGTTATGGTATTGTCTTCGGTATCCATTGGAACGTCAATTTTCTTTCATTTCTAAAAGCTTTCTTCTTTCTTTAGTCATTTCATTTCTAATGTTATTTTAACTACGTTATTAGTCATTAAATACTCAGCATGTATAAATCTACCGACGAGTGTCTAAATAAAAAAATATAGAGAGAATAATATTTGTTATGGAACAGAAATAATAATGCCCGTCTTTTATTGTTAATTATTTCAAGAACAACGAGTAATGAAAGATATTATAGTTGGCATGGTCTCAATGCTTTTAACAGGATATCTATACTAGTTTTTGGACGAAGTAATTGATTTGGGAAGGATGATACTATTATAGTTGCAGTAGTTTCACTCAAGCTTAACGAATTTATTGAGACACACCCTTAGAATATAGCTCTATTGCTTCAAGCTTATTAATATCGCTAGATAGATGTTGTAATTTAAAAGCTGAATTTCCAGTAAATAGTATTCCAGTAAAATGTACATTGTAAATACTATTAACCTCTTGTCTATTCGAGATTAATAGCCTAGGAATTAATTAAAGTTTTGCTGCCTGGACAAAGGCCTATATTTGAAGAGATCTTATATTAATATAACATTACATTAATATACTGTATATTAATTTATAATCAATCTAGAAATATATAGTAGTATGATTTACTTAGAGATATTAATGCACCAGCTGACAAGGAATGTCTTAAGAGTGCACAAATAATTATAATCAACATCATACCTTAAAATTGACTCGTAATTCATTGATATGCATACTATCGAGCTTTAATAAGATTAATGTCACGCCATTTATGTTTACGATAAGCTTGGATGATGTTACTGAAGGCAATTTACCATTACAAGAATTACTAAATGAGTACATCTTATCTGAAGATAAAATGTGATTTAATATCTTACTACTGAGCTAACTATACCTGTACCATCATCTTTCAGCTTTTCATCTGTTGCATCTTCACATATAATCCCTGGATGCTGAATCGTTCTAACAAACTGGAATACCTTCTCTTATAGTATTTAAATTTTAAAATGCCTATTACTAGTGAATAATATCTATTGTAGATATAGTATATACTTGTATGAGATGTATTCGTTTATCGAACATACGCTCTAATTGGATTGCAAATTAGTTCACAGAATCTACTGATATCGCAAGATCGATAATGCAATAGTTCACCAATATAGTGTATGTATCGTGATCGATATTGTTATCCTAAAGACTATTCTAAATCTATTGATAGAGAAGGTAGTAGATACTCTAGACTATCTGACGCATTCGCAAAACTGATTCGATCATAAAGTTTTCTATTATGTTATCACGGCATCAACGCGCAATGACGCAATGTAATAAAATGTCAGAAAAACTGTATACAGATGTTACAGCTTATATCTCTTACTAAAACAGCTATTCTTGCTTTCCCTATTTAAAGAACAATTAAAGCGATATTAAATTTATACGAACCTATAAAATGAAAAGTCTTAATAGTTTAGATTAGAGAAAAGCCAGCATTAGCAAAAAAAACTTTCGCGCATTAATTAACCATATCTTGTTTTATATTACATCACTTTCCTGTTATATAGTCTATTAAGATTAATATGCATCGTAGAAAATGCAATTAACAACATTCGAATCATCACCGAGGACATCATTTTAAAATATACTGGTAGAAACATACGATGAATTTTAGAAATTCTTCACATTAATCATGACACACAATAGATGAGTCTTTATACGCCTACACATAGCATAATGTAAAACTGCCATGTTGAATTACGGCTATGTCTCAATTTATTGGCTTATGTCAATTTAAATTCGAAGTTGAAATTTGTATAGCATTTGGGCAATTTTATGTTACTGTAGGATGATACTACCGTATTAAATTATATGAATTTTAATGATATCATTATTCGACGACACCGAAATTGAACACTGTATCCTAAAATACAACATTTATGGACAATGTCTGAAAGAGCGTTTGATGCTTGGCATCCTACAAGGTTCAGCTATCATTTATCCCAGTCGATATTTTTGTTTTTACGATATTATTTTTGTGTAGTTCAACAAAATATTTAGTAATTTGTTAACAAGGTGTTCAAGTACAGTTGCGGATATTAGAATTATGATTAGAGAATATTGACGAGCAGAGGATAAGATAAAATCAGTGTTCAGTCAAGGTAACCTTGATACTTTTAAATGAATATGGAGAAAATATGGCCGTGCCTAATTAGTAAATACAGTATATGAAATGCAATTGATATTGGTTTATCACTTGACATTAGGGCTGTATCATACTTAAGCCAATTATCCCATCTATGAAAAAGGATAACACGACCTGGCATGATAAATAGTGATTTTCCAGATAGTTATTGTACTATAGTCATAGGCGCATGAATCACTGATTTTATTCGACATAGTATGGGAGAGATTCCATTAGCATATTCGTCTAGAAGTAAAATTATTCTCTTCCATTCTACTCCATCATACTAAATGTATTGTTTTGAGCGACAGCTGGTCTAATTACTAACGTCATTAGTCTCATAGAACAGATGACAATAAAAGCGATATTGCCTAGACAAACTTGACTTCTTTCTATGACTGGAAAAATATATTTAAATGCGATCTATTAACAGCCTCGGGAATCACTAGGATTATTCCCAATAGAATTTTACTTTATCAGCCTACTATACATTAAAGTCATCTCATACAGTTAATTCCTAGAAATGGTTTAATTTCCCTCCAATTGCAGGCGATATTGTAAATAGGTCTGTTATTACAACATAAGGGCTAAGAGAAATCTCAACTATGTGTCATCTTCTCTTTCGACAGTCAGCTATTATGATTTTTACGTGATCGAAATCGATGTAACTTTCATTTCGCTGGTAGATGACATTAGATATGACATTCTTTTCAAATCCATTTCGCCGCATTAGCTATGTATGTAGATAGTAGATTCTTGCCTGAGTCAATCGATTAAGTCAGAAATCAATATCAACATTGAAAGGGATTTAATTTAAACTAAGCCTTACCATGTGCACAGATTGAGCGATACATTTTGATTGCTTTAAGGCGCAATAATTATCATCACAATCATAAATGTATTTCTTCATTAAATTAATCTAATTTATAATACGATGTACCTTAGTATTAATAAATAAGGCAGTCTTAACAATACTGGCCATTATTAATAACAAAATTCCTTTACATTAAGAATACCATTACAATTTATGACAGATGTTTACGTCCTTGAAGTTACTTTACCGGCGTAGAATGTTGATTATCAGTCAGACGGAAGCGTGGTAAAAAAAATGTAGGAAGTTTCTTCTTCATTGATTAATGATTGCAGCCGACGCACAGTGCACATGACAAGTCATTCTTGGTAGAAAATCAGTGTAGCACCTGTTAAATTAAGTTATTCATTTTAAAAAAAGGTTAGCATTGTAGCTGACCTTTCGCCACTTTCAATTCAATGCGTACTATTTTATGATCAACTTTTTTCAATAGCAATCCAGATTTTAATGACTCCTTTTCCCTCAGTAGAAATTTACATTATAGCTACAACTGAAGTTTTTCAGTCCATTAAATGAATTTTCCTTGCTTCAATTAATGGCATGTGATCAAGTCGTTATATGCCCTTGCACTATATTAACCTTTATCGACCGTTCTAAATACTGATTTAGCATTCATCTTATCTAGGCGTAAAAACAATTTTTCTCCACCACTTTGTATGATAGAATTTTAAAAAGTATTGTAAGATATACTATTTTAGTGTGAAATCATTCAAATAACGGAACAATTTTTATTGTGACCTTGACATGATAATGACCCTTATATTAATATAATTTAAATGACTAGTTAGGGATCATAAAATTGGCTACCATTGTCCTTCCTAATTTACGGAGAAGCGCATTATCGATTATGAGAATGCCATTGCTCTCATTATATCTTTACTACTTCAATGAGCATCAAACATTCAATGTGAGACCATTGAAATTTTCTAGATGTAAAGCGCGGAGATTCAATATTCTACTGCAAGATATAACAAATATCTATATGAAAAGTATTCGATACTGCAGCATTTGCTGTATCCTTACTACGGTAGATACTCAAATATGACTAAACTCATTTCTCCGCGAATAATAAGAACTGGCAACATCAAGTTAGACGTTAATGGAAATTTTACAACGAAGGAAAATACAATCCATCTAATTTGTTATGCTCGACTAAAGATATTTTTGCATTAGACAGGTTCTCTATTTTAGTTTCCGTACACTTAATCCACATACGGGAACCAAGTAGCAATATCACATGGATCACTCAGAATCACGACAGTAATCTATTCAATTTACTGTGTGATATAGAAATTTCAAAAGCAGTTATTTCATTTGCATTCGCTACAGCGATATTATAACATTTCAACTGCAGTTTGGATCAATCGAAAGTAAGATTAAATGTTACACTTATTTCAGTTAGGCGGCATAGCTACTTGGTACACTTACGCGGTAAAATTGCGGATTTACAAACTGCTTAACCTCGTTACCAATAGCAAACCCAATTGAATAAAGTCGTTAACATTTTCCCCCATGACTACACGTCTATAAGAGTAGTATTATTAGTTTATGATTGATATCGTTCTATAATAACTATAATTGGCTCTGTAGCCATTTTTAACAATGAATTCCTTCAATTGTTAATTAATACAATTCACATCCATAAGTTAGGTCGCGGATTTAAATTGTAAACAGTTACTCTAGATCATTGTCAGGATCGTAGCAATTCACGTACTAGTTTGCACTTGATAATTTTCAAACGACTAAAGCATTGATCGATTTGATTTTTATTATGCCTATTAGCAATAACGGAACAAGATTATTCGAATTATACACAAGGGCCCTATGTCTTTAGCCGGTATTATTTTAGCCCACGTTGTACAGTGTACAAGTCCGAATATTGCCTCGAGCCTTAGTTACGGCACAGTACTGTTGCAAAATTTATTAGCCCATGTCTAAGATGTCAAAAGACTATTCTGGCTTAGTAACCTTATTGAATATGAAATTTCTATAATGGAATGTTGACCAAATTATTCGGGCGCCCTTATACAAATTCAAGTAGTTATAAAGTAGTCAATTCTGCATTCAATCTGGAGTACTAAGTAACCCGGAACATTTTATTAGTTTTAGTAGTCCGTGGATTGGCCTATGCGCCATTTCATCGAGCTCTGTCGGCGATTCAGCGGGGTAGAGGAAATTATGGTTCATGCCTTGAAGGCTAACTGTATCAATCTTGGTGATTCTGCCTCAAATTTATTCGCTCTTCTCATACGCATCAAAGTGTCCATAAAGCATCTATTTCTGTATTGAATTTTCTACTACTACACTTCTAAGTACGACCGCCATATTATTTCGTAATTCACTGTGCTCACTTAGCGTTCCAAGGTGTCTATGCGTACAATAGCGGGTTATGCTGGACGACTGATTGCGATCGCCTTACAGTCAATTCGGTATTTAAGTCACACTACTAGTCCAATCATCATAATTAGAAATAAGGGAATCTACAAGTCCTTGCCTTCGAGGTTCTACTATCGATATGGATGTCGGTAAACGAGTAGAATGCTAGAAAAATTAGTTTCCTCGTTTACAAATTAACTGAAGCATCGGTGTAAGCAGTTATTCCTTCCCTATACAGTAATTGGTGATTGTCCATATTTTTAATCCTCTATGAGTGCAATCTTCTATGGGCTGCTCTAATTTTTACCACGGTAAAAATTGAAGTAATTTATGAATCCATCGGTTATATTTGATATTTTACCTTGCTCGCTCAGTGATTTTTGATACTATTTCGTGCTGCGCCAGCGGTCCAAGCATACTGTACAGTACTGTAGATCTCCCTATTGAGACGAGCTTGAGCTTGTATTACTAAAACAGTAAGCAGGATCGGTGTATCTGATATTTTACTGGCTATATTACTAAGATCCGACAGGGATCCAGAGGAGTCTGTAGATCAATATTTATGATCAAGTATTGCATCAGCAAACGTATGATTTAGCTTTTAACAGCAGGAACTATTGTATTTCGGTCTAGAATCTTCTACTGCGCTGCTACGAATACGGTCACCGTCGTTAATAGATTACTGTTGTGCATGAGGTTATGTTCTCTCCGGCGACAGGAGGTCAATCACGCAATACTAGGTATTACCAGTCTATCATAGAGTAGATTTTCAGAAATGGTGGTGGCTAAAATGTGATAATATGCCAACTCGACAGTGCATGCCTTCCAGGCAGCTTGATCGGTTTTTGCCTCATCATCGGGTCTTTGATTGTGATCGCGTATTGCATCAGCCTTGACTGTTACATAATGCATTGTACAGTACTGTACAATGAATGAAGCAGCCGCGATCCTATTTCTCTCCTGAGCTTCTGTTGTACTACTCCAGTTTTAAAGTAAGACCATTATTAATTAATCAATCTACAGTAGTGTAGCACTAGTAGTGTGGAGAAGATATCCATTTTTAGAAATGGACGTAGCAAATGTCCTTTCTTGCCGGCAGCTGGATAGGGATTTCGCTTGATTTTTTTGGCTTCAGTACAGTACAGAATAGGGGTACAATGTACTGTAGTTGCGGTGCTGTACACTGTACACTGTACAGTATCGTACTGTAGTGCGGTATTATATCAGCTTTCAGTCCAGTACTGTACTGGGCCGGGCTGGACCGGGCCGGACTGGACTGGACTGGAACGACATACCGTATCGAGGTAATGACGCAGAAGGGAGCGTGGCGCATGCGTATTGATAACGCACGTGAGTTTAAAAATGGCAGGACTGTGCGCCCAGGGCAGCTGCGTTTTACTGAGAGTGGTTGCCGTATGGCTACTGCACTGTTGTTACGGACATTGCACTAGAGGGGTTGGCAGAAATACTCCTCAAGCGTGACGTACCAAACCAATCCAATTCATTCCTCTACCTAGGTTCCATGACGATTTGCAACCTGTCTGCAGAAGATAGCAGCCAATTTTTAGCTTTAATCTTTATTCTGTAAGCATTACCATTAGAAATTTTAAAAATTAAGCCAACGACATGTCTTGGATATTTGGAAGCAATCGTGGGCCTAATCAACCAGGCGGTGTACCAGTTGTTCCGGTGCCTTCTGGTGGTGGAGACGCTTCTGGAGGAGGTGACAAAGATGGCTCGGGTGACAAAAAATGGAGTGGATTCGATCCTACTGGTTTAGAACGTGCTGCTAAAGCTGCTAGAGAATTGAATGCATCACGTAAGAATTATTACTATTCATTATGGCTACTAGATTGCCAAGAGATAGATAGACTGTTATAGTACTTATTAGTCGTCTGTAATATCGAGTTGGAATTTTCATTCAAGTAGGTCATTCATCACATGTTTCTCTAATTTTATTACTGTATGTCAGCTTTCTTTTGCATAATAGCTTGAAAATATCGAGTAGTACTGTAATCGATAGCGTTTTACCAAGTTCAATTATACTAGGTACATAAACTCGTAATGATATAATGTGATGCTTCTTTAATAGCGCATGCCAAGAATGCTTTAGAATTGAGTCAAATGCAAGAGCAAACAAGGCAGTTAGAACAGCAAAGACACATTAAGGTCAGTTAACTCCTCATTGAATCTTTAAAGTTCCATTGTTTGAATTATATATGATTTAGGAGGTAAACAACGATGTAGTTATAAAACGACATGAGTATTACCTTGTACTGATATCATAATCATCATGGTGCAGGAACAAGAAGCTGCAATTCATCAATTACAATCGGAAAGAGTACGTATTGAACAAGAAGAAAAGAGGAAAACTTTACAAACTGAAACACAACATCATCAGCAGGTTAATATTAGATAGATGTAAAATTGTTTTCAGGGATATCACTTTACTACTCTCTATAAATTGTAGGAAACATTTATGCATGCTCTATAGATGTATCATACTGTAATATTTCTTGATATAGAGGGCACAATACAACGATCAATTAGCTCGGAAAAGATATGAAGACCAACTACAACAACAGGTAGATACGAGTATTTCAATAGGCTTGCAAAAGTGTTAAACTGCTATTTCCATTGATGCCCAACATCAATGCATTTCTCACGTAATACTGCTCTAGTAGTAAGAACTAGCTTATAAAATATTTTCGTAGAAACGTGTAACTGAAGAAAATTTAAGAAAACAAGAGGAGTCTGTTCAAAAACAAGAAGCCATGAGAAAAGGTTATTATTATATTACCTCACCTTTCTACAAAATTCTGTTACTCATTCAAGATTAATTCATTTCCTTAGCTACCATTGAGCACGAAGCTAAAGTACGGCATGAATACGACATGCAACGAATGCGGGCTGAAGTACGCGAGAAGTAAGCGTTGTATCATATGAGAATTATTTATTAATTAGTTATCAATGGCTAAATCAGCCTCAGAAGTAACTTGCGCCTATTTTGTTCGCGTGATGATATCACATAGAGCTAAAACCGATAGGGAAAATCAAGATTTAACGTTAGAAAAAATAAGAGTAAAAGCCAAAGAACAACGTGATACAATATTGCAATCAATAAGGTAACACGAATTTAAATAAACATCCCTTACAAATGATAACCTGTTACAGTAGCCAGACTTTAATGATAAATGCTTTTACCTGTAGAACTGCATCAACAGTTCTTGGAGAAGGTGCTTCTGCTTTCATATCGGACTGGAATAAGATAACCGCCACTGTATGTAATATTAATTTGCGTTTGGTAATACTGTTTATTAAGTTTTTACTTGTCGTAACTGGTAGGATAATATATCCATTCTTATGCAATTGACATACCAGCATATCTTACAGCATGTACCGTAGATCGTACACAGTATTTTCCGTTTAGACTATAATCATTTTTAAATTACTCGGTAATATACTAAATTAGGATGCTTTCTTGTTAGATTGGGGGACTTACTTTATTGGCCTTAGGTATTTACAGCGCTAAGCATGGTACTGGTGTAATTTCAAGGTATGCTCATTCTCATATGAGATGTGCTCCATCATTTCCAAAATAGATGATAAAAGTATAACATCTTATTAATTTTCCAATCTTAGATTTATTGAAGCTAGACTTGGCAAGCCTTCTCTCGTCAGAGAAACTTCTCGTATGACTCTATTTGGTGGGATGCTTCGACACCCAATACAGGTGCTTGCAATCGATTTTCTATGATATTTAATGAATTAACTAAAGCATATATAGAAAACTTATTTTTAACACTATCTGATTTGGACACTGATAGTATTACCGCCGAAGATTTACCAAGCCGGAAGACGCGCTAGAAGGTATTATCTTAAAGGTAAGATTTAGCTGGTGTATCTATTGACCTTTTTTAATGGATAGTTTTTAATGCTATAAAACGTTTATATATCTAGTCTACTCTAGAAAAACGTTTAAGAGATGTAGCAATTGCAACCCGAAATACCAGAAAAAATGGTGGAGTATACCGGAATTTATTAATGTATGGACCTCCTGGAACTGGAAAGACTTTATTTGCAAAGGTACAATGACGCTAGCATAGATAACGTTACTGGAATTTATTATTTTAATTACTTATCTAACTAGCGAAACTTTGCGCTGGCAGAGTCTTGCTAAACATTCTGGGATGGATTATGCAATTATGACTGGTGGAGATGTTTTACCTTTGGAAAATGAAGGCGTCAGTGCTATTCATAAAGTGTTCGATTGGGCTAAAACCAGTAGACGTGGGTAAATATGATTCTAGCGTTTATTGCTACAAATATACTTTAAAAATATAGGATATTTTATTTTCTGCAACTTTGGAAAATTTACTGAATGCTAATGTAACCAATCTTTGTTAGATTAATGTTGTTCATTGACGAAGCTGATGCTTTTCTTCGAAAACGTAACACTGAAACTATGAGCGAAAATCTTCGAAGCACATTAAATGCCTTCCTTTATCGTACAGGAGATCCATCAAAGAAGTAGGAATAGCTTTGATCTCAAGGCCGTATAATCGTCTAAGTAATTGTCTAATTGCTTTTATCCTTTTTTCCAGATTTATGTTGGTTCTTAGTAGCAATCAACCAGATTTGTTCGATTTTGCCATAAATGATCGAATTGACGAAATGGTCAAGTTTCATTTACCGGATCAAGTGGAAAGAGAAAGGCTAATACGATATTACTTTGATAAATATGTACTGCAAGCAGCGGAGAAAAGAGGAACAAGGTTTCTGATAAATTAAGATAACATATCAAATATTTGTAAAGATATTAATGCCTAATCTTATTTAAACTTATTATAGCCGCTTAAAAGTTGAATCGATGGACTTTAATAGTAAAGTGAAGGAAATAGCGAAAAAAACTGAGGGGCTATCTGGACGTGAAATATCAAAGCTCGGTGTTGCATGGCAGGTTTGTAAAAAGTCGATAACAATTTAGTCAACCTTACAGTGCTAAAGTTCTTAACTGTATGTACACATCAATTTTTATAGACAAGCGCGTTTGTAACTGATGATGGAGTATTAACAGAAGATGTTATTGATGCTCGTGTAAACGAAATGGTAGACCAACATAGGCAAAAGATTGAATGGAAAACGCAAATTGATTAATTTGTTTATTATATATTTTTTGAAACTATTTTTAGTTTAGTCACGCTGTCTTTATCTAAATGCGCATTATAAGTTATTATTAGTATTTTAAATCAATAACCCTCTAGAAGGTATAATTGTAATTAAAAGCGCCTCAATGCTATATCTAGATAAAGGACTTTACATCTGGCAAAATAGGTGTTGGAAATTTATATTTAGCTCTATCAATGCATAGACTATGGAACACACTCTGTCTATAAATTCGATTTATAACGGCTATAACGATTTTATATGCGTAGAGCTGTTTATTAAGTAAAATTGAATTCTTTTGTACTGCATGAAGAGAGTTAAAAAAATTTGCTTTATTTTATGATTCATAATGTCACCATTACCTAGCACAATATGGGAGAATTTTTATGTAATGTCATAACCTTTTCTTGATTATAAATTCTGTTTTCAGCAATGAAAGAAATAGTGGATACTAGTCTACGCTGACGGTAATAATTTCCTAAACAAACTGTTTTTTATCAGTATTTAAGTTCTTTTCTGTTTGTATTATGTTATATAAGATGGGTTCAGTTAGAAAAGGCGGAGACTAAATTTTATAAACTCTAGAGGTATAACTCTTATCATGTGGGCCTATAATAGAGTTATTGCTGAATCCTATTCTAAGCGCAATAAGATACCACCACAACCGTCGTTATTCTGTTATTGACCTAAAATTGCTAAATGAAATGCTAAGTAAGATATTACAGAATTTGTTATAGAAAACCATTGATGTAAAAAATAAATCTCGTTATAATATTATTTATTCGTTTATTGATGTCGTATAGATTAATCATCTACTTAGTGCTATGCAAGAAGCATCTTACTCTATGACATAGTCCAATTTCAACATTATGTAATTCTACTTAGTGAAAATTGATGCGATACTTTATTTGTACTACCTACTACATCAAAATTTACAGTGTATAAGTTAAAGTTACGAACACCAAAGAAGTTGTATTACTTTTAGATACAAAAATAAATGCATAAATTGCGAAATAAACAATACATGCATGTCGTTCCTGATTAATTCAATGAAGGAATAGTTTGTTTGTTGAGTACGTTATCGCCACAATTTTACAAATGAGACGTCAGAAAGTCCTAGAAATAACATTTAAACTTGGTATGAAGTAATTAACAATTTTTCTGTATCCATCATTTGGTTGCACGGTGATTGCCAAGTTTAAAAACAAAACAATCTTACTATACGTGTCGGTATATTTTAAAAGTTCAACCATGATAGTATGTTACAGGAATTTTACATACTGTGTTTTTCTTATCCTTTAACGATTAGTCTATTGATGGCTTGGCTTTTATTATATACGCATACAACTTGGCTATAGATAATTAAGCTGTAAAGAATAATTTCATGATTATTCATGATAAACCTTACCAAATTGGCGATAAAGAGTAAATTTGTAAGAATCCTAATACAATGACATTAATTCAAAGTATTTGAGAATTTTGGATGGGGCCAACTCACAATTTGAGGGACGGGGTTGATGATTGGTAAGCTGCGAAGTGCTAAATCTTTATTCAAATGATGAGGATGCATACGACTTGAAATATGTTTAGGGGTAACTTGATGTTTTGTTATAAGTGAATTCTTAGGCAATTCAGCAAATGATGTCATTGTTTCACTCGAGTAAATACCCCTATTTTCCTCTTCTACTTCCTTTTTCCATTGCTCCTTCTTTTTTTCTAAAAGGCCAAATTTGGTTGCATTACCTACGGATAAATTGCGATGCATTTTAATAAAGTCAATAGAGGAAATTATTTCACAAATCATGAAGGTGACAAGTCATGCTTTGTTAAGAGGAAAGTAATAAGATATGGAAAAAGTAAATATCTACCGTAAATAGGGACATCTGATTTTTCCGGTAGCCATGCAATTCTTTTAAGGTCCCATCTTCTATTCGTAGGTATATGTTCTAGGTCTCGTTTATTATAAACTTGATCATAGTAAGAGATCATGTTATCGTTGTATTTCTTGCCATGATGAAAGAAAATTTGTTGTTTATTAAGGCCCTACAGCATTAAAAATTGAAAGTATGTACAGTATATATAAATCATTTATTTTAATAGCGATATCTGTCAATATCCAGAAAACAATAAGATATTATGTCATAGTAGCATTATAGTACCGAAAACTTACATTATTCCTTGCCAGAGCGGCTCGTCGAATAAATGTATCAGGCTTGGCATTACCGTAAGGTTTATAGTCATGTCTTTGTGTACTACTATGATTGAAATTCTCTCGTTGATACTACGAGCGGAAACGAAACAATGCCAATATAGTCATTAGTAATCAGTGTGCTATTTTAAAAGTATAACAATGTAAACGTTTTAGGATATACGTAAAAATGTAACAAAAAATTTTGACATCAGGCTACTTAGTTTGCTTAATCGCAAAGCCAGTAAACTGTCATTGCATTATAAATAAATCTTGCGCTTAAATGATTTGGCACGTTAAGAAGGATGTCTAATGAACACAAATGATAGTCTTTCCTTGTCAGACTGTTTTATTTAAAATAATTGCTACAGTAGCAACAATACGATAATTCGTGGATAATTAAGATGATCGATGTGAAAATTAACCGTAATTATATTACATATCGTTTTCGATTAAATTATACTATACAAAATTTTTACAATCAACATTAGTCCATACTTTAGGGATCCAATCCACACTATTAGGATATGCCTTATAAGTTTTTGGGTAATATCGATACATTACGTTGTTAACTTGAATAGGTCTTCAAAGGCAGTATGATGGATAGATGATATTGTGTTACAAAAAAAATTATGACGATAATTTTATTTCTCGAATTTAATTATCTTACACTATAGCCCTATACAGTACCTGCATTCGTTCTTCATACCAGTTACCAATGAGCACGCCATTTTTAAATCTAGATTCAACTTTCCAACTAGGTTGACCAGAAGCCGCCATAGCAATAGTTAGTTTTTTAATGCTGATTACTGTAGCTAATCCTAATGTCAACTAAACTAAAAAAATAAGAATAAACTGCTGTCTTCCGTTTCCGTACTGGTTAAAGTTGGCAAGAAGTAATTGCTCGTCTGTACAAAGAATACTTGCAAATTACTTGCCTTCAATATTCTACTCCTAGCTAACAAAGGTGCAATTACTGTATATGAAATAATTAAAATAATCTGGTTGCCAACGTCTGCGATAATAAAACCAGGTGAATCCAAGGATTATAGTTCTACTTTTAGTTAACTTAATACTAGGCCTATACGCTCAATTAATGCAGCATACTCTAATCAACGCTTGTCTACTGCCTCTACCCTTATGGCCTAATGTATCAGATTTACTGTTGTTCTAATGAAACAAGCGCTTCATGATTTCTATGGTAACGACCAAGATCACGTGATTTCTTCTTGGCTTAGTTTAGCCATAGGATATGATTGGATTTGATAGGAGGCTTTTGCCGTCGTCGAGACATTTGTGATCGATTCGATAGAATTAAAATGATTATATGTACTCATTCGGGTAGCGCTAAAGCAGAGAATAACGTTTATCCTTTGATATTAGAGATTACCATAGGGGAATTTCATTATGATTATTATTTTTTTTTGCAGTAGCTCCTGGCACAATAGTATTGTATGTCAGTATTGACTGATGAATATACTGTACAGCTAAGTATAATATTATTAGTAGGGTAGCGACTATAGTCGTCTTGTTGGAACTCAATGTATCAGCAGGGACGACTAATCAAAAGAAGCAAAGATATCAGTGCTTGGGCTGGCAAAAAAGTCCATTGCAGTATCTTGGAGTACCTACTAAGTACTATGGATGCCACGTTAACGTAGACAAGGAACAATCAATGTCTACGTTAACGTGGCATCCATATTACTTACTGTAGTAGGTACATGGACTGATGGACTACTGTACTGGATAGGTTACATTTGTCTGGTGCTGTCTTGGAGGCCGTCCGATGTCAGACTGACTCAGATATCATATCTTAAGTGTCTACAGTACAAAAGCTTTTGTACTGTACTCTATGTACTGTAAGGACTGCAGTCAAATCCAGTAGTTTTAGTTTCGTCCAGGACAGTACAGTGCTCAGTACTGTACTGTTCTGTACTGTGGCAGTGTGGCAGCAACGCTTGCACAAACTGCTCAACTGGTGTTCCATTAAAGTGTCCAAAATTATCCATCATGCCTCCATTCATTAAAAGTCATGTCAAGCAACCAACAGAATCAATCTGGACTGTCAATTATTTCAAGCATTTGCTGCTTGACTTGTTGTTCAACCCAAGATCGATTGGCAAGATATGTTTACCGTTGCTCCTTTTTGAAATCTTGCTCAACATCATCGTTATCTTTAAAGTATCATGTAATGGCGTCGTATATTAAATACTGTACTGACTAATTGTCAATAAGAATGGAACATGACTTCATTTTACTCATTATTGAATGTGATTGTAATTTAATGGATGCATTAGATACTGAGATTGATTGGGAAGCATATATGAGCGAAGTTGAAGGCTTTCTGAATGGAACCTATGATTATAGTCAATTGAAAGGAGCAACGGGACCTCTTGTGTGAGTATACTGTATGCGTAGTAAATAACATCATCGACTCGATCTATCTAATACAGCAATAATATTGGAAATAAACAAATGATACTGCAATTATTAAGAAAATAGAAAATACCGTGTTTTATTGACTAGTCCTCGTAGAGCAATGCTATGGTTAGATCTAATGCTACTGACTTGATTATAGTAGATCCTTGATTACCTCGGGCTACTACACAACTGAACTGTACTGTACATTCGTACAATAAAGGCACTGTAATGTACTGTACTGCAAATCAACCTATCGATGTCATGGCTGATTATATATTTGCACTTCTTTTCCACAAGATACCTATGAGGATTTCCCTTATCGTGTCTAGTACTCTGTACTTACATGCGGTGACAATCATTGCTGTCTTCCATCGTATAATAACTCTATCTTATCCTTTACTGCTGTGCTATCTTTAGGTATCCTGCAGGATTTGTCTACATCTACTCAATTCTATATATGGTTACTCGTAGCGGCCAAGATATTTTGTTAGCTCAGTATATATTCGCTGTGCTATATCTGATCAATCTAATATTGGTAATGAATATTTATCGAAAGACTGCAATCGTAAGTATTAACGGCTCATCAACATCATGCAATGGTAATAATAAGGACGTGTATACTCGACCGTAAACAACATCGCACAAATTCTAATCAACCTACATAAAATGATAACCACACTTCTTCGTCAGACTATTACTGTAGAATAGCGTAGTAATACATAACTTCATATTTCACCTTTGTGAACAACAATGTCTACAACCTTGCTGTCGTGCGATGGAATTCAAAAAAATTCAATCCTGCTGTGTATTTTTATTAACTTTCAGGTTCCACCTTATGTTCTGGTGATCATATGTTGTACATCATATCGAATCCATTCTATATACATCCTTCGAATGTTTAATGACCCTGTAGCTATGCTTTTCCTATACGCAGCTATAAATTGTTTTATATTTGGCTATTGGACGTCCGGATGTGTCTGTTTTAGGTATTTCTGAGTTAGTATACTGTAATCTTGACTGTTTCTCAAAGTTAATATTAGGGTACATTAACATCCTGGACTTGTTCATTACAGCAATATGCATGAGGACTTCATTTACTCGTACTGAATTACTTACGGAAACAAACAACTTATTAAAGTTGGCTACTTAGAAGTAGTCTAACCTTGACAAATGATTACTAAATTTGCCTCTAGCTTAGCTGTTTCGATCAAGATGAATATACTCCTTTTTGCTCCTGCGTTATTAATCTTGCTGCTACTGCAATATGGTATCATCGCTGCCATTCCAAGATTAGCTATATGTGCTATTATTCAGGTCAGTTTTCTACTTGCTAATCTAGTCCCAAGTATAGTAATGTATCGTATACCCGTACATCATGCATGCATAGTCGTCAACTTGAGTAAGTCCTTGAACGAACCAACAGAAAATTTATAGAAATACATTTTATTGTAGTAAATAAATACAAATATATGTGTTCTGCTTAACAATTTCAACTGTACTTAATTCAGATTGCTCTCGCTGCACCCTTTCTATTAAATTATCCCAAAGCTTACCTAACTCGCTCGTTCGATTTTGGACGCAAATTCTTTTTCAAGTGGACTGTTAATTGGCGTTTTCTTAGCGAAGATATTTTTTTAAATCGGTGGTTTCATTTGTCGTTACTAGCAGCTCATCTATTGGTGTTGATTGCGTTCATATTCCGACGCTGGCTAAAGTATTTTTTTTAAGTTATCAAAAATTGTAACACCATTCATTAAGCATTATTGATTTACATAACGCACTTATACATCAAACTCTGCTTTTGCCGTTAGGAAATGCGGAGGTTATGAATCACTCTTAAGAATGAGGGCTAGTATGGCATATGAACCAGACTCTAAGAATATCCTTTGTATGATTATTTGACATTACCACTTAATTATTACAATACTCCGGTATACACACTTTATGTTACTAAAATTAGTGTTGCATAGCTATTATCAAGTGCCAATTTTTTTTTTCAATTTACCTTAACCTAACCAACGCATTGTTACCATGCTCTTCATTTCCAACTTTATTGGCATAACCTTTTCACGATCTTTGCATTATCAATTCTATGTGTGGTACTACCACACTATTCCATATCTGTTATGGCTAACAGACTATCCAACAGTTATCAGGTCAAGCTTGCAGCTTTTCACCTTATGTATGTCGTTTTAGGCAATTGCGCTTATGGTTATTCTTGTATGATTTCCGATTTGTAGACTCTTGATTTTAGGTGGAATTGAAATGAGCTGGAATACCTACCCATCAACCGTCATTAGTTCTATTAGACTACATGCATGCCATTTAGCTCTACTAGGAGCTTTATGGAAATGTAAACCGCTCCAGTTTGGCTTTAGACATAAATCGTCATAACTATAAACTGACATGATTTGTTTACTTCAATATAAAGTCTCCTAGTTCTCTATCAATTGATTCGAAACAGAGATCCTATATTATTGTCATTGTCAGGCAGAAATTTCAGGCCTTAACTAAATGTACAAATGTTATTTTTCTGTAAATTACAATAATACACGCATATTAGTTCAATTTTAATTATGAGTGTCATGATTATTTTTTTGGATTAATATGACATGAAATTAGTAAATAATTGAGGACATTAATAATGCTATAAAGTGCCGTATTAAATATGTAAATAAATACCCCTACAGTCCTATTTTTACGTCTAATATGCAAGTTGCTGCCATTTTACAATCAATAAATTATTCATAATTATAATGATACAATCGTAAACTTATGTGTACATACTGGGCTGGTGCTACTGAAAAACTTAAATGTGCAATAGTTTGTTCATAATTAACCAAGTTATGTAATATAGTCTGTTATGTTACTGCATCAACCTAACAATCAAACAAAGTGATTAAAGACGCGAAATCCTATATACTTCATTTTAATTTATGGATACCTTTGTTATTCACTTGCCTTATAGAAAACACACTGATCTACACAGATGTCTGCATGTGAGACAAGAACATCAGTAAGATCGATCTTTTCATTATCTTCATAGAATGGAGGATGCAAATATATTCGTATGAATACGGTACACTACCTACAGTTTATTACCAGTAGCTATGTCTACTTTCACCTTGGCTACTCTTGTATAATTATCTGCAAGCTTTTCAAAGACTTTCACACGTCTATATACGACGTAAGATAGATTCAGGCAGGTATTTTTCTAGATGTATCTACTTTATCAACCCTCGAAAAGTAAAGCAGACGTGAGAATAATCTAGTAGATAAGTCCATAACGAATTAGTTTTAAGCATTAATAGCTACAGTCTATAGTGGTGCTGGTTGCAATTGTATACTATTAATTTTAAAGTGCTTAACGAGTTAAATAAGCCATTTTTAGTATTTTTAGTTTTGAAAAAAATTGTGTTTGATTCTTTATTACGGTTCAGATTATAAAGAAGTGTTCAATATTACTCTTCAGGTAAAGAATCTACCCAAAAGTACTCATTAAGAACAGCCTAGTTATGAAAATTCGAAATATTGTAAAACATCAATAATACTGTATAGTGCTGGAAACTCAATATCGTCGCATAATAACTTAATTGATCATGTAAATTGATTCACTACATCAGCAGCACCTGCACAATCTATACATCATAGGTACGCATCAGGAGGAGAGTAATTAATCAATTAATTCGTTAATACAGCGGTCGTATCGGTTAATAAAATGAAAAGATATATTAATTCTGGATTAAGCTGAAGTAAAATTAACCACGTCTAAATTACAGCAAGTTATTCAATAAATATAACCCGATACATGTCTGCACCTAAAAAATGATTGCAAAAAATTTGAGTTGATTCGACCAACTTGCACAGCATAGAAAACACCTCTCGCCACTTTCATTTCCTGCAGTATCCAGGAATATTACAATACATACATAGCATAAAAATCTCCGTCGGAATAAATAAGCATAGCTTAAATAAAAGACCAATTATAGTACATGGAGAGAAATTTTAACTATATATTAGAAATGTAGTTTGAGAGGAAGAGTACTGTAGTACTACTACGCTATCAACTGCAACTAGTGCTATAATAAAATCAAGTTAATTTAAAATGCTTACTTTCACTTATGATTTCGAACCGGTTCATCATCATTTCATTGTCCGGTCTTTAATAATATTTACTATTACCTTAATCAGCTGTTAAAATAGTAATCATGTGACGGAAAGAACTACCGATTAAGCAAGTATTGAATTAGAGTGATCCAGCGCATCAATCCGAATTGATATTACTGGTGTAAAAGAAACTTCTTGCTGTCATTTTATATTCTACATTAGGTAAGAATCAATGCATCTCCCATACTGGCACAAATTATAATATACATTAATTCGTATAATAATAATTCAATTATTTTAACTTGAAAGCGTAAATAAGTAGGTAAACATTGCCAGGGTAAAGACCAAGTAATGATATGGTACGATATTTCGAGTACCACCAAAGACGCTAGAATCAAAGCTGTAGCAGCCCAGAGTTGATGTGCGAAATTTTAACGCCGTACAAAACTCAGTCCCATTGTGGTAAAGAGAGGAAAATAACGTACCGTTGTAAATTGCCGTACGGCAATGATTGAAAATGGTGTTACAAAATGAACTACAAATTATAAATCGACCAGCGCTTCGATTGTACCAATTTCCCTGATTGGGACTACAGAAATAACAGCGTAAGTATTCCATACGTTGCTGGCAAGGAGCAGAAGCAGAAGTTAACCTTGGCATATTATTAAATACGGAAGTGACTTCAGTACGGCGACAACATGTTTTGCTAAACCAGGTGCAATGACTAAGGCCCGCATGAGTCTCCGGCTTTCTCGCATTACCTTGGAAAGTTATAAAGTGTACCAATGATGGTATGTTAGAGTTATTAAAATTAGTATACTAGTACAGTAGGTAAAATGGAACCACAATTTAGATCAATATTCGGTAAGCTATCATTTGTATAACCACACATCAAGTGCCGTCACTATTGAATACATTGCGTTCATTTTGACAAGTCTTTATTATTGCCTAATTTCTTATACTGTACTAGTCCATTCCTTGCTCGTTATACTTTGCGTGTTCACTGTACTAACTATACATATCTCTTTCACTTTATATCATTACTGATTCATTAAGCAAGGATATCGCAGCATACGTGAGATTGCTATTAATCACATGCTCCTTTCGTATACACTTTATCAAGTTGTCATCACTATCTCTGCCAATGTACTCGTACATTATGACAGACACTACACCACAACACAGACAGCTACATTACTGAGAACGAATTGGATAAGATAGTGTAATAGTTGAAGTATCAGCAGCGATGGGGTAAACGAAATATTGTGAGTAGTTTTGATACTTTAGGATAGTCTCGTGTGCATGGTGTAGGAGAAAGAAGTCAAATCAATCAATACTATGCCTATTTTATTTCTCGTATAGCTCTCTAGTATCAACTAAGTTACACGTAATTCCGTAATTGTAAATTTATACGGTAAGCGAAATAGATCGCAGTGATTAATCATTGTACACAAGAGACCCTGTAACATTTTTTAGCAACGATTTCAGAGCCTTTGCCAGTCTCTCTTTTGTACAGCGTCGCTATTGTATATTACTAGTAATGTTAAAGCGATGGGTAGGCTCTTTTACAAGAAAGTAACTTTACCCAATGCTAGCTAGTATAGACGTTGAAAAAGATATAGGTGTACACTGTCTAGTCAGGGATTTTCTTACAAGTCCATGGTAAATGTTGTGCGGTAGTTGAGAAATTAATTCAGTAGGACGAGTAGCACGCTACGTCGTCAGATTGAAAACCGCAGTGTACAACATTGGTCAAAGCCACTGTTGTTGGCATAAAGAAGAAGGACATTTTGGATGATTATCTATCATTATATAATAAATGATGGTTCTCTATCACTTCATGTAACTACTGTACTATGGTCATTGATGTTCAGCCTTGTTTGTCTATTTTGCAATGGCGGTTGATCTTGCTCGTATGTAAAGACAAAAGTGATCAGAGATAATACTACTATATTTCAAGCTTCCTCAGCGTTGATTGAGTTATTTTAATGCCAGCCTGTCCTTGTTTGCATTCTTTTTATATAACTAGACTACTTTTGACCCCGTATCAAGTAAACAAGACGTTGCAATGGATAGTCAAAAGTATAGGAGAAATACTTGCAGAAGCAGCGTACAGTAGACTGCAAACTCGAATAAGGGCCTTAAGGCAGATACATGGTATGCATTATTCACTACTCTAGCCATGATGCACTGATGTGCTGTACTTTGTGAACTCCATAGGCAAGATTTTGATGATCGCCTTGAATAGTACGTTATCAAGTTCAATTGAACTGATGGCTAAGAGGGAAATGTGAAATGATGGCTAGTAATCACAACAGTGACGGCTGACTGAGTACCAAATATGAAAAGCTATTGGATCAAGCATTATCATAGTAGCATACTACAGCAACGAATGGATTGGTTGACGAGTTGTTTAGCAATCAAGAATGAAATGGGCGACTAACAACAGTATGTCGATTTGAGTTGATTTCCGTAAGTAGGATTGGTCCCTGTCCGCAGGGACTCCTTTTTCCCTTTTGGTAGTCGCTGCTATCTGTTGTATGTTAAGTTTAAGGATAGAGTAAGATTGGAGTGTCGATTAAGCTGGAAGTGATAGCCCTTGTTGGTAGTTGTTGGCTCTACGTGTACACAACACTATCCATCACCCCTATTCGATTCTATGACTGGCGATATGGCAGCCATGAAAGTTAACATGATTCGTTGCTATTCACGATGATGATGATGATAATAACAACAATAATATACGGTAGACGAGCGTATGATTAATTGAAGTAGCAAGTATTCATCTACCCCACTGCCTTTCGTCATCGATCCATCAGTCTAATAGCAATGGTTATCCGACTATACAAGCCATCATCCACCTGGATACCATGTTGCAAAAGCGAAATTAACAATCACATTAACATTTATCAAGCCGTGAAATAGCGCCATTGGGCATTTTCGATGGCTTTTTCTCCCTACTCTCCACTTGTATATGTATAGGTGGACAATTGTTGTTCATACTATTGACTTTATCTTACCGAAATAAGGACATTCTTGACCATGAACCATCCAAGCTGTACAAAGGATGCAAATAACTAAAGCTTTGAATCGCATATCCACATATCAATCGTAAACCACTAGCAAGGCTGAAAGTATCAAAACTAGATAGAAGAGTAATTAGTAATTACAATTAATATCCAAAGGTGGTGTGGAATGGCTGCTTGATTGGCTCTTGACGAAGATGCTTTTGATGCCTGCGATACTAATACTACTCTACTATCCAATGTGTATACAGTATACCAGTGTTAGCATAATAGTACAAAAGAGCAGCAGACAAGCTATAGCATGCCTGACCAACCGTGTCATACTGTAGTACTAGTACGGAACGGTACGGTACAGTATGACTTGACAGGATAGGACGGATCGACGGATAATCGTCATGCATGGAGAAAATTATGCAAATGAGAATAAAGCGAAACGGTACGGTACAGTACGGTACAGTACAGTACAATGAAGCTTATCAAACTATACTGGCCTGGTCCGGTCCGGGCCGGGCCAGGCCCAGTTAGAGAGAAATGATGGAGACTGGGTAGAACGTCTGGGAGAATACTGTATCTCTATGGAAATTGTATCCATGTATTGTACAGTATAGTAGAGATAGGCAGAAATGATATAGGAGATCGTGCAGCTCTGAGAATAGTGGATCTCTATAGAAACTGCATCGAGAGATGGATTGTACACTACAACTCTGACAGTAGACTGCATCTCTATAGAAACTCTATCCATGTATTGTACACTTTGGAACACACTCCTCGGACAGGCGGACCTTGCCTAGCGGACAGTGGACAGCAGGACTCTATCTGACATACAGTACTACTGTATTATCAACTGGCCTAATCAACACTATGTCACGACATACTGACGTCTGTAGTCGCGTCTTACTGTATCAACGATGAACCACTTTGCAACAGGACTCGGACGGCGTCCTACCGTCCGAGTCCTATGTCCTGCACAACACCATACAGGATGTACAGCATAATAACGTAGCAACTACAGCTATCTACTGCTCATGACAGTGCTATGCGCTGTAGTAAATGACCTAACTAGAGCACTACTGCCTACTGTAGCTGACTGGAGTCAAAACAGTAGAAGAACAACATTTCCTGCTCTCAACGTGGCTGCGATCTTCAATCCATCATTTAGTAAGTTTTATTGCAGTTTTCACTCCGATACTGTTGGTAGATTGCTATTGACTTCAACTCTAATAGTTAGATGCAGTATTGTTGCACGATTGAAACTTTGATTATGAATACAAGTTGAAGAATATACATTACAACACTAGAATAGGTTGGAACAGTAACAGTGCCATCTAAATTCTACTGTACAGTGTACAGCTTAAGTGGATTAAAATGGACGTAATATGATGTGTACATTTCATCATCATTTTCATGTAATATACTATGCTTCCCTATGGTCATTATAGAACAGAACAAGGCATCGCAATATCTTTGCTTACAATTAAATACTTTGCAACTCAACATGATTGAAATCATTTGCAACGATCGACTTGGCAAGAAAGTACGAGTAAAGTGCAAGTATGTTAGCCAAAATGAATGCTATTCAATAGTACAAATGGATTGCATAGCTAATTATTGTATAATTATGGACCTAAAAATCACTGTGTCTCATCAATAAACTTATCATACATATTGAATCTTATATTCTATAGTGAAAATGATACAATTGGTGACTTGAAAAAGCTAATAGCGGCGCAAACTGGTACAAAATGGGACAAAATTATGCTTAAGAAATGGTAACATTACTGCCATCGAGTACTTGTAGTGATTTTCGTATAGTGATGCACTGTACTTTGAAATGTTGTTGATAGTATAGTATTTTCAGATAAAGCGCACAGCACAAATAGACACTGCTATGAAAGTTGTTAGTTGTTTGACCAGTCTATATATTGATTATCTATTATAGACTAGCAAAATAGGTTAGTAGATCACTTTCGCACATACTCAGTAAGCAGTGTCACGTATTTGAAATGATAGATTGATCCTAAAGTTGAGCATATTGCCAGACTGACTACGTTAACCCCTTTTCATTGCTATATACGCTCTTTTACTAAATTTCTAGGTATACAATCTATAAGGACCATATCACTGTAGGTGATTGTATCTTTTATAATAAACGTAAAATATACGTCTGTAAGAATTACAATATTTCAATGTCAAAATGAGTAAATCTGAAACTTGGTGAAATCGTCACTGATGACGTAAATGCAATTTTACTCTACAAGATACAAACACGCCTTAATTGAACCATACAGATTTCCAACCTGTAAGAATTTCAGTTTCTCCTATAATTGCTTATAAAAATTGACGTAACTGTACGAGTATATCTACACTAGCAGTGTTGACCTGAATAGATTGATCTATTTCCTTATTATAACCGATGAACAAGTTTGCATCTGGATTTATTAATTTCTCAGTAATAGTAAAGCTAAACGTTACTACAATAGGATTATTCAGTGTAGACGGCGTCTATATTGCGGTATTTACTTGATGATATTTTACGTACGTATTGAGTCCTTAACCTTTGCGCTCAGATGAAATACGCGATGGTATGAATTTGGAACTTTACTATCAGTAGCTGATGATATAATAGCTCCATAGCAATGGCGTCATGAATACTTTCCGGTAATCATTGGATTGTCTCAAGATAGGAACCACCATATTAACAGTAAATTCATCATCCTATGCTTCCTTTAAGTTCCTGGTAGGCATCAAAATATGCTAGCATTTTGTGTCTTTAAACATTTATTGAATGCTATCTTGTATTAAATCTTCTACTCTGAAACATGATACCATACTGCGAGATAACCCATCGAACTGTTACATTGTACTGTACGATAGCCTATATTTATGATAATGAAGCGTAATATTGTACTCGATTTGAATAATTGTGTCGTTGTTAACATTAGTTTAAATTACGAATAACTTTTTGGTGGACTTGGTGGACCTGCTTTATGAATGAACTATGTGTCATTCGTTGTAAGTCGATTTAACTCACGGTTAAATTTCTACTCGACATGTATTCACAACATGTTTATATACAATAAAGTTCAATATAATTGCCAGTACATTGTTAACTGGTTTAGATTTATTACACCAGGCGATAAAGGAACATTCATTATTCGTATAGCTATTTACAAAAAATAATGAGTGATTAATAATAATATTAAATAGCTTTTACATATTCATGTTTCACTGCTAATTATCATGTAGGCAAAGTACAAGATGCCATAATTCTATAAAACTAGTCGGCAGTCTAAATTCGGTTGTATCTATGAATTTATGCAGCAATTGTATTACTAGTATACGCGTATAATAGCTCAGATCGGTGAATTCCTACCGTGAATTGCATGAATAAGCAGCATACGAATGTGGATGTTTAAGACATTTCTAAAACTGTGACGAGTTGTTAAGCCAACAAGACTACAGCTAACGTGATTAGATTATAAAAGTGTTAACATACTAATTGAATTCAACTTATCCATAGCCCAACCTTAGCCCTACTGTAAATAAACTCTACCGATACTGTATTCTTTCTCGAAAATTCTACAAGACGAATCTTATATCCATCTTGTACAGCAACGATATACCGTGCATTTATATAATTTATATATAATGTGAACCATTAGCTGGTAGACAGACTCAATTTTACATGGTTGCGAGCATGTAACCGCCTATACATACAGCATTTACATAATTTATATATAATGTGAACCATCAGCTGGTAGACAGACTCAATTTTTCATGGTTGCCAGCATGTAATCGCCTGTACATATAGCATTTATAAAATTTACATATAATGTGCACTATCAGCTGGTAGACACACTCAATTTTATATGGTTGCGAGCATGTAATCGCCTATACTCTACAATGTACATATAGCATTTATGTAATTTATATATACTGTAATGTGAACCATCAGCTGGTAGATAGACTCAATTCTACATAGTTGCAAACATGTAATCGCCTATACATATAGCATTTATATAATTTATTTATATATAATGTGCACCATCAGCTAGTAGATAGACTCAATTCTACATAGTTGCAAACATATAATCGCCTATACTGTATATATAGCTCAGTTGCTAGCTGCCTGTCCAAGTGGATCTCAACGCTGTCGTGAGTACACTGTCAACACATGTACAATATGACTGAATATAAAATTTAAGGTACTGTACGGTATACTGTACTACTGTCGATGGTATGCAGTACTCCATCATACAGTATCAACAAATAGAAGTAATTATATCAGGAATCTTAGCACTTGCTGCGAAGCTGATCACTATAGCACACAAATCCTGGCCAACATTGGATGCTAAGCATCTCCAGCTACGAATATTTTAGCTTTCTGCAGACGATTTTCGACTTAGATCAATTCAGCGATGCCTAAAAATACAATAACTGATTCGATTGTATCTGGTGCAGAAGCCTCCAAGATCGTGATGATACAAGGTAATCAAGAGCAGCTGTAGCTAATCTTGTAACATATACAAAAGTAGTGCAGATTTCCGAGATTTCCTACATCCAACTTGATCTCTTAGCAATGACAATCTTGATAAACTGTAGGTACGGTCAATACTGCCATAAAATGGATACCTTGATAATTTACTATGGCATCCTTAGTGCTAATAGGAGTCTTATTAGCGTTTACAGTAACGAAATCATTCAAATTTGTAGCATTCATTTTACTATCGTACATCGTTCTGCAAATGTCTCTGCAGCGCCAGAATTGAAGCGCTGACATGAATGAGATAGTCCTTCATCAGTATGTAATACCTAGTAGTACTTACTCTGCTGCTGAAACACTTGCATGGAGTTAACCAGTCATAAAGACAATCGACACTTTTTTAGTGCTCATAGATTATATATTCAGTTCGATATACTCATGACATGAAACAGTTGAAGTACAGAGCGGTAAAATTCCGACTTAAACTCAAAATTTACTGTTCCAATGCATAGATAATCTGCAACATAACGGGAGAGCTTTTCTTAAGGGATATATAGAAAAACTAGTTAAAAGGTGAGTTTGAAAATGTACACAGTGGTTTCTCAGTTAATTATACGGAACATTTTACTGGATACAGTATAATAAATTGTTAAATAATTTTCGATTAGGGTCGATATTGTGCATATCTTTGTCCTCGATCTAGCGATCGAAAGTTACAAACAGTATTTGACGTCAAAACGTTACAAGAATAAGTAAGATATAAAAGATTTACCTCCTAAGTAACACCAGTCAATTGTATTTTAAAAATTCTTACCGATATCATCATAAATAAGATCTTGATATCAACCCTACGATCAATGCTTTAACTACTTGTATATTCACTTTATACTTATATACTGTATATCTAGAATTATATTACATGACGGTTACTCTGATGTGGTCGGATGGGATAATAGCGGGTAACTTATCAACGTTATGTTAATCGATTATACATATTGTAAAAAATTATTGTTAAGGTTTTATGCAATATGTATAAGAACTAGATTAATATCTATCGTTTGTCCCATTGCAGCCAACAAGATTGCATTCGCTGGCAATCACCAGATGGCATCTATCAGCAATTTAATAATGCGCTAAAGAAAAATAAAAGTAATCACCACGAGCATTGCTACGTATTATTTTACAACTATGCACAGAAACATTACAAAATCCAAATCGTGCAGTAAAGTTGTATATAATAACGCTACACCTGATGCAATCTATGCAGAGCTCATAAAGATAGTAAAGTAGTTTATCAACCAATAGCTGACATGGTTTTATTTCTAATAGATATCTCCAATGCTGCATCGGTAGCTGTTGTAGTCGATTCCTTAAGCCCATTTTTATCGCACAACTCTACTAATCATGTCTGCCTAAGTCTACAACAGCTAATGATGCCAGATACAAACATTAATCAAGGTAATTCAAAATTTTGAAAAAGACTATAAAAAGTTTGTAGATCTAATGTCTCCAATGTCATCATTCTTTTAAATTACAAATAATCACTTTTCGCCACTTTTTAGAGGACCTTAAGATAACTCAAATAGTCGCATTACTACATTCTGACCTACACGATGACTATGAAATATCTGCCATGAAACACATCGCATCAACAACTATTAGCCTTTGTGAAATGAGTATTGAGGACAAGTTAAAATTTGACGATTTAGGTTATAAATCGATCGCTTCATCATTGCAATAAATAATCACCATTAGGCAGGCAATATTGAAATCTATCTTAATTATACATTGCTTAGAAAATACATTTTATTTCGGCTTATGCAAAACAAATCACATCAAGAAATCTGGAAAAATAATAAATAAGGTATTTGCTACATATGTTCAAATAAGGGAAGATATCTAAAAATCGGCATTTCTTGTTGATAACAGTATGTCGACATAGTGGTATCTCGTAAAATTTTAATTTTTCTGCCTTTTTCAATATTAGAAAGAAGTTTATGGTATTTATAATGATTTCGTGATTCGGATATTTGAATATCACCAGACTGATATTAAATCTTCTACATTGGATAAAAGTACTTCGGTAAGCAGAAGGCTACATTTGTTCTTATGTATTATAATCATCTGAACCACATAGTATTCCTGAAACAGAATAATTCTACTAGGTGTAAGTTACTTTACACGTGTCTAAATTAGATACTACGTATCATGTGTTATTTTTAGTCTGATCCAACAGAAAATCTCACTTTCAACTTAAAGCTAACACAATCAGAAAAACAAGCAAGGTCTCGTTTGAAATTGCCTTATACCTACAGCGATGAACGTAAAGCAGCTGAATTAAGTCAGCCTACCGCATCTTCTGGTGGTAAAATATTTTATCAACCAGATGAAGTCGATGACTTTGATGAAGAAGATCCAGATGATGATCTTGACATATAATGCTACCTTATGCAAGACTTGATCTGAAGGTTTTTCTTGACGAATTTGGGTTTTGTCATTTTATCACTGCAGCATTTCTGTCTTTTAAAAAGTTAACTGCTAGTTACTGAATTATGTAAATATTTTAATTATTGCGTGCAAATTACGGTACAATTCGCTTCATCCACAGCTTAAAAGCCAATTTTTTAAGCTCATTACCAAACGTAAATTGCACAAACTCTTACGGAACCCAATCATTTGAATCACATAGCTGAAAAACGTGTATACTTATAGCACTCTAATGTACTAACCATTGTACGTACATTATTCGTTGACTTTTGGAACCCAACTTATTACCATTGAATTGTAACAAATCATTCAGATCCAGCAATACAAATTGATTTTTATGATCATTCATATCGTCCGATACGACAATTAAAGTACTGTAAAAAATTTTTTACTTAATTATAATTGACCATACTCATGGTCAAGACTTTATTGAGATTATCTGGTACATATAAGGCTTTCATTTATATTACATCATTTGAATTATGGTTTTTATAAGGTATCCATTGAAAGTCAATATATATTAAACATGAATGTAGGTTCTAAATTTTCCTACGGCATGTCACATAATTCTATATCAAACAAGATATTGAAAGTTTATACAAGATTTTATATTTAAATAAAGTATCAAGTTTATCTCAACGTAACAGTACCATATTTTGTTTTTGGTTCCACACTTTGGTAACTTATTTCAGTACTAAGTAATGTACTAGTGTTACCAATATCTTTCATAAAGTGATCTGGATTTCTTGCTATATTAAGGAATTATAGTTTCTTGGTATCTGACATTATCAGTTAACGTTAATGAATTAACAGGCATATATAATATCCTCTCAATACATCAATAGCTGTGCTTGTATCCAAAGAATATTGAACTTGCACTATACTGTACGACTATTCATAAAGCATTATTAAAATATTTTAACCTATATTCCTGCAATTACTTTGCAGTAACGTAAGTACTTACTTAAATAATAGTAGACCGTAACTGGCAAAATTTACGCACAGGGTAAAAAACACCATTAATCGATCATAAATCTGGATCCATGTATCTTATAAAAGATAATTTACAAATTTGCTAAACTATCACTATAGTATTCATTATTACGTTGCAATCTTATTACACGATAAGGTGCAATTTATTTAATTAATGTTATTAAAAATTTCAGGGTAACATCATATTTTACACTGCCAAAGTAGATATCTAATTTACAATAAAATCGTAATATAATTATGGATCATCGATAAGGGAAGATATTACAGTATAATATATACGAATAATAATAGTGATTTAATGAAACAGTGCATAATTTAAAAATACCTCGAACTATTTAAGTTGTATTTTTTTTTTTATCTGCTCTGTAAATACAATAGTGTTCTCTGCTTTATATCCGCTTCAGCAATAGTCATTGATAAATTATCAAATTCGCGTTTAGGAATTTCATTAGTAACAAGTATAAGACTTAAAACTTCAAGAGATTTGGCAGCGTAAGCAGCATATCGAATGATGTCATTTAAAGTATTACTTCGCCGAAACCATCTTTCGATCCTTTTTCCATTATTAAGCTTAACGGCTAACATAATACGATCTTCATCTTGATCATCTGGTTCTGGTGGTATAGGAATTTGTCGCCATGACTTCTAAATAAAACATTGACAGCCATAAATATGATATCAGCTAGTCAGAAGAATAAAACACTGTATGACGGTAAAGTATAATAAAGTTATAATTTTATCTAGCTTACCGGATCGCTCGCTCTTCTAGCTAAATGATTTCGTTTAAAAGTCGACGTTGTTGCATTGCTATTGGGAGGATGCGGTCGGAAAATTGGTGTTACTGTTTTAATGTCAACTGTGTCTCGGTTACCAATAGAAGGCAATCGTTTATATTTAGATAGAGACGCTGCGGTTGATTCAGGTGCTGGAGGGAAATTAGGCAATGCGGAATCT
The DNA here is from genome assembly GCF_000150275.1 of Trichoplax adhaerens. Classification (NCBI taxonomy): domain Eukaryota; kingdom Metazoa; phylum Placozoa; class Uniplacotomia; order Trichoplacea; family Trichoplacidae; genus Trichoplax; species Trichoplax adhaerens. The sequence continues at coordinate 3,596,881 of NW_002060948.1, forward strand.
TGCGATAGCCCTCGAACTAATGGTTTACTGCTTGATGCAGTTACATAGGTTGATTGAAGCTCTGATTTTGTATTATCAGGAGCGGTATGAGTCCTTTCACTTGAATGCTGATGATATGAAGGAGACGAAGGAAGGCTAGTAGGTGGAGGTCGTCGCCGTCCCTTTGCTGATTGTGGTCGATTTCTTGTAGAGCTCATTATAGTTGGCAGCCACAAAATTTATATAATTAAATTGACAACTTTCCAAGATTTGAAGATACCATCACACTCTTTTTATTTTAAGCAATTCTTATAAAATCTGTAATCATAAATTAAATGTTTTTGAATGACAATATTACTATCAATAAGATATTTTCATATCATAATACTAGTTCTATCTAATACTTTTATTCAAAATTTAAGTTTACATCTATGAAATATTTAGTTATAAAATAATAATGATATACCGTAGCTTGCGTTTGTTATTAAAATAGTTTAAGTTCTATGTTATGAGTTACTGCATTGTAAATTGACCTGGTGCGCTTTTAGATGACTACTACATGGCATGCAGAACTTTCATATAGCAAATATGGCACCGTAATATGAAATTTTGTTAAATACTGTAGTCATTTAACGATCGCTACAAAAAGCTTCCAAAGTATATTAAACTCAAAGCGTTTCATTTACTCACTTAACCGGATGTCTGTACAGGTATAGAAATACGAAAGAACACTAAAGTGAATACGTTAGCTTCAAAAGCTGATTATTGCTTTAAAATTTTACGTAACTATCTTAGATAATGATTAAACAACACACTGTACCGTCATAGTATATATCGCTACACATGCTGTGTATAGCAGAATATTTGCGTTTATCCTAAAAACTATTGCTGCTATCGCACATAACTCTCCCTATACTTCAGTAACCGAAAACTTAATATTGTTCTATCTGATATGGACTAAGACAATGCACTCGTTTTATTAATATCTATAGGCTTCCAAATATTATATTGTAGTATTTCATTGACAATATAGTAATTCTAGTACAAAAATATTAATCCTCGTTATATTGACTTAAACTTGTAGTTCTTATTGAGTTGGAATGGTACCGGTAATTATCGTGCTTTATCTGATTTATTGAGCACAGATTTATTCTACGCTACTATACGTAGTAGATTTACTCGACTGATTAAATCGTGGTATTGATAACGGAGAATGGAAAATTAATATTAAGGAGGTATTAGCTATAAACTACCTCATGCTACAAATATAGTATTCGATACCATGCTGTTAATGGCTATTATAACATATTTCATAGGTATTCAATCGTATGGAATTAAAACTTCAGTAGTGACCGTAATTTAATCTGATTAACTTTCTCACTTCACCCTCTTCAGTACTACTTTGGAAAATATAGACGGTATATAATTATATAGTATACTCGTATACGCCTCTCCAAGAATAGAATGGGAAGTAAAATGCGAATAGCTATGCTTATATCTACAGCATAATGATCATTCACAGTGACCACTGGCATATTAAGCTTGGCCATATATGCAGTTTAGGAGGAACGTTAATACCCCACTACGCCTAACTTATTGATAGACAGAGTCACAATGATACATAATCAACCTATTTTAGTCAACCATAAGATAGGGTATACTCGTCCATATATCTATTTCATATTTAAAAATCATTGACAGTTTATCAATCTCAGTCCGCGACTGTATTGCGTATTTTTGTAGTTCATTATCATAATCACAACCGTTCTTTGTATGCCTCTAATATTCGAGATTAGAATTCTCTGTATAAATTGTCCCTACCCGTCCCCATGCATGTCTAATCTGCGAGTATATAAATAAGTTATAAATACCTTCTTTTTTTCCATTATTTCATTGACAACCTGTACTTCTTTCTTATATTCACAGCCAAGAATAAATTTAAATATTCCGATTGGCAAATAATTTTCCTCAAGTCTAGCATACGCGTAAAAGGAAGTTCTTCAATCATTGACCAATATAATCAATTCAGATGTCAAGCAAGTACATCCTGGGCTCAATCATGTTGCCTTTGTGGGTGGGTGGAAAATATCACCAATAGAACCAGCAATCGTTGGCTATAACTTTAATCTTATAGCAACATAAGCTAAAGTTGTAATATGGATATTGACCGTTGTCCAATAAGACTGCAAATAGGGAAAATGGTCAATACAGTAGATTAATTGCTTCTACAGTATACAGAAATATTCTACCCATATCAAGCAGTCGATGGTATACTATTCCGTGTTGATTGGCCAAAGTATGAGGTTGCTTACTCCGTATGAATAACAGTACTCAATCAGTAGTTATGTTGATAGTATTTATTAAGATTCAATTTGAAAATTTGGAAATGGTTTCCCATGATCGTTGATGGCCGTAGTCTGCACTCTGCAGGTGCAATGGGAGCCTGGCTGAGAGGCGTCTCCCGTTCCTATGACAACTGGAGTTGACTGGAGCTAGTGGCTAGGATCATTTTTGCATACTGTACACAGTGCTGATACGCATGTAGCATTGCACGTTATACTGTACTAGTATGACCAATCGCCACCGAGCTGACTCATCGCTGCAGCAACTCGATCATACAGAATCCAGTTCTGCAGCATCACGCATGAGTCATCTCACTGCAACTGCAACATCATCTCAATAGCAGCATTGTAGACGTTTCGGATCGTTTCGGATCGTTACGTTTGACGTGATGGTACTAACAGTGTTGACCCTGGTGAAAGACTGATGACACACTTTGTATGCCCACTGCAGTACAGTACAGGACAGTAGTGTGCTGTCCAGTATGCCTACTTTCAAGTGGTCCGTGCCTGGACCGTCACGTCACTTCATTGTGCGACTCACAACGAGCCCGCAACAATTTGAAATCTTGGCCAGCGTGTGTAAGCCATTTTCCTTCTCACTTCCACCACTGCCAGCTTTCCATTTTATCCACTATAACGTAAGATAGCCTGCCTTGACTGCTGGAGGAATCCAATTTATTCTATTGCATTCGATAGCCAAGTAGACTGATTCATATCATGGATGATGACTGGGGATTAGCAGCTCGTAAGCAAGATGAACAAGCCAAATCCAACGAGGTATCTTCTTGATAAAGCATGATGCATATTTCAAATGCCATCGCAAGACTGTACAAGGCGCTGTTGTCTGCCAATTTTGAAACAATTTAAGCGCGTGATAGTAGGGGCCATCGCTTACAGGATCATAACACCATGCTAGTCATGGCTGTTATTTTTTTGGAACCTATTTTACCGAAAGGATTTACAGCTGTAGAGTCCAGAATGCAACCCGATGATAATTTCAATTCGATTCGCTTGTAAAAATCGACTAGGTACCAATAGGGGCCGTGATGATAGGACTAGTCGATGGGAAGATACTGTGTGGGATATTATTCTAAATTGAAAATAGTCCATGAAGATACCTTACTGTCCATAAACTGTTGTAGTAAAATTGAATTTTTCCCGAGTATAGTATACACTTTACGTTGATTTCATTCGATCGAGTGGATGTGGATAAGCAGAAGCAGGATACTATCGATCCTTTTGACCAACATTGTCTCTTGTCCAGTGACCGCTACGACGAATAAGGCGATTGAAAGCAAGCAGGTAGTTCAAGAGCAGCTGATTTCCGTCTTGTGATAATCGGACAAGATAGCAGCAGATCATGGTGCATCCCTACAAACTCTCAATCAATATCGTTAAAATGTAGCAGTCTACTTGGGCATGACATCCAACTCTAGACTTTAATTTGCTACTAAAGGCGTGCTACGACCGTGTTCTTGTAATAGATGCAGTCGTTGTTAATCGGAACAGTCAAGGCCTTTGACTCAAGGATTCATAATAGTTCGATCGAGATTTCCCTATGGACTTTACATGCAACAGCCAATACATGAAATCTACCGCTTATGGATGAATTAGCTCGCACTTTGCTACCATTCATTCAAGTTAAGCGACCTAACTAGTCACCTTCAGGATTTTAAATTACTGCCATGTGACTCGAGCATGTTTTTGCCTTCTTGGCCGCCTTGCTTCCGCTGATAACACGCACAAACATTGCACGAGTAGACGCTTAAGATGTTCGCCGGTACTCGATAGTCAATTCAATGCCTGCCAAATGCCCTCATAGCTGCTCATTTTACGCGGACTGATCGCATCATTTCATTATCAGTAAACAAGATCATCATGCGATGGAATGACTACAAATGATCCATGAAGGCAATTATCGTAAAATGATTGAGCAAAGAATCGCAGTTAAGTACTACAGAATTCATAGAAACCCTATCCACTATGGATGCCAAAATTCGCCACAGACTTTCCAATATTTTCGGCATTTCGTGAAATATGGTAGTGACTTCATTATAGCTGAATTCGTCTCTTCAACGTTATGTTTAATAGTTAATCAAGCCGAAAGGAAGGTCACTCAATGGATATCTCGATCATTGACTATGCATTTTACGGTATTTTACCTACGTCGATGTTATCCGACTAACCGCGTCTCAATTTTTTTCATTAGTTGTAGTTTGACTAACCCTGGGCAAGATCTAATGTACAGTGTATGCGCCGACACGAATAATGGTCCAATTTTTTGCAGTGAGCTACGCTTTTAGTCAATGCTTTAGTATGGTTATCCTATTATAACCAAAAGCATTAATATTGAGAGCTCTTGACTTGATTGATCATAACAAGTACAATCATGAGTCAATAATCTCTAGAGAGCAATATAAAACCAGGCGGCAACATGTGCAGCCGGTCTAGGAGCTACGTTAGTACGTAAGAGTGTGAATTAGACTTCCTTGAATCCTTACAAGATGCTAAGTAAACCATCCTAGTAGATTGCATTTTGGATGTGTAACATCCATGTCAAAGAGATACAAGTTTGAACCCTCAACTTGTAAAGAAAGGATAAATCTATAATTGTTAACTGATCATTTAGTCATGCACACCTTACACTGTATCTTACTGTGGTATCGATTATGTCATAATCACCACACACATTTTTCAATTGACCCTTGAATAATTAATCCATCCATTCATTTTAATTTTAAGCAAGGTGAAATCAGCTACATAGCAAGAATGATATCTCATACTATTACGTTGTCTTTTTTTTTTAGCAGAAAAAGAAGGCCGATGAACCTACAACCAGCTCGGCTACAGGTGAGTATCTTGCATTGATAGATAGTTTGATATGCAGTAGGTGGAAGGAAAGAGCTAATTGAATTTTATATAACAATGGTAAAAAGCAGGGAAAGATTCAGACACTGCTTCAACCTCTACTGAGGATGATGCTGGAATTTCATCAGCAGAAATGTCTCTTTTAAATAAAGTTTTACGCTCCAAGCTCGTTAGCACTACTGCTGACATTGAAGTTCAGCGTCAAGATCCAAATTCTCCGTTATATTCCGTAAAATCTTTTGAGGAATTAAATTTGTAAGCCACGTAATATCTTTTCAGACCTTTGAAACGGTAACAAAGAACATCATTTAAACTAAATGATAACAATTTCAGGGCAGAAGCTGTTCTGAAGGGTGTATACGGCATGGGCTTCAACACTCCATCCAAAATTCAAGAAACCGCTTTGCCACTCCTTTTAGGAGCCAAGTAAAAGCAATCGAATATCTCTAATTTGTTGACATCATTGGATTGTATTAACTATTTTCTTTGTAAATTGATCCTTCCCAGGCCGTCGAATATGATTGCACAATCACAGTCGGGAACAGGAAAGACTGCCGCATTTGTATTAACGATGATCAGTCGAATTGATCCAAACAAAGAATATCCTCAGGCAAAGCAGATTTACTAGTTTCTACTCTTGGATTAACGTGGCGTTCTCATGCTTTCCATATTTTACAATTTAGGCCCTTTGCTTGTCACCAACGTTAGAATTAGCACAGCAAACGGGTAAAGTTTGTAAACAAATGAGTAAATTCTTAGATATTAAAATAGCAATGGCGACCAGAGGAGAAGAGCATGGTAAATATTATGATCTAGTTAACGTGGACGATAATAGCGAAGCGTAACCAGTTTACACATGCTCCCCTTAGGTAGACGAAGGGAAAAGAAGGTAGAGCAAATCATTATTGGTACTCCGGGTACAATTTTGGACTGGATTAGACTGAAATTATTTGATCCTAGCAAGTTGGGTATATTTGTTTTGGACGAAGCGGATGTAATGATTGATACACAAGGCCACCGTGATCAATCAATCAAGGTGCACAGGTAGGGAGTATAGTGCTATGAAGACTAAATTGAATAAACTGGATCGGTATTATCGATGCAAATCGTTGGCTATACAAGTAATACTAAATGAAAGACTTGAACGTCTAGGCACTTGAAGAAAAGTGCTCAATTTCTCTTGTTCTCCGCGACGTACGAAGATCGTGTCATGAAATTTGCAGAATCCATCGTTCCAAATCCCGTTATTATCAGATTAAAACGTAGTGAAGAAAGCTTAAGCAACATTAAACAATTTTATATTCGGTGTCAAGACCGACAAGAAAAATTCGAAGCACTATCTAATATCTATGGAACTATTAGCATCGGCCAAGCCATGGTCTTTTGTCATGTAAGCCACTACAGTAGATTGCGATTTATAGTGCTGCTACCGAGATAATGTATGATGTGGTTTTATTACGTCTAGACTAAAAAATCTGCGCAATGGTTAGCTATGAAGATGAAAGAAGATGGTCACGCTGTGGCTTTGTTAACGGGAGACAATTCTCCTGAAGAGCGTATGTTTGTCATTGATAGGTACAGAAGTGGAAAAGAAAAACTTTTAGTAACAACTAACGTATGTGCTCGTGGTATTGATGTGGAGCAAGTGTCTGTTGTCATCAATTACGATGTGCCTCTTGATGGCCGTGGAATCCCTGATTGCGAGACTTATTTACATCGTATTGGTAGAACTGGTCGTTTTGGAAAGAAAGGTATTGCTATTAATTTCGTGGATTCTGACCGATCTTTCAATAATTTAAAGTCGATAGAGAAACATTTTGGTCGAAAGATTAATCAGATTATAGCAGACGACCCTGACCAGTTGGAACAATTAGCTGATTGAGGACGAACAATGTGATCGAGCCTGGTTTATTACCATACTCTGTATATTAGCAATATTAAGTTTAATATCACGGTGAAAGTTGTTTGATTGAAACCATGAAAATGCTATAATCTCACAGCGGTTTCGTTTGCTTTTCGATCTGTTGTAAATGATGGAAGCATATTGACGAAAAGTAGGTGTTGAAACTGTCAAAGTAGTCGTTCAATTTAAAGATTACAAAATTATCTATACCTTCTTTTGCACGGTCTGTACGTAGGTTGATATGGAATAGTGAAGCCGTGTCTATGCTTTGACTTTCTAAAATGTATTAATAAAAGGAAACGTTGACAGATGCATTATAGCGAGAGGAAATGGATCATTTTGAGGAGGATATTGAGTCGTACTGTTGTTGTACGTTTATACAGTACAGTGCATCTATTCAGTATACGTATGGCAAAAATGAATTGAAGTAGTTGCAAGTTATTGACAGTGGATCCATTTCTGAATAAAATAAGTATAGCGTTGATTCAAGAATCCGTGCTTTAAAGGGATTGGCTTACTGCAACAATGTGGTTGCAGACTCCACTTGCAATACGTTGAAATGGTTGTACAGTATACGAGTCGATCATGGGATGCTAGTCCTTCAAGCAGTTGTGTTGCCGACGGACTGTGTGACTCAGGGTTATTTGATTTTCTCTTACTGGTTTCAATCGTGGAGAGTAATGTACTTGTTGACACTGCTTCATCAATATCAGATATATCTTCTTGAGCAATGTTAAGCATGCGATTCAGATCTGTCAAGGCTAAAATAGAGACGCTACAGTAGTAAGTGCAAGTCCCTGAGATATCCTATAGATCAGAGATTTGAACTACCACTACCGTTGGTCTATGTTTTTGAAGCATGCGATTGAGATCAGTCAAAGCTAAAATAGAGATGCTACAGTAGTAAGTGCAAGTCCCTGAGGTGTCCTATAGATCAGATCATCAGAGACTTGAACTACAACTACCGATGGTCTATGTTTTTAAAGCATGCGATTGAGATCAGTCCAGGCTAAAATAGAGACGCTACAGTAGTAAGTGCAAGTCCCTGAGGTATCTTATAGATCAGATCATCAGAGACTTGAACTACAACTACCGTTGGTCTATGTTTTTAAAGCATGCGGTTGAGATCAGTCAAGGCTAAAATAGAGACGCTACAGTAGTAAGTGCAAGTCCCTGAGATATCCTATAGATCAGAGACTTGAACTACCACTACCGTTGGTCTATGTTTTTAAAGCATGCCGTTGAGATCTGTCAAGGCTAAAATAGAGACGCTAGAGTAGTAAGTGCAAATCCCAGAGGTATCCTATACTGTATAGATCAGATCATCAGAGACTTGAACTACAACTACCGTTGGTCTATGTTTTTGAAGCATGCGGTTGAGATCGGTCAAGCCTAAAATAGAGACGCTACAGTAGTAAGTGCAAGTCCCTGAGATATCCTATAGATCAAGAGACTTGAACTACAACTACCGTTGGTCTACAGTATGTTTTTAAAGCATGCGGTTGAGATCAGTCAAGCCTAAAATAGAGATACTACCGTAGTAATGACGAATGATCATAAGACAAGCACAAGCAGAAATGGGCGAGTGTGTTCGTTTTTTACATGGCGACTAGGAGCATTAGCATGCTGGCTATCCGACCATGATTTACTTCTCAAAGAGACATATTGACTCCCCATTTGTATTCTCCACTGCCAAAGAGGGAGAGACATGGCGTTGTCTCCTCGTGTGTACTCGTTGGTGTATATCCATGTAAGGACTTTTCTAATGTTATGATTTGGCAACAATTTCGCTCTCTCCATGCGAATGCCAAATTGTTGAAGATTGTCTAGACCGGTCAGAGGTTCCGTTCCAACCGCATACCAACCGATTCAAGTCAGGTTCTCCGCTTCGAGGGTCCTTGCGTCTGTCCGGTTCAGGTTCAAGTTCAGAATTAGGGATCCGCCAACGGTCGGTCCGCTTACAGTACTCTCCACGGCGAGTGTACAGTACTGTAGTGTACTGTACACTGTACCGTTACAGTGTTTACTACAGTACCGTATCGGACCGCGCCGTACCGGACCGGATAACCGTTTCTCATTCAGTATTGTCATTTGAAAATACTGAACTTGCAGCTTTGGTTGACAATTTAAAACAGTTTGGAAAATTACACGAGGGAAAGAAAGTTGCAGAACTTTCATCTGTATGCGTGGTTTGCTTTAACTAAGCCTAAAAGAGCCCAAGTGATAGTATTGAGCGTACAACATCAAGATTGCCTTTTCCCCGTAGCAAGCAGTGCATCTACGCCATCATTACTGTACTGGATAGCAGCAGCAGCAGTGTTGGAAGAAAGAAAATAAAAATTCCAATTTACCTCGCTTGCAATAAGGTAAATTAGCTCGCAGTAGCATTGCAATAATGTCATGTTGAGTCATCATGCACGATTATCGGTATTACGGCCTACATGGATAGTTAATCATGACCCTTGTTATTTGTATGCAGACAGGCAGAGGAGAAAAAAATAATCCACATTCAAGAAAATTAATCAATGATAGTACATGTAGACAGCCGATATTGGTTGTAGTATGGATTTGATACAACATGCCTTTGAAACACGACTTAGCACTTCTGCTACAACAGACATCCAAAAGATACTCCAACTCAACAGTGGATCGGACTATCAGGACACGGAAAGTATGTTTGCATTGATTGGTGATAAATTGATGGAACTGACATTATCTGCAATGGTATATGATTACGGATCCAAATTATCCTACATCTGATCAAAGTTCTATAGTCAATGCTTTGGCCAGTGATCGAATCGTATTTCAACAACTATTCGATGCGATCGGTTCAACAACAATCATCCACCAGTTCAATCCTAATTGGGATGGTCAAGGGCTTACCAATTCAATATTAAACCGAAAGTTAAAGGCCTTTGTGGGTGTCTTAGTCATGCATGGCAGCTGGGATACTCTTGCACGTTGTATTAAAAAGCACTTGCTCAATTATGTTACCACATACATTGATGGTCGTGTTGATAGCAGCAAATCCAGGAATGCATCAGCAAAAGAAAATGAAAGTAATTTTCATATCCACAAAAGATTCATACAAAATCCCATCACGCACCATTTCGATACTGAAGGAGGGAAACATAGCCAAGAATTGAAAGATCCTCTTGTAACGACGACGACGACGGATACCGCTGACGAAAGCCTACCATCATCCTTTGAAGCTGCACGCAAAATGCAACTTTTACAAAATGAAATGATGCAAAAATCTCAAGAGCGAGAATACCAATCACCTAAACGTGATAACTTGAGCAGTCCAGGTGAGCTTGACTATGTATTAATCTGTCCATCGACATCAATAATCGCAACACATTTAGCCAAGGGTACAGTACATCGGTGACGTAGATTGTGTTCAGTAGATCTAGCCAAAGAGAAAGCATCTAACTAGGATATATGTATATTTATATTGATACTTCTAGGCAATGTATCTTTCAATAATCCACGTAGCGCAGTAACACCAAAAGAACAACGCGTATTTTCCGCTATTAGTGGATCAACTTGTACCCTACTACAATTTAAACAGTACGTCGCCCACCTGCCAGACATCAATGCTAGGAATAGCGGTAAAGTAGGTGATACACCGTTAATGTTACTCCTTCGAAAGACTCACTTACGAAGTGACGACGAAATACCGAAAATTGAAGTCCTTTTAAGACTTGGTGCTTCTTGGACTGCAACAAACAATCAGGGTGCATCTGCAAATATAATCGCTCGCAAACATGATAGTGCTGTCATCGATAGATTAAGGAAGATTCAACCTGTTGATATAGATGAAAGAGTGCCATTAAGCGAACCGCTGGAAAATTACTCTGTATCACCAGAGATGCAAAAGGTATTTTCAGCAGTGAGTGGAGATACTTATTCGCTACCTCAGTTTGAAGAAGCTGTGAATAATGTACCAAACATTAACTGTAGAAATTCTGGTAAAAAAGGTGATACAGCACTCATGATGTTATTACGAAAAGACGTACTAAAATTAGAAACAGATATTCCGAAAATTAAAATTTTACTAAGCTATGATGCTTCTTGGACAGCCACCAACAATAGAGGTGAGACTGCAATGCAGCTTGCTACAAAGCATCCATCAAACGTTCTAGATATGATTAAATTCCCGGCAAATTCAGCTAATTCCACATCAAGTAATCCAGAACAAGTAAGCACTCCAGTATCCGAAAGAGAACCAGGTCAATCGCGTGGTGTATCAAGTCAAAAATCTGAAACTCCAAATTATTCCACTAACGCAAGTATTAATTACAGTCCACCACTTAGGCATGTTGGCCTTAGGGAACGGAAAGTAATCGATGCGATCAAGAATAGAAACTCCTCCATAGGCGAATTACGACGGGTAATATCTAGAGTTGAAAATTTGAATTTTTGTGATAATAGCGAAGTTGGAGACCCTCCTTTGATGTTGCTTTTGCGTCAAAAAGATTTAAATCTGTCGACCGATGTATCAAAATTTGAACTTCTCAGAAATTTTGGTGCTTCATTGGATTACCGAAATAATCGTAACCAATCCGCTAGGGATTTGATTTCTTCACTTGATAAAAACTTTTTCCTTAAAATCCAAAAATTTTGTTAAAAGTTTCTCACTGTTATCGTTTCTTCCAATTGTTAAAATAGTATAGAGTTGAGTGACCAAGTCATATCCAGAAATGATCTATATTTTTATTCAGGAATGATTCGCTCAACATGTACTTAGACCAATCATGATTACTAGCGATTGTAACGTTTTGAACAGTTTAAATTGATCAGCAATATTGTACAGTGTGCACATCTTTGACCTTGCTTGAAACTGCCTCTAGTTCACATGGATTGGTTCCTTATTTACACTTGATCACACCAGTCTGAATTGCATGTAGGCTATGAAGAAAATATTTTATTGTAAAAGTTTTAATAGGAAGTTCCAAGGGCGTCGTTGGCACTTATTATTTATTCAATATCAATCGTTTGTTACATAAAAGCGATCATGATGCTTGTATTTTGTTTTATCGCAATATACACAAAAATCGACTTAATTCTATTAATTCAGAAATAATATTATGTAACGGTTATGATATGCCAGCGTAGCCCTATTTATTCATGGACTTTACCAACGAATACAGTAATATCTATTTAAAGTTTTCGTACTCATATTAAATTGAACGTTCTAACGACAGTTTACTAAAAACTTTAAAACTAGAATTGAAATGTTGTGACTGATAATGACCAGTCTTGTACAGTGGTGAAAAATAAATACCGATACAACACTATGATAAGAGAGGAATCTCATATTCATCTTTGTTAAACTTCGCTTACAATCTTTATCATAACTTGCCTAGTAGTGTACGTGTAGCTACCGCAAACGAAAGAAATAGTAATAAGTTCAAGCTATATTCAATGTGTTACATATTGTGTATACAATTGTTTCGATTAGGTGAAAATTCAGTCTGAAAATGAAAACTTCTATATCTATCTTAAGATATTAAAATTACATCATTAATGAAGTTAACAATTACGCAGTCTTGGATAACTCTTTCTACCCTGATTTAATTATTATTAAGGTTAGATTAGAAATGTTAATTTCGATATGTATAATCGTGTAATAAAAAAATTTCGTTGTTCGCACACATTAGACTTTGTCGACTAATAGAGATATTATCTTTAAACGAAGGAAGATAGTTATTGCTTCGTTATACCAGATTAAAGGACATTGAACAACATTTATAATAATATTAAAGGCTTATGCAATGATATATTGCAAGCATAAGCTGTAAGAGGGCTAATCCAAATTAGCAATAATCTATTTGTCTAAAAACTATATTTAAAAATATAAGAGTATAACATGTTCTTCAAACACCGCAGGTATCAAAAAACATTCTGTACTCGTACAGCTTTATTTTTATCCGTAATAACATCTAGAGCATCTATTATTTTCTTGGCCTTTTAATTGCGAGATCACATCTCATAGACTTAAAAACTAGGACAAGACTTTCCGATTTCCAACCGTTTCATGAATTAATTCTTAACTACCACTCGTATTAATTATAAAAAGTTTAATAAAGTAAGAATCACCGACCATGAAAAATATATCAATTTCGATTATTATATTAATTTCTTCAATATAGTAATTAGAGATTACCCATAAGTTAAATGTATTTTAGCTAATATTCAACAGATACTATTAAATCATCGCCGTATATCATAATCGTATTTGTCATACAATGTTCAATACGTAAAACATCAGCAAATCCATGAAAAATATTTCAATTTCGATTGTTAGCATGTAAAAATTGCAGATTACCAGTTAAATTTAAGTATTATGACTAGTATTTAATAAGATACAGCTGTATTAAAATTATTACTGTATATCATAATCGTATTTGTCACAAAAAGCTCAGTAGTAGGAATCAATGATTATGAAAAATATTTTGATTTCGATTATTCGATTATTCTTAATGAGTAGTAATTACAGGTTACCCATTCAGTTAAACATTATGGCGAGTATTCAACAAGATACTATTAAAAATTGAAATCGTTGCCGACATCATAATCGCATTTATCGCAAAAAAAGCTGAATAATTAAGAATTAACGAACATGAAAAATATTTCAATTTCGATCGTTAATGTGTGGTAATAAGAGATGACTGGTTAAATTAAAATATTATGGCTAGTTATCAATAAGATCTATTAAAATTAAAATCGTTGCCAATATCATAATCGTATTTATCGCAAAAAAGCTGAATAATTATAAATCAATGACCGTGAAAAATATTTCAACCTCGATTGTTAAATGTGTAGTAATTAGAAATGGCTCGTTAAGTTAAGACATTATAGTTAGTAATCAATAAGATACTAGTACAATCATTACAGTATATCATAACTATCTTTATGGTTATTTCTTTCAGGTTATACTTACTGTACTATTTGAAATTTAATGAACAAATTACCGTTTATTTATAGAATCTACTATCTTACAGCAGCTACTTTGTTAATACCGATTAATTAATAATAGTAGGATTCACGCCAGCACAACGTTGAAATTTTATAGCAGACTTTTTCCCTATCTAAAAAATGGTAATAGTTTTAAGCTAGTGCCCATTAATCACTTCATTACAATAACATGAAACTGGATAATGCAATCACAATACTACGATTTAGGATAAAATTCCATACAAAGATTTCTTGCTTAGTAATGAAACCATAACTATTCGAATAGCATTCTTCCATATGGATAGTTAACTCTGGAAAACTTTTAGACAGAATTATTTAAGGTAACACTGACTTGCAATTTAAATTCAATACTAAATAATAAACTAAAATAAAGTTTTAGATTTCTGGGAGGTTATCTAGACAGGCAATCTACTGCTATCAGCTATGTCTATATTCATCACATACCTATGATACAATAGATTTAATTATGAACAAAAATTTGCTATAATAACAAGAAATAAGCTACGGTACATCAAACAAATATTAAGAATATGATAGTTGCTAACGATATCTCAGACTAGTGCCAAAGCACCGAGCCTAATAAGACCAAAGCTAGTAAATAATAAGCATAGATAAAGAGACTGGTAGAATAGGCAATTTTATATCGTAAAGACTCTCAAATATCGGTCATTTATTAAATGATGTTCACGTTATCAATAGATAATACTATATATCCAATACTATAGCACTTGATCAATTTATAAGGATAAAATGGATCGATTAGATTCAGAAAAGATCTTCATGCTAAAGACTACTATGCCAATTGATGTAATATTTATAATACTTATGGATCAGATAGTAGAGATAATTAATAAAGAAGATATCCTACTAAGACATGTATTCTATGATGAGTTAGTCAATTTGACGATAAAGATTAAAACTAAACAAATTTGCGCAATTTCGAATGATTGAATAGTGAAGATAGCCAAAGAAAATGATCCGATTCAGACAGTCTCCTAAGAAGCGAGACGGAACCTTAGACGAACAGTTCTCTTCCTCTGGCAAACTACTAAGCTGGATGATATTGTACAGTATTCAATGATACGTTCATAACTACATTACAGCAGCTGCTCTTCAAAATATCTGCTACACATCAAAATTTCAATTGAATACACTTAGTTCGTCTTAAAATTTTAACCATTTTGTATCCTACTGGTTATTGCTTCTATCCTTAATTGAATAAGTATAATATGAATAATGATACAGGTGTAATCGATTGCCTAGAATTTACCACCGGCTTGAAAAATAATAAAGCCAAGATACAGTTAATTCTGACGATAAAGCCAGGTGATAAATAAAGCTGCAGACATTATATAAAATCAACTTTCATTTTTATTTTGATAATTGTCTGATTACAAATAATTAAATGAAGATACGCATAATAGTAATTTTAAGTAATTATATTCGATCAAATAAGGTTACCAGATACGTCAAGTAGTTCCGTTATATTTTTTTATTTAAAACGAAATAGATTTAAACTATTCTTCAGGTAATAATAAAACCGTTGAAGAAAAGACTAATGTAGTATAACTTAAGGAACTGAATTCGATAAGAATTATCGAGTACAGTAGTAAAAAAATTAACTTATTCTAGTCTATATTGCATGATTAACCTTAGTAATTCGATTGTAAGATCTACGTAATAATCAATCCAAAAAATTACAGCTCATTTCCAGCCTCTACTAATCACCCCCATCGTATCAGAATGATTAGATGCTAAAAATAAAAGCTTACTCACCTATTTTTTAACCGCACTATCAATACAATTTTCAAGACATAAGCCTGTTAGAAATTTTACTTTTAATTAAAGATAGAGTAGTAAAAGGCATTGATAATAATAACATGTGTCGCATTATCTTATATCGTTAAAAGTCAATTTCAATGCATTTATTATTTATAATGTACCATTAATGAACCCACATATTCATTGATGTGTTATCAATAAGATATATTTACAAATATCTCTGCAATACACTCATATACTGAATGTTTTGGTCTGCAATAGCTATCGATATATATATGATATAACATAAGTAATATATATACAATCTCAAATATACCGGTACGAGATTGTATATATGTGTACACAATCTTATACCGGTATATTTATTGAGATCGTGCAACGCAAACGAAATTTCCTTTCTGATAGCCAATACGTTGATCATGAAAACGAAAATAGAATTTGAAAAAAAAGTTTAGTTTTAGATAGATGATTACAACTTATCTGAATATGCCATTAGACTAGAGTATCATTCGATGGTAAAAATTATTCAATGTATGCATACGAAAGAGTCTTAAGTAAACATGAATTAATGTTGGAGTAAAACCTGCTCTAAAATTAGCATCCATTCTTAGCTAAAATCAGACCTTGTACCATTCTTTGTCACCATTAATAAATTATCTGGTAATTTCGGTCCATTCTAATTTTTCTTAACCTTTCTAAAGCTAACATGATCGAAGAAATAACAATAAGACTGGTATATTAAAAATATTTGACTTCCACTATTACGAGTAATACAAAAGATTGTTAATACCCGTATTTAATGTGCATATTCGTATTACTCATATTTGTATTAAATCACTCTTTCCATATATTGTATATATATAAATCGAATTCTGACCGTAACAATTAATTCCATATTGAATCATATTTTCTTAGATTGCCTTTAGACGAGCATCGATTATGCTTAATACTAGGAAATTAATTTAACATTACATCCAGATAAAATAACTAAATAAATGATCATCTCTTTGAATTGCTGTTTAGTTGATAAATTAGTCATTCCATCAGATATAGAATAGCATCCGCCTATTGTAGAACGACTAGCTATTAAAGGTCCCTTATAATCGTACCATTCTAAAGGATAACTAATCAACAAATTATAATTGATCAATTTATCCGATCAGAATGGTACCATAGCATATGCTTAAATAGAATAAGCCCCTTTAATACTTTGGTAAATCACGATGATAAATTTAACCTAAGTTCCTGATATATCTTATAATCAAACGTTCACTAGCGATTATCCAGTCAATCAAAAACAAAGAGTGCTACCAGTACAACTTCTCATTTACGCCACAATAAACCAATTTTTGCCGAGGTAGAAATCAGAAATTTAATTCAGGGATTACTTTAATGCTCATGACAACAATTTTTCATATAGCCTTCCCTAGACAAAAATCATGGATTCATTACCAATTACAGTCAAAATTAAATTGGGTTCCAACTTATTAATGACACCGTAATAGACCAATCTTCATCTCAGCATAACATAAGCTACTAGCAGTTAATTTTTTATAAAATTGGAAAATGAATCCTGCCTGGCTTTTGATAGCTGTTGTTAACAATTTTTTATTCAAATTTCTCATTGTAACTTATAATCAAATGCGATCAATTTCAATCAATAGAACACAGGAGTTTAACTTGATAACAAATAAATCCCAGCTTCAGCAATGATAATCGCAATCATCCTATTTTTGGCTTTATTACGTAAAATACCTTCATTTTAGTCGCAAAGTTAAAGCATTTTCTATTCATTTTGTACACATAAAAAATTTCCTATTCTTTTAATAACCAAGATCATCATACTTATTTGCCTTGTAGCATAAAAACTGTCATTATAAAACTTAATAATTTGATTCATGTAATGATGATGTCTTATCATTTTCTCTTCCACCTCGAATGTGATAAACTATCTATTCAAACCTTCCATACTTAAAATCGACTAAATCCTGGTTCTAATAATAACAATGGCAATCATTCTATT
Organism: Trichoplax adhaerens; assembly: GCF_000150275.1. NCBI lineage: Eukaryota > Metazoa > Placozoa > Uniplacotomia > Trichoplacea > Trichoplacidae > Trichoplax > Trichoplax adhaerens. The sequence continues at coordinate 3,614,759 of NW_002060948.1, forward strand.
TTTGTATTACCCAAATCATTGTCGTTTTTTCCGCATAATTAAGATTCTTTATTATTTCTTCTATTCACTTTGTATATACGAAAAATTCTATTTCTATTGACGACCACAAATACCATATTTATTGCCTTGTAACGTAAAACTATTATTACAGAATATCATGATTTTAGCCCATGTTATTATTTCCTCTTTTCACCTCGAACCTGACAATTGTCTATTTTAAACTTTTCACGCTTAATACCGATTAAATCCTAGTTATATATATACGAAAAAAATCTAAATTCTAGTAACGATCACGATGATCATATTTATTTACCTTGTAAGACAAAACCATTATTGCAAAATAAGGTTTTATCCATGTAATCGAGGTATTTCATTATTTCATCTTTTCACTTCGAATCTGATAAATTGCCCATTCAAGTCTCTCTATGATTAATAAAAGAGAGATAATGATTGAGTTAAGATATGATTTCAATGGCTTATATCAACAGGATACGAGATATTAATATCATCCTCCTTAAACAATCGTTAAACTATTATTATGATAGACTAATTGAAATAGATAAATGGTGTTATGCTAAGGTATTTCATGTGCGTATTCATTCTACCAAAGACAATCCATTTATGGAGAAATTGAAAGGAAGAAGTCGAGAAGAAATAGAAGTATCGACATTTTTTTCATCATAATCACCTCAGGAAGTCAATATTATCGCAGACAGTGTCAGGGTATTGCTATCAACTAAGAAAATGAAAAGTTAGACCTAATTGGTTTAAAAATATCGATCTTATGCGAGTATAATATCTATCAAGAAATTATCAATCTAAACTATGATATGTCTTTGAAATTACATTAATTAGCAAATCAAGGAGAAGAAAGCTACTACAATTTTGGCATGAGAATCAAATTGCTGATAGTATAAGGAGCATATCAGTGATGATAATAGATCGGAACTATAATTAAGATCAACGATCTAATACATAACAATTATTATAGTAAAGGACAGACTCAATCTCCTTGTTTATTGTTAATTTTATTGCTTCTAATATATTATTTTACTTCTACAATAGTATTCCTTGTATCGGTAAGAATCCATTGACCGTTCTGAGTTGATCACATGAATAAGTGTGATCATCCAGTATGTATTTAAGTTAAATCCTGGGATCATATTAATGTATGGCTCCATTAAGATAGAGAACAATTATCGGTACCTATTATTATCAGTTACATCTCTATCTTGTTGAATTTAACTGAAAATTAGATGAAGACTAAGGTATCGTTGCCAAATCGATAGATTTCTTGTCATAGCTAGTAAAGATGATAAGATTGATTGATTGATTGATTGATCCAATCGATAAATATGCTAAGTTGTGATCGGCACGAATTATTATTGTCACAACACTATATCAGCAGGAAGATATACTTGTAGGATAATCTAGGATGATCAATGCAAAAGAAAAAAGTATTCTTATCGTCCTTACATAAATGTTCAGAAATTTGCAGCAAGTGTGAACATGAAAGGAATGAGTTAATTGGTAATAAACCTTAAAAACGATCAAGAATGACAGCTAAAAAAGAAGCTTAAAATCAGTTTTGTTGGCTATTCAATCTGATCGTCAAGATGATTGTGTTAATCTTTTTGTCCAACGTGCTATTTAGTAAAACATAAGATGACATCTTCAATAACAACAACATCATCAATAACAACATCAAAATCAAAGAATAGCACCTATTTAATGCAGCCTAGCTCAATCAATCAATGACGATCTTATTCTATCACCAAAGATGAGCGATCATGGCTTATTTTGGGTTGATTACAAATTTATTACTCTATCTTCTCTAAGCAGTCATTGTCTCTTTATCGAATGTTATCATGTAAATGATTTTACGATTTCATTAAAATGAGCCAATTATTAGGCTACAAGAACTATGACTAAATTTCATTGCATTCTCCATGGTGGAATTTCTACATAACATAGCACTTGTTCTTGCACACAATGTCGACTAATTCCAAGCCTGATAGTCTGTGCTTGTTGTTAGCCTAAAGTAAATAAATATCAATAAAGTATAAATAAATAGCCCAAGATAGTAATTGTTATCTAATTTTGGAGATGTAAACCACAATTCTTCCCTTTTTTACTCCTGTATTGATTGCGATGACGACAATAGTAGGGGTGGTATTCTTTGAAACATGATCACAATATCAACATCAAAGCCTATCTTGTGATGTAAGCAATTCGATCATGACAATCCGAACAATTGCTTTATTTCACCACTCTTACGTCAAGTTGAGATTCCAAGTTTACTTCCTTTGTCACCATGATCAACTTGATGCATCCAAATAATGGTTTTATTCCATTATTTCAATACAGTTATTAACCATCTAATTCAGTCAATAAAGCAAATGTAGACTCCAATTCAATAGACGATCTAATCTATTCTGGGCGATATGATTGAATAATACATCGATTGATAAATTAATTTTTTATGTCTGTTACTTCAGTAGTCACGATTTCACCATGCGTATAGAAATTAAAATATAAAAATTAAATTCAAACCCAAAGAATAGATAGATTTAGCCCCACCCGAGTTTATTATTCATTTTACTATTCTTTAGTTAAAACATTCAATATTAACATTGTTTACTCTGCCACTCAATGTACAAACACATCAGTATCGATGATTATGCCATTAATAACTGGCACTATACATCACCTTATTCACAATATTTGTCTATGTTATTTGCATTTTTGCCTGTGTCTTGCTTACTCTCTATTTTATACACTCTGTCCTTCTCTTTCTTAAGTGTATTATATTTCCATACGCATTTTCTACTCCCTAAAATCTCAAGACATCAATCGATTTCAAGCATTGATCAGCGTACGCCGTCAAGAATTGCATTAGCACTTTAATGACGTGACAAAAAATTGTCTTTCCTCTCCAATTCTATTTCCTATATTCCGGTAAATTTTGATCCCTCGTCAAATTAGTTTTAGCATTTTTGATCTATTTCTGATTTTTCCTATTCTTCCCCTGATTTTGCCATCAATCGTAATTGTAATTATCTTTAAGAGCTAATTAAAATTTAATCTCCTACTGTCCATAGCTTTCAATTACATCTAACATTTTATTTACAAGGTATTTTTTTATCCTTCTTTTGCCATATTTACTAACAATAAATCATTCTTTCTCCATTTTCACTCTCTTATTACATTTTAAGATTGCTGTCTATTGTAAACGATCACTTATCCATCTTTTGGAAAAGAAGCTAGAGAAATTTAATCGATTTTTGTTGCTTCCTTCACGTCAATATTTTGTATCTGGTCTATTTCCCTTCATTACAAATTCACCACAAGGAAGTGGATAATCAATTGCTATATTTATTGTCATTGATTCTATCATCAATTCCCTTAACCACAACAAAGCTTAGCTACTGTTTGGTCATTCTATTAATTACCTTGGTACTTCTGTCGATAAACTCAGATTCGCAAGTAAAGTCATCATGGCTAAATTAATATTGGGCATTTTTGTACTTGTAGGTAAGTCGAAAGGCATTCTTGTTATCTTCTTCATTAACTATTTCAAGCACATCGATAGGTGTTAACTTCATGATAACTATGGGCGTCTTTAAATGTATGAAGAAATAATCTAAACCCATCATCATTTTTTTTTATAATATCTATTTTACTAATTTTCTTATTACTAATTCAATGTCGATCATCGTTCGACGAAAATCAATCTCATCATCTTGAAAGTATCATCATGTTGCGATTAAATTGAGTCCGTTTGTAGCAGGATAATATACTATATTTATTCATGAATTGAATCTGGTGATTAGTAAGCTGTTGTTAGGCACGGATCCATTTTAAGTTTGTTTTCCTAATTTCCTATGTACTCTCCATATCCATAAGAAACGATTATCAAGAAAAAAGAAATTAGTTCTCAATGATTAATTGTTAGCCTCGCCTTACGGTCACCATTCTGTCAGTACTGTAAATTATTTCAATGTTATATTAGCAACACATGGCTATTCTATCCTTCATGCTAGCTGACAAACCAGAGTGCCATGTTGATTAACAAAAACAACTTACACTTTACGCTTATTCTTACTCTATCACTATTTCGCATTGATAATCCATTTCATTTTCGTCATCTCGATCGATACGGATCGAGTAATCATGGCATATCGATTTTAAGTACTATTTCATTTAATAAGGGCTGATTTACCCTGCAGATTTAATTTTGGGGAGATTTTACGGAGAATACAGCAATAGCAAAAATTTTTCGCCATTCATAAACAGGAATACTGTCGAGATCTCCTTTCATGGTAGGACTAGATGGAATTTACTCCTAATTATGGGCATATACTACCTAAATCCCTTTGATTTCAATAGCTATAACCTACTACGTCCATTTGAGGTATATTCTACCTTTACCCTCCTTTTTCGATTTAAATCGATAGACTATCTAAAACTCTATCTATAGATTGCTTTCATTACTTAACTTACTAGGTACAGAATAGTATCATGGTAAATGTCTTCTACTAGATTCAAATTAACTCAAACATGATTTAAGAGAATTAATCAATTATCTATAATTTTTTGCTTTCCTAAAAGAGAACTTTTCTTTGCTTTTAAATTATTCTAATTCGTTCCTTAAACTGTACGAAATTGAGCACCAGTAGTTAACTTAAGCACGTGTTTTGATAAAATGATAACGTAATGGGATGTTGCAATTTTAATTATTGCAATGGAATCGAGTTATAAATTCCAGGAATTTTCTTTGTAATTGTTTTGACATCTTGTTGTGTGCGTAGTACACCTTTCCAAATAGAACGATGAATCACTGAAAGGTCTATTTTAAACTTGAATGCTGGCGATTGCTGGTTAGCTAAGAATGTAACATAAGATAGAGTAAATTTCAAGTTGTAGTTAGCTTAAAATAAATGACGATAATTGAACATACCTTTAGAGATAGAATGGAAATGTATTATTCTAACCCTACTCGTAAGTTCAAATTACTGGTAACTTTTCGAATTCCTGTCACCCGATTGCAATGAAAAGAAAATGACGATGATATAAGCCCTTAAAGACCAACACTTTTTGATAACCAATCAATCAATACATCTGCCTAGAAATTAGGCAATTCATGTTAACTTAACTTTTACTTAATTAGTAGAAAATTTACTCTCTATGGGAATCTTATGATTTCTTGGTTGAATAGGTTACAATATATTAATCAAATTTTATCATTTTTTAAATTCGCTTTCTGTCAATTCCCTGAATTTATAATTCTTAGCTAAGTATGATCTGTTTATTAAATCCCGATCATCAATCTTTCAAATATCATAAGCTTAAGATCAGCTTTCAATAATAACTCCATCACAGAAGAACAATTTCGTTTTTGCAATTAATCAATACTTTATGTAGTAACGTCAAATTAAGCAATTTTTATTTCATTTTCTCATCACCATCAATCTGAAACTCTTAACTACCGTACCTATGTAATAAGGCATTTTTCTCATTCATCTATTCATCATAAAGTATTGCCATAGTAAAGATAGTCTCTTTTAACAATTTTAATTATTTACAAAAATAACATGCCAATAGAAGCACCAGTCGTTAACGTTTATCTATCTTTTATACTTCCCTATTCTTACTACCTGGCTGGTGAGAATAAGAATTTTTCTTTTATTTATGATATGAGATATTTCACACGAGAGACGAAACAAAAAGTAAACTAGATCCTTATTCATTTATCTACTCTGAATGGCAATATCAATGAAATATGGACGATGTATTTATCGCACATTCTTAACTGAAGTCTAATTTATTGCCCTTAGCCCTTCCTCTGCCTATTTCTTTTTATGCCAACTCAATAAATGAGTATTTACTTGTTTTTTGCTTTATGACATTTATTGCCGGATACCCGAAATACTCGTACAGCTTGTTTAGGAAATAATTTCATCTTTGTTTACCTGGTCCAATCTGTAAAACATTACGATAATTTATCTTTTATAATTTTGGATTGACTGCAATCCAGTAACAATGTGGAATTCTTCTACTTTTTGCAGTTATTTAAATTATCACAATCAATAATGGAATAAGAAAAGATTTTCTTTCTTATCTTAGTTCCCTTTCCTAAATGAATCCACAAATACAAAGATCATTTTACGTCTTACTTTCACTGCTTCATACTAGCCTATTCCAATCAAGTATTAGTATTTAATTCTTTCATAAATTTGTCATATTAACTATCCAAATAGTCGGAACAAAGATTGACAAGGAAAAGATGTTTTCTACGATTTCACTCACCCTTCAAATTAACTATACAACATTGCGACTATCGCTTTTTATTTTATTATTGAATTCCTGATTATTTCAAAAAGAAACCTTAGTTTCTTTAATATTTAATACTTGTCAGCCAAGTGTTAAATAGAAGCTACCTAGAAAAATAGTCTTGTCCTCTTTTTGTGGCATAGTTATCTTTCGTCTCTGTTCAGTGTCGTAATTTTATGCCGGCTTTTGATATTAAAAAAATTTCTGTCCTTTACTATAGTGTCTAACTAGGAATATCTCGATTTTTCTTATTTTACTATGAATATATAAAATTAGCTGGCATTTTCCATAAACTAGTTGACTAACTTGATAACTCTGTATGCTATGGGTATTTTCTATTAATCAAAAACCGAAAAAGTTGCAAGTTGCATATCACAACTTCTTGTCTTTATAATTATAAAGGATGAAGCAATTTAAATAATAAGATTATTTATCTTCTTTATTATCAACTAATCATTCAGAATATCCTAAACATTAATTTTTATACTCGTTACAACAAACTTTAAGACATTAAGGATTCAATTTCGGAAAAATTAACAATTCGTCTATACTCTAGCAATTATAACATAATTCCTACTTTACATGGTCAATATTTTCAAATTATGCAAATTGACCTAGATATTAACTAGTGGAATCTACCATTCTGTAATCATGATTCTAATAATCCATGCGCTATCGCAAATTTTAGAATAAATCGATCTCCTATTGCTCAATTTTTCACCTTTCTTAATTAAAAATGATACTCGAAATCATCTTATCTCACTCGGTACAAAATAATTTAAGTCAAAGTAGAAATAAATTCCTACTGCTTATAATGATTGAAGAATATGAATTCTAAATTTCTTTCTTTTATTTACCTGATAAATTTATTTTAAGCGACCTACTATAAAGCTAATATTTAAAATGTGATCGATCTGATCTAAAATGCTATACTAAATTATACTTATTTAGGTCTTGTATATCTATCTTGCGGCCAACAATATGAATTTACAGGAAATTCAGTCATGCGTTTAGCTATTTTAAATAGACCATGGATTTCAGCTTACGGAAACTTCTTTAGTGCAGCTAAAAAGAATTTAAGCAGAGATATTGGAGAGAGCGTAAGTTAAAATACAGTAGATTAATAATACCTATAACAAGGCAAGGATAGGGTGTCTAGAGACAATAAAAATCTCGGTTAATATCCACGCTAAGATATCATTAATTTCTCATAATTATTTTTTATCCGTTAAGATTACCAATACTGTACTGCTATTAGTAAAACAATCAGAGACATTCAGTACTTATTACTATATCGCTTACTGAAAATTAGCAAGGATTAATTTATGGCTCATATAAAACTTAAATGAATCAATTCGTTTTTAGTTGACAACATTATTTCTTGGAGTTCCTGGAAATCATAAGGTTTCTACATGGGCGATCCGGTAAGTTGAGTCAATTTACTGTATTCTTGCTATACAATTTATTCTCGAATGAAATGACCTCTATCTAGCTGATAATGCATTCAAAAAGAAAAATCTAAGCAATTTTAATCATTAAGTAATCGTCATTTACCGATCTTTAGAGATAGACAGAATATAAAATATCACGGCATTATTGCCTTGCATATACATATAGCGCTACACTTTGTTTCTAATGAAACCGTAATCCAATAGGATATTGCCTACTACCAGTAGTGGATTATTTTCTCTCTGGTTAATTTTTACTATCAGTGCCGCATGAATAAATATGATAGGATAGAGACAAAGAATCATTCAATCCAACCAACATATAATAAAATTTACCAATAGTATTTACGGCATAAACAAGAGAATATATACACAGATAAAGTGGTCATTACAAGTGATTACTACTAAACCTTGAAAGAAATAGAATTATAGATCAAATATCATAACGATAGTATCAGTTCGATCATTTTTTTATTGAATTATCCTATTATAGAACTATAGAATATTGCTATTTGGTTCAAACACCGACTGGAATGAATGAAACTTGCAGGTTAGAATCGAAATAAGCAAAAAAATATACAGATGTGTAACTTGAAATGTGTTGATTAGAATGTTACTATTAATTTAGAGGCACTCAATGATGTAGCTTATAATGAATTTTATCTTACTTCAAAACTAAAATTGATATTTTTAAATTACATTAGTTCAAAATTAAGCGCAAGAGATGTATGGATCGATAGTTCTATTAAAATAAAATGTTAATTAAATCTGTATGAGTGAAATAAATTCTATTCTATTGCTAGATTACTTCCACGGCAAATTGCTGTTTTATCCTATAAAGGCAATACCAGTGAAGGATTTTCTAAACAGAAATTAGTGAATACATGGAATCGAGCCATAGAATATGGTAAAATAGGGCCATTCGAAGTCTATCGTAATGGATCTGAATTTGAGCTTAAAGTGGACGTAAGTAGCAATTTTATGGAAAAAAATTCTTGAAATTTGTCATTCGATAGGTACCGTATTTGAAAGAGTATGGTAAACAATATAAAGTTTTATTTTTTCGTAGCGATGATACTCGTAAATTGAATAATTAAACCATTTGAAACTTGCGTTTATTCGAATAGTAGTAAACCATCTATCTCTAATGTCAATGTCAGGTCGATTAAATAATTATAGTCCATAAATTTCTTCGCAATATGCTTTAGAAACCGATTGGTTTTACCAGCCCATCACCAACTAACGCTTCCGGAAATATTACTCTTCCTACGGTCAGACCATTTCAAAGTGCCATGAGAATTACATCTCAAGTTCTTGGAGGAATATCATTGGCCGGTTGTATTCTAACATTTATAACCTATATTATTTTTAGGTAGGTCTCATTTTACCTTTATTGGATGCTAAAAAATTTTTTATCTGGAGGCATTTCGTCCTTTTGTTAGAGAAGCCCAGCCTAGTATGAAAATACAGTACTTTACCAATCACCCTAAACTAAACATGACAAGCCTGTTTAAAGTATCTAATATTTTTGCAATATTCTTAAAGCCTTTGAGAGTTAAATATATGTAATAGTCTATTAGCACTTACTGCACATAATCTTATTTACTACTAGCTACGTTTAATTTATGTTAAACTTTGACTTTTATGCTATATGTATTTTGCAAGTACAATATAGACTATCGAAGCTAACTGATAAACTTATCCGTTTTTCCAACCTTCAAATAGATCTATCCGTCAAAAAAGAGCAAACCAAATAATTTGTTTCATCTGCATCTCTATTGCTATTTATCAAGTATTTAACTTTTTTGTCCAAACTTCAAATTCGAACGAACCACTTTGCAAAGCTATCGGAATCCTACTCCATTTTACCTTATTATCAGCTATAATGTGGATGACAATATTAGCTTTCCACTTCTACTTTGACTTGATTCGCGTCTATTCTGAAGTAAATCAAATTTCTAACTTCAAATTTATGCTATTTAGTTGTTCAGCTGGATTTGGTAAGTGAATCAATGGAGCCTAATGAAATCCATACCTTTGTGTTTATAGAAGCATTTAATGATGATAATAGTTGACTATACTTAGTAACCTTGTTGCGATCGCAGCTTGTTAGTCTATACTGCGACTTTCATAGAGTCTCTTATCAATTATAATTATTGATTGAAAACTATAATAACTGTTGGTTGAGCATAGGAGATCGGCTAGTTATGAATAAAATAATAATGTAGCGTATATATAGATTTTACGAAAACGAATTTTCTTTTATAAAATTGCTTTTAAAAATTGACCACGGACTAAAAACTGTGATACTATCCTCTATTTTCCTATAGGCATTCCTGGAACTTTGACCATGGTTGGAATAACTCTTGATAGTAGTAACGCATCAGTAATTTATCACACTGGTAGCTTGTAAGTCTCCTTAAGCTTAAATTAACTCTACAATATTCTAATTAACTTATATCGATCATGGAATTGAATAAACTCCATCCGAAAATGTTTCGTCGATGATTTTTTAATATCTTGTTGCCATTTTCTTTGTACAGTTGTTGGCTTACAGATGGCACTTGGGAAACAACCTTATTTCTTATGCCTGTTCTTGTCCTGTCTGGTATTAATTTGATCATCTTTCTAATAATATTTCAATTAATTCGTCGATTATCACGAGAGCGCAATCAAGGCGTTACGTTTGCTCAAGTTATATCACTTATGGCGTTGGTTACAGCATTTGGTTTAGCATGGCTATTCTCGGCAGTTGAATTAGCTAGCGAAGGTGAAGCCAAAGATGTTTTCGGTGGAATATTTATCGTCCTATCACAATTACAAGGTACACTACTGTTTTTCCTGTATTGTGTTGCTAAGAAAGAAGTTCGAAACAAATACTTGGAATTATTCGGTTACGGAAAAATCTCTACCTCCGCATCTGAATTTTCTGGCAAGCACACGATTAAGACTAATATTGGATCTCAATCAGTTGCTCATACGTCGAAAATTACTGATCATAGTGTCGCCTATAATAGTTACTTTGAGTCAAGTAAAGAAATTGACAACCCGGTACCAGCTCAACAAATTACTGCTGTACAAGACCTCGAAAGTCAAAATGCAGTCCAATTTTAAAATGATAGCTATAATAAGTTATGGTGTGTGTATGTCCAAATACTGTCCTGAGTGACTGCAGTTTTCATGATTGATATAAATTCGTGACGATTAAAGTCAATTCCCGATGGCGCACAATGTAGTGGTAGATATAATAGCTCTCTGGTACTGTAACTACTCGAAAAATGGCGCTTTTAATATAATTCCTATCTTCTAATTCGATTCAATATTCTAAATAGATTCACCGCCTAACTGCGATAGTCTATCTATAGAATTATTTACAATTGAAAAATGATAACGATTCGCTATAACCTAAACTATTAAGTATATTAGCTCATCCAATATGATCCTCAAACTACTTATAATAAGTTGATTGAAATTTATGTCAGTAATAATAGAATTTTTGAAGCTTGTTTCTTCTAATATCATCGAGAACTTTCATGCTGGGCTGCTGATTTAAAAAAAAAATTTACATCATATCCGCGTAGTTCTTTATTAATAATCTTGTTATGTTATTGATGATGTAAAATATTTTTGCTCTGGATATTATATGATAGCGCGTATAAAGAAATCTTCGAAACGTATTTATCGATATTAAGAAACTATAAGAGCTTCCGTTTAAGCTAGCAATTCTTAATTTAGTTCAGAAGAATATCGCTCCTTTATAAATTCCGCATTAGATATATTGTAATAGAAGACTAACCTAAGTTTGCTACCAATCATACAGTAGATGATAGCTTTTGTCTTAAAGTAGTTTAAATAATATAGCGTTGATTATTGTGCTCAAACATACCTATAATATTCTACAATAATTACTTAAATATTTACGATTCAACTATCTTTGTCAATACAAAGACAATTTTTCACTCGATGTTGCCGTGAAATGTACAAGTTATGAAACTTTGCTGCTTGACAGTCTATTTTACGTAATAATTAATTCTAAGTGAGCTTCTTTTCGCCCTTATCCCGTTTTATTATTAATGGTATGATAATAGTTACTTTATGCCATATCTGGCACTTTAATTAATATACAGTACATAACATCTACCCTATACCGTACTTCATAAGAATTATTTTTATTCTTTAGCATACCTTTTATTCATCTTAGCCAACTATACAAGTAAATTATAGAGGGAAATAAGTACTAGCAAAGCAGCTACTACTCGAAATTGTGTCATATAAGATTTTTGTTATCTTATTGACATTCTATCATTAGCATAGTTATATTTATTCCTTTCAACTAAATACTGTCAATTGTAATCAACTTCTCTATCTTGCTAGGTGTAGTAAACTATGATATATGAGTAGCTAATTTACAACTTGCTTCCGTTTAACGATCTTGTTGGTCGAATGACTATAATAGTCACATTCCGTATTCGATCCAATGTAACTGTATATTTCCTTCTTTGATATAAGAGGTTCTATAATTTGTTTGATTTACTTTGACAAGCTTTTAACTTTGATCGCTACCTTCATTTTAATTATTATATGCTAACGTTAATATTATGCAATAAATCCTTGACTTGACTAGAAATGATCTAAAAGTTTTAGGAAATGCTGAACATTAAATATTTTCCCTACTTCATTGGTCTTATTCCTTTGAACGATATCGCTGTACATATCTTGTATGCAGTAGTACGCTTTCCTTCGTCAATTGGTTATCCACTTTATCATGCATTACTGCACTAACTATAAAAATATAATAGTATGCAGATATAATCTATGTGTATAGCAAATAACAATTTAGCAAATTAAGGTGTTAGTAAAGATGTCATCGGCATAGTTATTGATGTAAATTTTTTCATAAGATTAAATTCTATACTTGCTTATTTGCATGCCTTATGTCATCTCAATAACATCAGAAGTGCTATTATGCGAATCAGCGAATTTGAAACACATCTAATTTGAATAACGGAAAGACTGATATTAACTAACAATCTGGCTCATGGTTTGCTGTTATTAAGGCTGTGAATTAGTTTTATCCTTTATAAAAACATAGCCTGAAGAGTATTCAGAATGCAGAAGTACTTTTAATTAAATATTGATAAATCTCCTTTTATAACATTAACTTTAATAGATATCGAAGTATTAATTTCCCTTCAAGATAATATTGATGACTATAATAATTAGAGTTTAAAGGTTAGAGCATGCATATGGAATGATTGATACTAAAACTGCAATTTGCATGGCTAAAGTTTTATTTAATAATTGTTAATTACGAAATATTAATTGTTTCATAATGTGGATTCACTGGTACAGTATCGAGTACAAAGTATGTTTCTCGTCACAAGTTATTACTATTGAATGCAATATCCAGTGTGCTATGGAGATATTCAATTAAGGAGAAATGTGGCTTGACTTGGACTGATTTCTTTTCTTTCCAATGTTACACCATGCTCGCCAAGAATAAATTAGAGGGATGGTCTCTCATCCAATGATGACATGATAAATTTATGATAGCTTTGCATAATATCAATAGCCCGCCTAGTTAAATAAGTACTGCGTTATTCATAGAAGGAAGTCCATTTGTTAATCTATTCGTAATAATCAGTTCTGAGTTCTGTTTCTGGGAAAATAAGTAAATAATGAATCATGAATTTAAATTTTTGCATATTACGCTATGTATTAGTTAGTTGTATAGGTTATTAATGAATTTTTTATTAATGCCCGTAAATCAAATGATCAGACACTAATTATATGTTACTTTTATAAATTCTGTAACAGAGATAGCTTTATTTATTCGGTTACACAATGAATAGCTGGGACGTAGCTCACAATTTAGCAAAAGCAAGAGTGCTTTTGATAAGACAGGTACTAATATGATCGATTGAAAGCTATTATCTGCTTATGATTTTGTCTAGAATTAACTTGGTGCAACTTAACAGAGGTTAGAGATTATATGGATTAACGGAAAAGGATACTCGACGTAGTAAGAAATTCAAGAAATTTTACCGCTTATGCCATTTTAAAAATTTAATTATTCATGGGTTGAAATTTTAGGAAATTAATATCATAAATAATTAATTAATGAATAGCGATCAGTTGACAGGTTGAATAACACTTCGTTAGGCAAAATTGAATAAAATGCAATTTTTAGGAAATTTATTATAAATAATTAATGTTAGTGATAATTGGCACCCTGATTAGTGTTTCGTTAAGCCAAGTTCAAACATGGCACTCATACTGCCTCACAGGTCTCAGGATTTTAGTATGATTTTGCCCAATAATTATATATAATTGCATATGAGACATAAGATACAATTGATAGTGACCAAGACATTGTTAATTGTGTAGCAACTGATACATTTTATTCTACTAAGGTACAATAGCATATATTAAGGGAACGTTATGTATTTTTGAATGACGTTTTAGCTTTACAGATGCACTTTGCTGCACCAATATTTGTTTTTATTTGCATACGCTAATGCAACTTTGCTATTATCAAAATGTTTATTAGCTTACCCCTGTACCTGACCTTGTTAGTTAAATAATACGATTTAATTTATTTATTAAAATCAATGATTCTATATAATTTAATTTCTACTGTGATCGCGTCCATGAATTTTACGATTACTATAGGACGTTTGGATCATCAGATCTATAATTCAAGTAATTACACTATAGTTATTACTTTCCATTACTTTAGAATTACCAACACTTAATATTAATTTTACGTTATCCATGGAAAATATTTAAATAAATTCTCCTTCTTTAATCTAATTTTCTTGACCTTTGAAGTTATCCTATTTGTATTAGTTAATGTTATGCCACTGTAAATTATAAATTGATTCATTACGATAGATTCAACCAGTAAAATTTTTGAAGTAACTTCCAAAATGTGGCCATTGACATAGAAAGACTTTCATAAATCTTTTCTCGTATTGGTGTTGGCATCTATAACACTTACCAAATCGTACTGATAGAATTAGAAACATGAGCTGATCACATTTGATCATAGTGTTTTCTCCACGTTTTATTTGTTCATGGAAGAATGTTCTCATGATTCAAAATAACGTCAAAATTTCTCGATTATTACGATATATTTTGTTTCGTATAAAAGAAACTACCATCAGTTGGGCCTGTAAAGATATCTATCACTTTAAGTAAGGTCTAGGTTGATGCTTAATTTATTTAAGGCGTATAAAGTTAATCGTTCCCATCTGTAGCACTCAAAGCAAGATAGAATAAACGGCACGAGGTTAAAAAATGCAAAGTGGAAATTTCAGATCCTTACTTTAATTAATTTTATCGATTCAGTGAACGCCATAATTTATTTTTCAATAGAAAGAATTGGGTAAATTTGTATTCCGGTAAATCACTCGTTATAATTAGTTTTGTCATCATAACATGACTGTACTATTCTCTTCTAACGACGAATTCATTATCTCTAATGATGTTTTCCTAGATTCTGGACGCTGTGAAAATCAATAAGTCTTTCAGTAATTGGTACGGTATACATTCAATTCAATCTCTTTACTGCGGAATTTAACAATAACGCTAACAAACTAGCGTACATCTACCATGAACTAATCTCTGTTCTCTGATGAGATTCTTTCTGTCTGCTTATCTACATCAGTGACGAATAGCAAGATAATTAATACATTTCATCGATACTCTCTTCCATTAATTACCCTCGAAATAATGTTGACGCTAAAAGCAAATAGTATTTACTTTTTGCCTTTAATATTATTATTTTATATTATCTACTTCTATGAATATTTATATTTTGTTATTGATATAATTTCTACCATAGAACTTCCTGAGGCTACTCACCACTACGCATCATCGACGGCAACTACAATATATCTCTATGTCTAATTTCATCTTGATGACAGTGATTGCCTTCATCTACCCGAAATGATGAAAGCATACCGATACTATATCGAATAATACTATTTTTGTAAACCGACTGGATTAGATTAGGGTTATCCAAAGAGTTAGGTGGAATTAAGAATGTCCCAATAATAACGTATGCAAGAAAATAGAAATTTTTTCTGCAAGAATAACACTTTGAAAGGAATAAAAATAGCACGTTGATATTAACAATGATAATGCTGTATTATAAGGTTGAATAAGAATTGATCTGAACCCTTGATTTATTTATGATATTAAAATTTATGATTACGGTAAAAATTAGCCTACTAATTGTTATTCTAACTTGCTATACATGTGATTTATTTACTTTTCTTCAATGTAGCATATTTACTAAATACCACACGGTAACATGCTGCCGTTTAGCATCTAACGTTATTTAATATAAGTTTAATACAGTGACTTACAACGAAACAGCATCCTCTTATAATAGCACCAATCTTTTTCCGTACATAGATCATTTCTTGCAGTACGATGTAGAATTATTTTCGCTTAACCATTTGACAAAAGAAAAATTATTTTCTCCTTGGTTTAATCCATTTTTAGATTGTTAGTGAAATCTTGGCGAGATATTGATTAGCACCTGTTGTTACATCGCGAAACAACTTCAGAACTTTTGCATTAAAACTACATTATTTGGCAAAGAAACACTTTCAATACTGATAATTCGAAAGCATTAATGAATATCCATTAAAACTAACTTATATCTTGAAAAGTTGTTGAAATCGACTTTGGCTTTATCATAACTTATTTTTGGACGGAAAATAATATCTATCCAGGCTTTGATGATATCCATCTTATTAATTTATTAATTGTATCCAAAGGACTATCGTGTGATTAAAAAATGCCGTTAAGTGCGTGTGAAATAGACGCGATTGACAAGCACATAAATCATTTGACTATCAATTCATCATCACTCGATCTAGTACCATTACTCGTCGATAATCAAATTTTGACGTTACAAGATGTTGAACAAATTCAAAAAGAAAAAGATGACAAGGCGAAGGTAACTGTTGTGTTTGATAAACTAAAAGAAAAGGATGCAGAGAAATTTTATAAATTCTGTGACCTTCTGCAATCGTCAAATGATGAAACAGCTGCAAAATACGCTTCAATAATGTTACAAGATGCTTTGAAAGCGAACACTATTAGAGCTAGACGTTCAACTAAAAGAATTAGGAGTCGTGCCAAATCATCCAGTGGCGATGTGAAATCACTCTCTAGGTCTGTACATTTACTTTGTTCAATTCTTGTTTCATAACTATCCAATTAAAATAATCCACTACCACTATTTTAAAATGCTCTAAAATATCATAAACTCTTCTACTGAGACTAGAACTTATGCTAAGATATGCAAAAGCCAGGACTGTAGCGTCTTTGCATGGGGAAATAATCAATCCTATCAACTAGGATCATGCCAATTTGAAAAATTGCGTGTACCAGCAATCAATAAAATATTATCGGATTATAAGCCGATATCCATAGCTGGAGGAACGAGTAACTCCTACTTTGTTAGCTCATCTGGAAAAGTAAATCTTGTATTGGTTTAATGTGATCATTGGTTGATTGATGATAAAAATATTCTCTATTTTAAACACAAGTATGTGAGATTGAACATCAGAAACTAGAAATTAATTCCAATGTTCTTATTCAATTTTATGGGTCGAGTAGCTTTATGAATTGGGCAAATCGATGATTACAAAGCCAGTCTTGAACGACGATTATAGTCATCATCAAAAAATATTAACAACACCACAACCAGTCTTTGGATTTTCCAATGTATTTGTTACTCAAGTTATGGTCCATCATGATGGTGAATACGCCATGGCAATTACTTCCAATGGTCAGCTTTACACTTGGGGCTGTGGTCCATTAGGCAATAATACGTACGTACAACAGTATGTAAATGAATGGGTAAAATTGGCGTTCTATCGAGGATGATTGATTGCTATAGTCAGAATGGATCGATAGTTATTACTTTATTTCGTTAGCAATCCTTCATAGTCTACAGATAGGAGATATTTGAGTCTAAAGAATCACTTTGATTTTTTTATTAACTGTAATTGGGATTGAATTACTATCGATCCAATAATAATAGACGCGTAGTACTGGAAATAGTAGAATTGAGCAATAAAGGAAGGCAGTGCCAATCATAACAAAATATATTAATCGATCAAGCTATATTTTCGTTCGTGGATGATTGAATGCTACATTTGGGTTTGAGACATTGATTATTTTATTCCATTATCAGGACATGTTCAACAGCTCATCCAGTAAAAGCTTTATTAGGTAAAGAAATTATCCAAGCAAGCTGTAGTGTAACGCATTGTGCGGCAGTAACTTCTAAGGGTAAATTGTATACATGGGGAGAAGGCAAATATGGAGGACTTGGTCATCCTGACTGCAAATGCCATATCAAGCCGAAAAAGGTGAAAGCTTTCAAGGACAAAAAAGTGAAGATGGTAGCCTGTGGTGGCACTAATAACTACAATTTTGTAAGTCATTTTACTGTAACAACTTGCTTTTAAACTTTAGAATCGATGCAACAATCTTCTTCATGTCAACGTTACTTATAAAGTTGTCATCAACTCATTCGTCTAAAATATTCCCGAAATAGATACGTTAGCTGCAATATTCCTTGTAAAAGGTGGTTATACCTCCTTCCAGTATTGTATTTTAGCATCCTTTTAGAAATAGTATTCACTATTTCTAATTTTTATCCATGTAGTAGCATTACTTTTGAGTTTTCGATACCAAGAGAAACTTCTTTATAGCATGCTACGAGGTATCACTTGATTTCCCATTATTGAGAATATCATTGATTGTTATTATCGTCGTTATCACCGTTCTGATCAGACGTTATCGGAAATATTCACCACTAAGATGGCACATGGACTGTTCGATGTACCGTTATATCTAGTAGTTTGATGGATGGCAGTTCAGCTACGGTTGTTATACAGTGGAACAGTTCTTCCTATAAGGCGCCACTTGATTCAATCGTCAACGTTATAGTTATTAAATCATATCATCACTCATTATCAACAACATTCACCTCTAAGATTGATATCCAATGATACAAGGTATCGCTTGATTTCCCCTTGTTGAAGTTATCATCGATTGCTGTTATCATGGCTATCAGGAACATTTACTTCAGAGATTGTTCTTGAACATGGTTCAATTAGAGTTGTTATATAATTAATTAATACTTGAAAAGCTCCTTCTACGATAAATCACTTAGGCAATATCCTACTAATAATACATTAATGGCTAAAAAATCCAATTAGAATATTAAAGACAGTATCATATAGTTACGGTCTGTCAAAAGTTAAAGCAGTTCTAGTTTGTTATATTAATGAAAAATAACAATAAGGCAGAATATCACTCTACAGAAAATTTTCTGAAAATACGTCGTTTCTTGATTAAGATTAGGCACTTGCAATTTCCATATTTATGACTGTAGTGATTGATAGCGGATAGAAATATTTCCAATATCGATGGCTTTTCGGCATATTTCCATTGAAAGACTGACGTGTAAAGCAACAATTTGTAAAAGAAATTTTATAAGGAGATGCTTTACCTTCTAGACTGAAAAGTGTATATTTTCTACTTTAACTTCGCGATTATTGTGCTAGCGTAATTGATCAAATGCTTCCTTTACTGACAATTTCTAAGAATGTATTCAACTTTAAGGATTTCTAAGTATCTTATTTTGATTTAGCAATTTCTGATACTAAATATATTCGGCCGACGATCTTCTATTTTTTGTAATAGACGGTAGCAATTACTACAGATGGCCAAGTCTGGACTTGGGGAGACTGTAAATGTGGTAAACTGGGTCGCGATAATGGTCAGTCGACCCATCTTCCAGCCGCCCTCGATTCATTGAACGATAAAAATATCGTTAAAGTTTCATGTAGCTGTGAATGTACCCTTGCATTGAGCAACGATGGAGAATTATTTGCCTGGTAAATCGATATGCTTACTATATTCAAGTTAAAATACAGTAATAGCATGTAGTTATTTTTTTCGTAATATGTCCATCATTATTTTGTAATGATACAGTGTATGTAGCTTTTGATGCTATCGATATTTATCTTCATCATCATGACCAAAGATATCGCCGTCTAAACATAATATATAGTAACATTCTCGTGCATTAAGTAATATTAATTATTATATGTACAGAACTCGTCTGGTCTGTAGTTTACCATTTTAATATTCGTCGTATTTATTGCCATTTGATATTAGGGGCTACGGTGATTTCCTTCATCCAGGCTTCTTTAGAGACGATATCATTCCTTTCCCATATAAAGTGGAAATGTTTAATGATATTAAAGTAGCAGATTTCGCAGTTGGCAGTAGCAACGGCATCATTTGCACAAAGGATGGTAAAGTTTATACTTGGGGTTACAACGATTATGGACAATTAGGTAATGGATTTCGGCAAGATTCTTTATCTCAGTTATGTCCTGTTACCGCTTTGCAGTATTTTAAACTCGATCGTGTGGCATGTGGCTTTTCTCATGTATTTGCTTGGCAACTAAAAGCATAAATGATGGGATCGCATTTAATAACTGTCATTACGTATTTTTAATTAAAAAACCAACGTCTAACAATAAATTACTGATATTGAATAAAGCTGTACCAAGTCAATTTAAAACTTGGATTAATAATGAATATTATTTCTACCTTCTGAAAAATCAAGGCTTTATCTAATTTAAATCAGCTCGAATGTTATTGCATTTAATAAGGATAAATTGATAATTGCAATCAATAGCAGATACAAAACCAAGTCATTTGGGATCATGATAAGCAGCTGAATTTTACCTACATAAGGAAATAATACATAACTCATCAATTTACCCTGAATATTTAACTTAACTGTACCTGCTATACCATCCTTGTAAATAGAGTATGATTATGAATTACTTTTGCATGGCAGTTATAGACTCGTACACTCTATATAGTATGTTAAACCATTGCTTAGTAAAATTAGTATTATCTCAGAATTTACTAATGCTCTAATGTATTATATTTGCTGATGGCAGTTAAACGATAATAAAGCGACTATTATAGATAATAAATGGAACTATCGTCGAATGTAAGATTTCCGATTTCATTCATCAACTTCGGCTTGCAAGTATAACGAATATTGTGCTATAAGAAGATAGAATGGGAGCAAATATCGGTTAATCCTTAAGCATTAAAAAATGATTTTTATCTATCGGATTGATAGAAACCGTTTAACTAATTATAATTATATTTAACTTCTGGTGAAATGAAGGTATCAGCGGCATATTTACGTATACTGTTCAGTATCTTACAGAAATGAGATATCTATCAATGAAATTCACGGTAACTTTTTGTATTTGTATGCAATAACGTACTATTATTTTACTGAAGATGTCATAGATCCCGAGGTAAATATTTATAAGCCTTTTAACAACTTCTAATAATATCAGTAAATCATAAACTAACAAGCTGTACGTGGAATCGAACATTCCTACAACAACTCGGCTTCCCTAATCAAAATGAGAATGAAGCCTACCATCGATACGCAATTAAATTAACATATATTTACTTAAATACATCTAGGGCCATTAAATACTATGAGATAGCTATGTGCTACTGTATAGAAATAATGTTTAACTACAGATAATACTCAACATTAGTAGCCCATGTGCATTTCAGTAACCAGAATGACATCACTAGTTTTATGTAATAGTTTAATACCTGTATTGTAATTAATTTCCTGACACTATCCGTATTTCTCTATATATAACGTATAAGTAATATCGACAAAACATCGATGTAAATGGAGGAAAACTCATTCGGTAATGAATCGATAGTCATCTAATATTTATCATAACAATTAACTACTTATACAACGATATGAGAGAATAATCATCGAAAAAGGTCTTATTACATCAAGCCAATTGTACTTCTATAGGATAAAAAATTAAATTAGCTCAAATATCATGATACTGTTAAATCCTCATCCTGTTGAAATGAATGGCGAGATTGTATCTCATATTAATATAGTATTTTATTTAAAAAATATATAAAAATAGCACCTAATTTTATTAGGAAGGATAAATAAGTCTTCACTAAGTTATAATATTCAGACAGAACTGACATAATATTAACCATCGAAAATCTATAGCAAAGCAAGATTGACTCGAAAAACTATTAAGTACTCGTAGTCCAATGGAAATAACGGAAATGTTGACGATATTAGCTTATCATTTCGATTTGAAGATTAAAAATTATTGGTGAAAGAAGGAACAACAATTGGGATAGTGATTTGTAGCTTCTATTAATTGATCTTTCATTCTTTAATTTGCAATAGTGATGATTTCCAAGCAAAACAGTGACTGAAGCCACAGGATACTTGATTAATATCCTCATCCATTAAAGTATCGACTTGAATTACGTCTGTTGAAGACTTGAGGGTTTTAACTCCTAGTTGTCCGGCGTCATTATTTCCCCAGGCATAAATTTCACCATAAATAGTACATGCTAACCAGTGTAAACTACCAGCTGCAATCGCAATTACTCTTTTATCTTTAAGTACATCCACTATTTTAGGTCTTTCAACAGAGCCTACGATGCCGTGTTGCGAGTGATAATGACTACCATGGCCCCTAATCGATAAATTATAATTATTCAATTTATACTCACAATATAAGTCTTAAGTTACTTTATTTGTAAGCCTACGGTATTCTATATAAAACTGAATATCGCACTTTATGTATATTTGATAATTAAAGTTTTACTCTTCGTAAATCATTAGTTATTTCTAATCATTTATCCAAAATTGAGGGCAAATAAAATACAAAAAAGACGGTCACAATCATCAAGTATTGCATAAGTCCTTAGTAGATTATTCCACTTTCTCTAAATTACCATGAATACAAAGAACCACTCGTAGTCAAAGCCAATGTGAACGCACTACCGCAGATAACTCTATGGACACTTTTATTTAGCAGTCCATCTATGACCCCTGGCAACGTGCAAGGCTTGGTACTATTAATAATTCTCCCTAATTTACCACCAGCGGGATCACCCCATGACCAAACTTTATCATCACTTGTAACGGCAACAGTCTATAATATACGTAAATCAACGCAAATCTACAGTCACACATACGTATACATAAAAATAGCTTTTACTGCAGTACATTGCTAATTGTTGTGTTTACGCTATGTCTTTGATTTGTAATGTTTTCATTAGAGGTTTTAAAGTTTTTTAATTTTACTTACATCGATCAGAATATCTATCATCAAGTAAATTGTTTTAACTATTTTGATCGATCTTGAACAATAAAAACAGTTTAACCGTGCTCTTATATTGCATCTTTGTTATGTTAGAACTAGATTAGCTATTATATACTCTGACTTAAAATTGATTTAAAGTTACGACCCATTCCTGTAAGGTTCAACGGCAAAAATGTCACGCTATACATCAATTATAATTGTGTTATAATTTTGGAGTAATGTAATTGTCTCAACTACCATTCTGTAACAGAGCAATCATACAATTAAGTAAATTAATACGTATAAGCTTGTGTCACCGTAGTCCTTTTTAATATATAAGTTATTGTAAATTAATTATGTTTGATCTTAAATAAGACAGAAAAATTGAAGGTAAAATTATAAAACTCACGTGATTTTGATTTGCAGAACCACAAGCGACGTCAATAACCACTTTATCCGCTAGTGCTTCAACTAAAGTTGGTTCCAAGCAAGTTTTACTATTGCCATGACCTAAGCAACCCAATCCGCCATAACCCCATGTATACAATTTGCCCTGATTGGTTATAGCTGCTCGATGATCTCTACCACAACTAATATTAGTAAAAATTGCGTCTTTTACTGATGTAATCTGCTGTGCCGGTGTTCTATACGTAGAAAATTGTTTAAAAATTCGCAGTTATGATGCATTTTTAAAAAACAATTCGATAGAATAATAACTAATTAATATTAAGATCGATAAATTTATTTATTTTTCCATTATTAACTTACTCTCCCCATGAGTATAACTCTCCTTTTATTGTGATTCCTAATGCAAAATGACCATCAGGGTGAATATCAAGCTTAATTATTGTTAAATGTGATAACCCATTAATTAAGCGTGGCACGTGTAAGTTTTTACTATCATGTTCGTCTTCTTTAAGTTCCACTTGCCCAATTCCATAAACCTATAAATTAGTAGTTTATTATAAATAAATTTATAATGATGGGTAGTTGAAGTAAGGTTAGGTTGATTTCAGTATAATGCGCTACCTTGCCTTCTTGTGATAAGATATAAGTCTTATCATGGCCACCTTTAATCATAATTGGCCTAAGCTTGCTGATAGCCTTGCAGCGAGCTGGAGCTGGATATTCTATATTCTTTGACAATGGTATACCTAATTCTCCAGAATGATTGTTACCCCAAGCAAATACATCAACCATAACATGGGCAAAGTCTGATCTATATTTGTTCGGATATTATAACTAGTTATTGTAATTGTAATATTTAGACTATTTTACTTATCATATGAGTATATGCGAAGTATTAAGCGATAGCATCAATCGGGTTATTCTTTCATACATCAATACTAATTATCTCTTCCGTCGTGGTACGATTACTATATAATTAATATATTTAGGACTGATCTAATAGGCACATCTTTAATGGAGATAAATTGCATGATTGCGCGAGTAGCCATTTATTGTACTAATAAACATCTATGTTTATCAATAAAGTTGACCAATAAACCATTAGGAAACATTAAGAAGTGTGTAATCAGTTATAATTAGCGAAAGATTAAAGATAAAATTCTCGTTTATATTCATTTCTGATGATGTATAAGGGTATAATATGAACAAATAAGTTAATAATTAAAGATTATCGTCAAAAGTGAGGATAAATTCTTATTATATGCCTTTTTGCAACGTGCAAAAGGTATATTTTAAAAGTAAAATCACTTATTTTATCATTACAGTATACTGTTATCACTAGGAGATTAGACGAATTATTCTCATAGGTAAAGATAACGTGTCAATTATTGCGATGGAAAATGGTCATGATTATTCATCTTTTATAATTATAATTACTGCAATGTTGAAGAAGTGTTCTACATGGGTGAAAAATATTAGTGTTCGATATATATATATTTAACAGTACAGTACCAGTTTGAATTGATAGTAAACAACTAGAAGATATCTGATCAAATTTGATGACCCAAATTTATTGCCATCATTCATAAACCGTACAGTACTCATGATGAAAGCTGCAGAAAGTTTCCTCTTTGGTGTAAAAGGTAAGGGTAAACTATTATATTGATTAACTGGTTGGAATGGTAATGGATAGAAGAATTATATACAGTACAAATTACACAATACTCAGTCAGCCAGAAATAATGTTTGTAGTTAATTCGCAAAGATTCGTAGAACAATAAAGAAATCAACCTTAAAAGTAAGAAAGGACTATGATATGATATGGCTTTATGTTTAAAGTACTGATTTTAATTACCGATTCCTATACGATTTTCTCCTATACCCTACGATAAAGAGCATCTTTTATATTTTCGAAATAGATAAAACTGATTGATAGTTATAACTCGAGGAGTAATAATTTGTTTCGATAGGTTATGGTTGACATTGAGAGATTAACGAATAAAAGTAATTTCTATGGGCTGATAGATAATAATGCTGATAAGTTATTTTTAATAAATTGTATAATGCTTACTCTGTATCTTCTAAAATGATTCCATTATTTGGAGGACTAGCCGCAATAACTTGATTCTTTTCATTGATTTCAGTAACTTGATTCTCTTCATTAATTTCAATATCTTGGCACTTATTTTCAGCTTCTTTGCGTAATGTTTGACCCAATGAGACTAAAATTTCTGTATCGCTTAATTCTAAAACTTTGCAAAATCTATAAAACTCTTCATTGCTTTTCTGTTGTAAAATTTGTAAAAATCTGATATTTCTACGTTTCAGATTTCTTTCACGCCTAATCTGTCGCTGATCTATACCTTGCAAGACTTTCTCATTGAGCAGCTTATCTAATAAAGAGGTAATGGATAAATTTTTAATTAAACTTTCATAACTGTCTTCGATAGCTTCTCTTTCGTGATTGCCAATTGTCATGATTCATGTCTTGATGTGTCGGACGGAAAGTTTTGAAAAATATTTAGTTGAATGAAATAAATAAATGACTTTGGTTGCGATCGGAAGCCGAGAACGTTTGCATGTAACACTATGAGACCAAAAGCTCCATGCGGTGTGAAAGACTTTCAAAAAATTGCTAGTATTTCAAATATTGAATCTATTTTTCTGAGTAAGGTGATTCTTTATGTTCTCTAATCTAGGATTACTATAAAAATTAGTTTGAGTGGGTGTACCAAACGATCGTCGGAGAAAATGCTAATGATGCCGTTCCAATAGACTTTAATTAGACTTATCCAGAATAAAATAATAGCTAGTATGAATCAGTTAACATGATTAATTGGCATTAATGCAAACACTGAAAGTCCAGAATAGCAATCTTGATGGATATAGAATGACTGGTGCAGTCGCTGAATCCGAACTAATGCGCCATGTAGGCGTAACCTATGAAATATCTGGTAAATATTTCATTAGCTATCATCGTAATTCAATAGCACGATTAAACTAATATTAATTAGGGTATTGTTCAGGAAATAATTATTATTAAGTCCGACATTAAATTAACATGACATAGTTGATATGTGGAGACAGTTTTAGATATTTCAACATAACATCGGGACATATAGTATAATTAAGTTTCAGAAGATTGAAAGAAAATAGACGAGCTTTAAAATCAGATTATTCATTTTTTTAGACTATAGACCAAATGATGATTGATAACGGTGATATATTTGATAGTGTGTAAAATTTGGAAGAGTGTACTATAACGAGTCTGCTGCCGTGTATAGATTATAGACATCGAGACAAGTTATCTATCATAATGATCAGTATTCATAATATTAGGATAATAATATGAAGATGTGTCCATATTACATAAATTCGATTTATTTTAACTGTATATGGGTAAGTTCATAGGTACTTTTTATCTTCATCTTATTTTAATGTAGAAATCATATTCCTACAGTAAGGAAAGCCACTATGCTTCTATCATGAGTTGAATAGTAAACATCTGGAAAAAAAGGAATGAACGGGAAGTGACGATTAGAATAGTTCGAGCGTGAGAAGAGTAACAACAGACTACGTTATTTCCATTATTTACAATAAATAACAGTCAATAAGAGAACGGCTTAATGCATTGATTATAATTATTATTAGAGCTAAATCGAGTAGAAAAATGTTGGATGGCTATAAACGATATAGTAGGTTACTGCGCTCAATATCAGTCATTTTATTCGAATTATTGCACTTGGGTTCATAAGCCTTCATAGTTTTAAATAGAGAAGTACTGTACATTTTTCAACGTTATCATCATAATTGTTATTTGAATTGCTGATTATATTTACTTATAAACTCAAGTTATATCATTACGGCAAAATTTTCGCCCTATTAAATAATTGTCACGGTACGAACTACCGTAAAGAAATAGCTATCTGAATTAGGTGAATATAATATAGTGATAATATATTACAACTAGTTACTTACAATAGGAATTACTCTAATTATAAATGTGTTACAGTAAATTTAATGTTGTGCTGTAACGTGCACTGAAATGATCTGTGAATGGACATGTTGTAGTCCGACTGTGAAAAATTAGTTAGTAGATGTTCTCACCTAAGTATTTTTATAAGATGACTCATGAATGTTAGCTGCTGTAGATGGGTATATAAGCCCGTCAGATAGTTGAATAAAAGTAGTTCTCAATTGTCTAGTTGAGTTTAACGTAGAATCAAAGGCGTCTAAATTCTTGTGAGGTAGTTAAGGGATACAGAATCCCGGAGATTATAGTAATTGAGAGATTTATTTTACGTTATCCTTGTCACGAAGCTGGTTTGTGACAATAATCGTAATGGACAATCAATTTAATGGTATTATCCAGAAAGAACGAGGTTCCGACTGAATTTTATTGCTTTATTTGAATATTATATCATTCATGATAAGAATGAAGAATTTGATCCATACTTTCATGTTATCTAAATAGTCCTACTGCTTGCTGATGCAAATGTGCAGAGTCAATAAGTGAGGCTACTACTCTAGTCCTCTACCGTGTTGAAATCATAACAAGATTTCCATTCTTCAAAATTTATAACGGGAACATAGCACTAAATGAAATTCTTTGGAACCATTACACGAGCCCGTATATTAATTATAAGGTTATATTTGTTAGTAGGAATTTCGAATAAGCAAATATCTTTTATTTGTTTAGTTACCATTTGAAATCATGATGTATGAACTGTGATATATTATTTCAGTCAGCGAAATGACAGGACGTTAAGCTAGCTATTTATTCATTTCTTCGAATAATCTTTCCGACACAAGAATTTGTGCAATGAGGAGTGCAAGAAGGCTAACGAAGATGATATCATGTACTAATCCATCAGACTGTTGTTATTTTTTGCAAATGAAGCATTGGCGATTATGTCAACACGTTACTTTATTAACTCAATTTGACAGTAGTACTTGGTGTATGTATTATGGTTAAAACTTGAATTTGGCCAATGCTAGGGTTGACTCAATGACCATATTGAGGGTTCAATAGTCCCCATAACATTGGCCTTACTACGCTAAAGCACAGTACCGTATGAATATCATTAAATATAGTAGTAAAATAGGACGCAATCGCGAATTTTTCCAAACTGTATGGAAGCACCATCAAGTCTCCATTCTCTTTTGGTGATCAACAAGCAAAATATCAACATGCTCCAAATTTTACCCTGTCAGATCAAAATTTTTTGCTGACATGGCAAGATGATGAACCAGGTGTCAAAAGCGGAAGTTGGATAAAGCAATCTCCGAGTAGCTCGCTAAATAAAATGCGTATGAAAAGTAGTATTGTAGAAGCATAGTTGTGAATATACTGTACTGTAGTAGTGCCCGGCTATTACCGGGATATACTGTATACAGTATAATGTCTGTTAATTATTAACAAATGGGCACATTATCGTAAACCGTCAGCAAAGCGACGCGAGTTTGTACTAGTCTATACTAATTTGTCCAAAATGGTTTAGGGCTACTGTACATTCTATGATTCTACTATCAACAAGTCCTAAGTAGAGTGTACTTGATCTTGGAGAGGAAGGGTACAATATATAAATTAGTACTGGACTGCAGACCAACTGCAGGGTTTTAGCCAACGATTGCAAGTAAAAGTCAGCCATCACCTTTTGAAATACTGATCCAACGCCATTTTTAGAAATGACCCCAAAATGAAGTTGGATCAGTCATTTCAAAGAGGACTGGACTACTTTTAGTCACTAGAACTTTAATATCAAGAGACCGCCACAAATGGTCACTCAAGCTTGAATAGTAGTCTACAACCAATGCAAGTATGGATTGGATCGTCTACATATCGAATTCTAATGTAGTTGTCCATCGCTGGCTGTAATCCGTTCCATTTCGATTTTGGATCGGTGTCTTTTTGAGCAGTGACGATCTTGTAGGCAGACCATACAGTACACTACAGTATGCTGTGGAGAAAGAGTCTCTCTGTCCAGCTTGTCTGAGGTCATTGTAAAATGTACAGTACTGTACCGACTGTACTGTGGAGAAAGAGTCTGTCTCTCTGTCTAGCTTGTCTGAGGTCATTGTAAAATGTAGAGTACTGTACTGTACAGTACATAGTTCCGTTAAGAATACTGTAGAGTGTACTGTAGAGTGGAGACTCTCCGTGGTCCCAGTGTCGTGGTAGACCGTCCCGGACCAGACCGTCCCGGACTAGATCATGAGGATCGCTAGTGGTAAGGACAAGGGGAAAAAGAATAATAAAGGGAAAAAAGAAGAAGAATAATAGAGAAAATTAGAGTGCTATTCAACAGTTCATTGTAGTGGACGACCTTGCGTACGTAGGCATTTTGAACGCCCTTCTTTGGTGTTTACATTTTTGATCACCTTGCAAATTGGATAGCAATGATGGATTCTTGAAAGATTCAACACGCATGATTGCAAGCGATTATTGATGTACAGGGAAAGACTAAAGGAGAGCACGTATTATCCAAGTGGCAAGATTACTGACTGAATTGGTGTGGATAATTGATGATTTTCCTACTGGATGGCAAGCCATCGAACTTGATCTTGTTACCATTGTTGCAAAGCTTTCGGTTTATGGCAAGAGACTATACAGTAAGGTACAGTACGATCATCTTGCATGTTGGAAAAAGAAAATTTCTAAATGATCATGTCCAATGGATGTAACATAAGTCAGTCGTATGTCTACAACGTAGTATTGAATCGTCTAGTTCACCTTGTTGATGCCATTTCTACATTTCTTGTCTGGAAATGGGTGTACATGGTCTTGGATGTCTTACTTGCTGATTGATCGTTGATTATGGGTGAAGGGTAGTTTGAACAGGAGAGTTTTTTGGGACGAAAACCAACTGCAAATGACAATGTTGTTGTTTTGATCAGGCGCTGAGATCAAGATTGTAAATTCATACCGCCTTTTTCACGACTAATTTTATCATACAGTAAATGATAATACGGTAGATAGTTTCTTCATCCACTACTTCCTGGATTTTTCCACGCCTGGAAAAATTCATACTGATGTAGTCGATACGACTGAATAGAGTCGTTCACACGCAATCAATAGTGAACTCACAACATGAAATTTTACCACCCATTGGATACTAGCGTTGCGTACAATCATGTCAATTTATGATATCGGTAGCGGGATGGATAAATGTATTGCTTGTCTATCTAGCTATTAACCAGTCCACGAAGAATCCGAATAGACGTAGGCAATTGTTATGAGGTACACGCATTGATTGCGTTTACTATCTGTATACGACGAATACATATCCGCGCGGCACTGTAAAAAAGATCGTATGGCGATGGAAAATGAATTAATTAATGAACCGCATCATGGTGTATAATATAGACAGTACGGATATAATTGTACTCTACAGTGTACAATATACACTATTAATTCATTAATTATAGAATAAACTAGTAGAATATATATGCACTTTTCAAAATTGATATCACCCATCGCAGTTGAAGAGTAATGGAAGAGATCATGCCGTTGCAATTTCATTTTCTTGCCTACTACTGAAGAGAAGTGAAGCCTTTTCATACATTCTCCCTGCTATTTTCATGGACTCGTATAAGTTTTGAACTACACAAGTAGAGCATTCCTACGATATACCACGAGGCTGTTAGGAATTTCCTATGTTAAAGATTTACTACTAAGTTATTGGTAGTCCATACTGTGTTTGAACATTTGCCTACTTCTGCGCTCAGGCTGCTAATGAGAGACCATTGAATACTTGTTTTACTTCACATTCAAACTGCAGTAACATTTTTGCTGACATTGATAGATGTTCAATATTTTGACTTATCAACCAACTAGCCCTTACTAGTTACAACTTTATTTGTATCCTATGGATATGGTATCGGTATAGCATCGTCCAATAGTTCTACAACTTCTACCCGTATCACTACTGCAGATCTTGATTTTTCGAATATACAGTAAATTGAAATACAGTACATCCATATCCAAGAATTGCTATATATGCGTAGTATATGTGCGTATACTCCAAGCCTATCGAGTATATTTTCGCAAAGCCTTTTCTGATAATACTGTCACAACTTATTAACAGAGTAAAAGTATTTGATATACTATGCTACCTACGATCAACTACTGTACAACAACTTCACAGTATTGTCATACCGAGTATATATATACAGTATCTAACAGTAACGTGTTTATATCAACCTCCAGATATATTGATGTACGTTAAAATGTGCCATAGCATATTGATGATTGATTACCTGAGTGTATTATAAGAAATTGAAATGGACAAATTGCCTTACTTAAATTAATAAATTTATGTATTGTATTTTTATGACTACAGCTCTGTGGAAGCTTATGCTCCTGTAAATCAACTACGACGATATTTGAATCGCGATATTGGATCACGTTGAAAGGTTATTTCTACGTGATGTATATTTTTGTCCCTGCAATTCTACATACACGGTCAAGTTTGGGATAATGCAATCTCGTAGTCAATCTGATAGTGCTAACGGAACAAATGCCAAGTTAGCTCACAAGGCCAATGTAACTGCTGCTTATGAAATCCAAAAAAATTTGAAATATGATTTCAAAGATTCGTCGTTGCTTCTTACTGCGCTTGGTAAAGACAACAAATTGGATACATCTATAGGATTGCCAGGTCGTTATGGAAATCAACAAATACTAGAGATGATCGGTGATGCCTGGTTGCGCTTTGTGGTTTTATATAAGCTATACGAAATGAAAGAACATACCGATGGATCTGCTAAATCGTTTAATGACGCTACTAAATGGTTGGTCTCTAATGATACTGTCTTACCGGAAATAGGTAAAAGATTAGGTTTAGAAAAATGTATTCGAAATATTACCGATAAAAAAAAATATTTGGCTAATTACACGGAAGCAATCCTCGGCGCTGCTGTTATTGACGATCGTAATTTACATCGATCCTTTCAAGTTGTCGACCGACTCTGGTCCCCATACATCAACACTTATAAGAACAACG
The DNA here is from genome assembly GCF_000150275.1 of Trichoplax adhaerens. Lineage (NCBI taxonomy): Eukaryota > Metazoa > Placozoa > Uniplacotomia > Trichoplacea > Trichoplacidae > Trichoplax > Trichoplax adhaerens. The sequence goes on from NW_002060948.1 coordinate 3,647,174, forward strand.
ATAATAATTGCGATGCAAGACCGCTCTTTGTTAGCCAAGAAATAACGAATCAAAATCAAGCTAATGATGAAAAAACTCATGGTAATGATTTTCATTTACCTGAGCTCATTCCAAATGCCGACTACAATCAAACTGATCACGATTCACAATCAAGCAAGGAGAGCTTTGCAATAGGTAACGATGATAAAAAATGTCCATATACAGCCATGGTTAATCCCGACAACGTTACGGCTACAGTTAAACCGTCAACGGAAGCACATCATTCAAATGAAAGTAATCAATTTGATACGGCTGAGTCTAATACCGTTATAAAAGTCAAGAAAGTTGCAATTAATACGACAGTTGATAGCCACGTTGACGGCCTATCTGTAGCTCAAAGCAAGTTAATTGTGCAGAAGGCATTTAGTAGTTTTTGCAATAGTTTGAGTGTATTCCAAAAGATGGTTTCACAACTCCCAGATATTAATTGTCGACACGGGAGTGCTGGCGATACAATATTAATGAAAATTGTTACGGCAAGTAAATTAAATAATTCTAAAAAACTGGAGAGGATACAATTTTTACTCGATCATGGTGCATCGTGGAACGTGAAAAATAACGAGGGTTTAGACGCTCTCAGTATCTGTCAGAGCAAAAATCCTGATCTTATTCTGCAGTTAAAGCGAAAGGGATTGATTAGTAATGATGGACAAATAAATGATGCAGATAAGCTTAATGATAAAGAGCAAGATAACAAGATTATGCTCAATCGGCATATAGTTGATCCTGATGCTATTAAACATAGCAATCATGTCGCATCTAATGTAACAGTTAATAGCCACACTGAAGGAAAATCGACACCTCAAAGCGATTTAATGGAGCATAAAGCATTTAGCAGTTATTGTAGTAATTTTAATATGTTTAAAAATATTATCACGCAAGTCTCAAATGTTAATTATCGACATGGTAAAGCTGGCGAAACTATATTGATGAAAATTATTACTACAAAAAATCTAGATAATTCTGATAAACTGCAGAGGATACAGCTTTTACGCAATTGTGGTGCGTCGTGGAAATTGAAAAATTTTGAGGGATTAGACGCCCTCAGCATCTGTCAGAGAAAAAATCCTGATCTTATGTCGCTTTTAAAACTAAAAGGATTGATTGGTAATAACGTTCAAGAAGCTCCCACTGAAATCAATAAAAAAGAGGATGGTGTTGTCTCGCCAACCTTCAATCGAAATCAAAAAAATAAAATATGTGAATTATCGGTGGTCAAAAATGACGATCGGGCTATCGATAAAGAGCAGGAAAACATCAATAATCTGTTTTCTAATCATTGCAATAGCTTCTCAAATCTCAAGATGGCAGTTAATCAGGTTAAAGATATTAATTGTAAAAAGAATGACGATGGAGGAGATAACATTTTGATGACTATCCTGAAATGCACAAGGCTTGCTGATGAGAAAAAGATAGAAAGGATCAGATTTCTTCTATCTCGTGGTGCTTCCTGGAAAGCTACAAATAATTCTTCCGTGAATGCAGTGAATGTTGGTTTAAAATATTGTCCACAGTTAATGAATACGTTAATAGAGCAAGGACGAGTAGATCAACATGCGTTAAAGAAATGTAGCCGGCTATTACCTACAAGCTACTCAAATCAAAACACTGTTAAAGATACTAAATTGCCTAAAACTGCAATTGTAAATGATCATATTCAACTAGTCGATCATGCTATTAACGACAACAATAAAGCCCTATTTCCAGAACTTTATCAAGATATTGATCAATTTAAAACTGCAGTCTTAAAATTACCAGATTTGAATTCCACTTGGATTTCAGGTAATACTATATTAATGACAATATTACAAAGTCCCTTTTTAGATAGTCAAGAGAAAATAGAGAAGATAGAAATTCTTGTACAATTGGGAGCTTCTTGGTATGCCACTAATGAGCATGGCAAGAATGCTATCGATGTAGGTTTAAAAGCATGCCCAAAGATATTGGCTAAACTTATCAGAGCGGATTCTGTAAAACAAGATAATATCTTTCAATCGAAAGTTAAAGAAAGGGCAGAACTACTAACACGTACGGGAAAATTTCAAACAGAAAATGCTTTTGATATTAGTCAAAAGGACAATGTTGTAGAATTATCCTGTCGCAAAGATAATACAAACCGAAAACTGTTTACACATTATTGTAAAGGAATGGACCGGTTTAAGGAAATTATAAAGGAATCTAGTAACTTAAATTGTAGAAATGATGGTAAAGTAGGTAACACTGTTCTTATACTAATACTGCTAAATGAAACGATGGACGACGGTGTGAAAGTGGACAGGATAAAATTACTTGTTTCATCCGGCGCGTCATGGTATACTGCCAATAATTGTGGAATGAATGCAATTGATATTGGTTTGCAATCGTGTCCCAAGTTTCTGGCCGACTTAATCGAACAAGGTTTAGTCGGAGAATTATCTGAACATGATACAGATTCCTTAATTGATCAGAGCAGTAATGGAATTACAGTCTCTACTAATCAATCTTACAGTACATCTGACAGTGATGCAAGTGCTAGTACGCCATTAGTGCAGGGTCAAGAAAAAGATGATGCTATGTTGAAGTTAAGTTATTGCAATAGTATCGATAAATTCAGAGATTCTATCCAAAAATTATCTAATATCAATGTTAGAAACTCTGGTAAGTCGGGTGATACTATCCTAATGACCATTCTACAAATTAAAAGACTAGATGAACCATCTAAAATCGAAAGAATAAAGATTCTGCTATCGTCTAAAGCTTCATGGTATGCTACTAATAATCGTGGCCAGAATGCTATTGATCTATGCTTACAGAAATATCCAGATTTGTTAGCGAAGCTAATAAGAATGAAACTCATCAAGCAAGATGACATATTTAAATCTGTTGCTCAAGAAAAAGCTACTATGATTCAGTCTATAATTGGATCTGATCGTAATGGTAAGAGATCCGCGAATATGAAAACATGTCAAAATAGCATCGGCAGGAATGGTAATAGCAAATTTATAGAATTGATATCCAGTACAGAAACTTTGAACGATCCTATTATATTCACGTGTTATTGCGGTAACATGGATAAATTTAAAGATGTAGTGCAGGCAGCTAAGACCCTGGATTGTAGAAATTCAGGCAAGATAGGTAATACTTTACTAATGATGCTATTGCAAAGCAAGAGATTGGATAAAAATTCTAAAATAGAAAGAATAAAGTTAGTGGTATCTTTTGGAGCTTCGTGGTATGCAGTCAATAAACAAGGTCAAAACGCTATTGATATTGGCTTACAGTTATGTCCTGACTTATTAGCCAGTTTAGTCGAACAAGGTCTAGTAAAATACGATAAATCTTATTGTATTAAAGACCACCAAGGAGTAGCCATCGACAATTCTTCAGTTATGCCAGCTTCAGTACCGGACAGAAAGATACCGCCCTATTCGTCTGCTTCTAATGCGCCTTCTATACCAACCTATGGTAGTAATGCTGCTTACCCTTATATCTTTCCATCGTCTACAACACCTGCATTCAATAACAGTTTAGCACCGATAAATCATAATTATATACACTCTGGACTATATCCAAGTCAGGGACTTGTTACAAGTTCCTACATACCTGGTCAGTGGCTTGGAAATAGTCCCTATCCAGATTTAATGCCATTATTTGCTCCGCCAGTACGAAGCAAGACTCAACACCCATCTATACGTCTATAGAATTTGATAAATTGCTTCATAATTAATATTAAGTATCAGTAGATCCTATACATGAATATTATAGACAGTAATTTTTGTGTATAGTATACTGGATAGCAACGCCAATTTTGTGTATTGGGCTAGTAGTATCTTATTATCGATTGATCAGTGCTAACATTAAATATCTAAGAAACCAATTTCTAGGTATACAATGCTCGCACCAAATATAAAGTATTTATCCCGGTCTTTATGTTAGTTTCAACGTTAAATACTGTTATAACTCAAGGCAATATACGTCGTACGTATGCTTTGAAGATATAGCTTTTGAAGTTAGTATGCTGGTGGCGTAATACCGTAGTTTATAATGATATATCAGTGAAAATAAAATGATAGGTATTGTTACATTTGATGTTTAACAGTTTGGGTGGTGGTTCGGTAATTGCGTGATATATTGATTGTCTATAAGGTAACAATAACATAGTTGATTTAAAGGTGAGGGTATTTAAAACATTTCTTAAATTAAAGTAACTAGTGCAAACTCCCGTCGCTTTACTGACGGTTTACGATAATGTGCTCATTTAACATCTTTTACGAGGTTCAGTAACTTTATACCGTACCGTGTAGCAGTGATTATGTGTACTAAATTTGGCCATTGATTAACTTTTGTGTAAGATTGTCTACGATAATCATGTGTAAGAATAGCCATCCAATGTGGTCATCATGTACTTGCAATGGATACTGTTTACAAGTTAGTTATCCTATAGTAATATCGTATTTATGGCTATCATCAGTGTTCCTAGTGTTATTCATGGTTACGTCTTAATTTATGATTATGAAAAATAAAAGAATATAGCCTCAATCAATTGAAAATTTGATGTTATTTCTGGTGCTCCTTATTGAAATAAGTTGTCATTGCTTTGATATTTCCATCATTGGAGAGTGTTATAACGTTAAGCATTTCCTCAGTATCAAAATATGCTATGTACGCGTATGCACAATATTAAATTGCCTATTTCACTCCATACGATAGAAATTGAAAATTCTTTATTTGATATTTTGTATCGAATTGTATAGTCAAGATATTTATTATTGAAATGGACATCTATTTCGGCACCATACGCATATATATATAAAGTACTGATGATAACATGGCTTGATGAGTTAGAATACTATCGGTGGTGCGAGTGTTGATGTGGTTTACAAAAATCATAATTTGGAGTAATTGCAGACCAGTGATGGCGGTCAAAAAATGGTATAATATATTTGCGCAATTATGAACTACAACTGATTGGAACTGACGAAAGCATGACAACATTGCCTTTCTGCAAAGAATTGAACTTAAATTGACTAAGTGGATTGAACATAACAAGAATATCATCACGTCCATTATTGTGTAGTGAGGTAAATTTAATAATCAATCTACCTAGAATAATTTTACTGAAAAAAAGACACAAGAGAAAGTGGCTTTTAACAATATTTGTTATATACTCCCATACGATATATTACATAACATACAATACTGCAGAAGGATGAAAATCTACAATGTCACACAATGATATATAAATTAGTTTAAGTCAAAGGCAGTTTAATATAAAATTTTATTAGACCCTAATTACTCATGATAACTCTACGATAATACCAATAAGAAAGTTTGTATCGGTGTCTTTATTTTACTCCAATTTCTTTTTGAGCAGTTGGTACCATTAAATAGTGTCGAAACAAAAGTTGGCATAGATGTATCATGCATCAAGAATGAAGTCATAGCACAGAATTTGTTGAGAAATGTCAAATAACAATCATAATTATTAGCTAGCTAGTACGTATAGATGATCAATTAGTCATTTTGGACAATTTTGAACGTCCAATACTCGAGCATCAGAGGAATCTTTAAGGAGTCTAGGAAAAATAATTTTCTACAAACTCTTTCAATAAAATTGTCAAGAATTGTGGTAAGAAAAAAGTTATAGCATTACGTTAACCACGGAAATGATAACTTCATATCGTTGGTATTTTGAGGATAGTCAACACAAAACTTCTTTTCGTCGCCCCAAACTTTACTTAAATCTTGAATAATGTGTTTGGAAGCAGCTTGAACCCATTTCGGATCATGTAAATATTGGCAAAGATAACATAGTGATCCGTCACTATCCACTCTCACGACTTTATGCGAAGCCTTCCATTTAAAAAAACTATTATACAAGGTTTTATTCTTAGCCACTTTCTTAATATAAGCAACTAAATCTGGCATCGATTTAAAGTCGAGTGCATTGATGTATGAACCAGGAGGGCTGGTAGCTGGACTGCTATAATTAGCACCACCAATGACGATAGGAACTGTGCCCAGTTTTAAGCCGTTGTGGTAAAATTTTTCAGTGACATAGTCTTTACAGATAAAATTCTCGAAGCTTAAATAAAACTTATGTTCGTGTGAAATTTTATCCCAGCAATCCTTATTTCTACCACAGTTGAATTTACCGCATTTGCCATAGGAATCAATGTCAATCTGTTGAGCCAGTTTTTGAACAAATTGTGTGCGACCTGGATAGCACTGGCTTGAAGCCCAAGCAATTAACTTGGTCTTGCCCTCACTATAATCTTTCTTTGGATCATAATTTTGGGAAAAATTTCCTTGGACAATCTCTGCATAGGGTGCGTATGCCATGCCATCCTTGGCATAGCTGTTGACAACATTAAAGATGCCATTATGGATGGATTTTATAGGTGATCCGGATAATTTTCGCGTTAACACGGGATTTTCTAAATTATGATAAACCCATATTTGACGGGGGGGTTTCTTGCTTGACGGAATGAAGCCTTTGCTTTTCATACTGGGGGCAGAACCGTGAAATACTAAAGCAGCAGCTTGTGAATATTGGCTTTTATCTGAAGTAAAGATACAGGTGACATTGCCACATTTTACTCGGCCATAACGATCATCGGGCCATCTGCCACCGAACCAACCAGTCCAATAAAGAATGATTGGTATTTTCTTGGTTGGTTTTGTAGTAGGTCTTTTGGTGGTTGGTTTTTTCGTCGTAGGTTTATTTGTCGTTGGTTTTTGTGTCGTCGATTTTTTGGCCGGAGGTTTGGGAGTGGTGACCACTTTCTTAGCAGACGATCCCATCGTCGTTGTCGGCTTGATTGTCGTAGTAGCATTTATAGGGCTGGTAGTCTGCGATAGTTTCTCCTTTCTCCCTTTATTACTATGATTACTAAAGCTAGAAATCATTTTATATTCTACAATACCAATTCCTTGAATTTTTATAGCATATAACGTTGCTAAAATGACAATAGCCACTAGACCTAGTACAATCCATAAGCGTTTCCTTGTCGTTGATGTAGTATTATTCATCTTTCATTGAATTGATACAGCTTTGCCGCCGCCTTTACTTTTCAATCTTAATGTTGAAATTGGACACAAACTGCATTGACCAATATGAAAAAAAGGAAGAAATTTGCAATTAAATCGGCTGTCAATTGATGCCACAACACGCAGTACAGCCGTCCAATAACATGCACGCTAATCAACTCTCTCTCTACAGTCGATAATTTCAGCATATAAAAAAAAAAAAATGTTGAAGTTAATCCCTTCAGCGAGATGGATAGGAAGGATCGCTGTTGATGATGGCAATTTCTTTCCAATCCTTTGCAGTTGGGCACCAACTTTGAATGCGGATGAAAATTCTTGCCAATTGTGCTGATCAATTCTCACTAGCAACGTTTAATTACGTTGATTTCCTCTTAAAGACCACAATGGTAAAAAATACAACAAAATCTAGCAATTAATTTCCGCTTGAAGATGGATATACGCTTTTCGTCCAAAAGATAGCAACCCAATCAAGGAGTGATTTCCGCTTAAAGACATTTGTCCACCTGGGGCATCTTACTATACTATATTGTACATTACTGAGTCATTGAACGTGCCATGGATTGACAATCCTGGATCAGGGACATCAGTGAGACAGATGGAGTCCCTGACGCTGATTGGTGCCGTCCGTCCGATAACTTGTCGATTGATTAGGAGAATGAATTACTGATTTGCCACTACTTGGAATTATTATTAAGGAGCAAGGAATCATGTCTGATTTCCAACATGTTTTTCTTCTACGCTATATTGCATGGTTAAATTGGCAGCGTGTATGCTGGCTGACTAGTATCTATGGAATACGCTAAGATCAAATTAGAAAATGTTCCAATTCTCAAGTATCCAAATAGACAGTGTTGATCGAGTCGATGCGCCAATGCAATTAATCAAACCATCGACAGGTGTACCATCGATGGCGACTACACTATCAACATCGTCTGTCATCTGGGATGGACGATAAAGTTATGCAAGAATGTTTGATCATGGATGATGAATGCCTATTTTCTTTAGGATAGACCTTGGCCATACAATATACAGACTACAAAGAGATGTGTGTTTTCTCTCTATCTCCAGGATAGACGACGGCTGCATTTCTACTTTCACGAAGATTAGTACTATAAGAATTCGCATTTTACAAGTGAACACGTATATATTAGGTAGAGACGATGAACACTAAAAATGGAATACGAGTAGTTTCTGTGGCGGACACCCATAGGGAAGACTTGATTCTGGAAGAAAGCATAGCCTTGTTAATTACATGACGTGCTTTCATTTGGTGGAAAGGAATCATTTGATCGACAAAAGAAATCGATCGGTGTAATCCATTTCGTGAAAATGAATACGTAATCATTCATTTTTCAATGTATTTGATCAATATTATTGTTTACAAGCCAGAAGTACAAATAGCCAATGAAGATTATGCAGAACACTGTGCAATAGCTTTCTTGTCAAATGATCCATTTGTGACGACTATAATATAGGATACTAACTACAAATACACTCTTAACTATCGCAGTTATAAGTACAGTTTACTGCAGGATAATAAGCGTACAAAGACTCACTTAACTGCGTCGATAGTCATGAGTTTTCTTGTCCAATAATCCATTTGTGACAACCATCATATAGGATAATAACTACAAATACAGTCGAACTATGGCACTTATAAGTACAGTTTACTGCAGGATAATATCCGCACAAAGACTCATTTAACTACCTCGATAGTCATGAGTTTTCTTTCCAATAATCCAATTACGACGACTATAATATAGGATAATAACTACAAATACAGTCGAACTATGGCACTTATAAGTACAGTTTACTGCAGGATAATATCCGCACAAAGACTCACTTAACTACCTCGATAGTCGTGATGAGTTGTCTTGTCAAATAATCCATTTATGACGACTATAGTACAATAGTCATGGAAAGCACAGTGTCGTTTTCTCATCAACTAGTCGATTGGTGCGACTAGAGTACAAGATAATAACTATAACTACCGTTAAAAATTAATGGACTAGCATAGTCATTGATCTTGCTCAATTTGGGACTATTACAATATAGTACAATTTACTTCAGGAGAATAACTACAAATACTCACTTATTCATTTATCACCGCCAATAGTCATGGAAAGCACATTGTCGTTTTCTCATCAACTAGTCGATTGGTGCGACTAGAGTACAAGATAATAACTATAACTACCGTTAAAAATTAATGGACTAGCATAGTCATTGATCTTGCTCAATTTGGGACTATTACAATATAGTACAATTTACTTCAGGAGAATAACTACAAATGCTCACTTATTCATTTATCACCGCCAATAGTCATGGAAAGCACATTGTCGTTTTCTCATCAACTAGTCGATTGGTGCGACTAGAGTACAAGATAATAACTATAACTACCGTTAAAAATTCATGGACTAGCATAGTCATTTTTCTTGTTCAATTTGAGATTATAGTACAGTTTACTTCAGGAGAATAACTACAAATGCTCACTTATTCATTAATCACCGCCAATAGTCATGGAAAGCAAAATGTCGTTTTCTTGTCCAGTAGTCGATTGGTGCCGACTAGAGTGGAGTTGACTCTAGGGCTCCAAACAAGTGATATTGTACAGTCTGTACTATGATGATCGTGCAAAAGTAGCGTTTTGTATAGGTACTGTCCAACCATCGTCGACAGTACCTATAGTGTCATTATCGACAGGTGTAGCCTCCATGGTCAATTGGTCAATGGTCATGTGGTTCATGTCATGTGGTCTGGTAGACAGCAGCCTTTGAAAGGATTGACTAGCGGATCGTGTGGGTAAATTGCTAAATTAGCTGCAGACGAAGGCGGCAAAGGTGGAATCTTTCATCAAAAGGTACAGCAAATTATTTTATTCGACTAAAATTGTCTTTGAAAATCAGGACTACGACATGTGTTTTCAAGAAAATCACTAAGGTGTTTCAATGAAAATGGCCCCAACAGCATCTATTGGCACACTTTCAAGACGGGCAAGCCATTGTCACTGGTTCAATGTAGGGTAATAGGGGGTAGTCAAGCAAAAAAATTTCAACCAGTGGAAAACTATTCCAACAACGATTCATTCATATACCCTCTCTTGCATTCCATAACTAGCTTAGATTGATCGGAGAAAAGGAAATTCTAGCAAAGAAATAACTTTCTCTTACTCTCAACAGGATATCTGGACTAGCGTACAGCTGAACGACTACTTCCACAGTTCATTCAAGGATGTTGTTGAACCCTACTCCAAATACGCACTGTTGAGCTATGTTGACATGCAACGTTGCAATATGCAGTGTTGATCCACTTTTCTCTATCCTACTCATTAGACTATATAGACTGCAATTGCAGATTATCAGAAAGCAACTCTTTTACCCTCTTTGGATTCCCTGCTATTCTACTACAAATGATAGATCATGTCATCGCTGTCTGTTCAATAGCAATCACTTGGACAATCCATGATCGATGGACGAGTTTTGGCGCCAGTCTTGACTCCACTTTACTTGACTCTTCATCAGCCAAGACTAAATCACTTACAAAATCCCATTTTGAATTCAAAAGATTATTCACACTATCACAAGCTGATGGCCATACATTCGTTTAGTTTTCAAGTGAGAAAATTACTTTGTACTGCTGTTTTCAATAGTATTCAACACCATATAGTATACTGTGCTTGCAGGACAGTACTGTAGTGAAATTCTCACTAGCTTATCGAGTCAACATTCATAGCTTTCCTAATAATAATAAACTTCATGGCAGCGTGCGCTTGGATGTAGCTTTTAAATACGCGTAGATTAACAGTCAATCCTATCTGGAAAAATGCATCGAACAGCAGCAGTTATACATTAAAGTCCTCAATCAATCGAGCAACCAATGATAGCATCATTTCCTTACCAAGCCAATATACTGTACGCATATCGAAAACTGAAAAGCATTCTACGGCAGTCGGTCAAGGTGTTCATTGCCTCTGTAATCACTACAACAAATCAACATTCGTCTAGCTAGACAATGATAGTACACTGCATAGATGCGTAGAATTGCTTTTCCAATCGTGTTAACGTTACAATGACTCTTACTTTCTTCATCAGTCCACAGTATCAAAGACGTAAGGATGCTAGTAGTAAAGACCATTCCAAACCGTCTTGACAAAGTGATTTTTTTGTTTTTTTTCTACAGGCAAATACACCTCCCCGTTGATTAAAAATGTTCAAATTAATTCGTTCATGTGAGTATTCCTATATATCTCAATATTCGTTGTACTATACTGTAGATGCATTTATACTAGTTAGCCAACGCAATTAGTGACTATTTTGAATGCTATTAATAATCCATTGCTTTTGCGCCTAATATACTTGTACCATCATATTGTTCCTTTCTTCTCAGTAGAATAACTCTGTAAATAAACACTTTGAACAATATTTTCTTAACAAATTTGGCATTACGTCAAGCGTAGTAGACTTAATCATAATTTTTTTTTTTATTGAACATAACTCGCTTTATATCATATGAAGTACTCTAACTTTATGGTATATTGCTATGAGATGGTTACAACATTGAAATCTCAACCGATATAGTTTACATATAGTTTACTTAACGGAAACTTTTAAAATTGACGTCAAACATTTATTTTTTCAATCTTTTTTGAAGTAGATAGTATCGTTAAATAACTAAAACTGATTTGTTAACGGATTTCATGTAGACTTTAATCCTTTTTATCAGTTGATGATCTATTCAATCGACTCTTAGGATCAATACGTATACAATAGAATATCCATTCGAAAGTAATCTCATATCTTTGTAATCTTCTTACCTCTTGATATAGTCTAAATAAAACGATTAGTAATTCTTTATCTTTAAGTGTTTATTTTACAATCTCACAATAAACAAAGATAAGGCTAGTTATCATTTAAGTATATAATTAAAAGAATTGATGATCAACTATAGGATAAGAGAAATATCTTACACGTCTATTCATATAAAATTTGCTTATTCCTTACAGCTATTGGATGATATCGCCTTGAGTCAATTCTGATATTCTAATATCTGTGTGAACAATTATACTTTCGATTGGATCGTCACAAATTGTTGATCCATGGTTATTAATAATTATTAATTTACCATCAGTACGATCTTGACGTTAAATATAGAATACATCCCCTTTGCGTAATACTAGATTTTTGAACGTTTTGAATGTCCCAAAATTAAATTTTTGGGTCTGCATTTTTCTTAATTTGCTTTATTTATAGATTACGTTCAACAAGTATCATGTTTAAATATTTTAATCGTGATTGGCCATAGTAAATACATACTGGTTTAACTATTGATACTACTGTAGTCATTATAAAATGTAAAATTTTTTCTGAAAGGTATTTTATCCCTAAATAGACACTTTACTATAGATGTATTAAAATAGCATGAAGTAGTAAGAAGTTTTCATTTGCTAGCAAAGTAATGCATTAAATTATACTAAAGTGAAAATTTGATTTTTAATACAACCAGTTATACCATCGTCCTTGAAAACTTTTTTCGAAAGAAATGACCCGGTTAGTGACTAAGTTCAAATACGTATAATGATTCATACGTACATCAGCACCAGCATTAGCTATAGCCTATACGTGTAGATATACTGCAACTGCCATAGTAATGTCTCTGTGTAGATTTTATACTATATCGATTACAGATGATTAAGATTTAAAGATTAAGTTTACATTTCTAAACTGTATTTACGTACGAATAACAGAAAAGATTGGAAGAATGGAGAGATGCCGCTCGTCAAGGTGATATCAATACTGTTGAAAACTTAATTAAGCAGGGGATGATGAAAGATGTCAATGAAGATGTAAGGAAACCAAAAAGTATCGCGATACGACGTAATATCATACTATCTTATTCTCCTTATATTACTTAGAGTAGTGCACAAACCATTTTGCTGCAATCTGTAGTTAATAGTGCTATCACTTGCAAATATTAGCTACATCCATACGTATGGACACTAATCTAATGTTTCAATAAACCTATATTATATTTTAGCAAAATTAGGAATTGCTTATATTGTAACTACTGTGTTAAACGTATTTTAATAGTAATTTCTTGCACTCTAGTTACACTTGTTCAAATTCATAATATTAGAGACATCATTACTGATGTTGTATGACGTTACTATTTGTTGTAAGATATATTTATAGAAAACGTAATTATCTACCAACGATGACTTTATTTATTCTTCTCATTATAAATTTAATCATTAAAATTTACCCTCATAACTTCCCGTAAAATAAAACCTTCAATACGTACTAACAATTTAATAATTTCCCAATAGTATGTACTGCAGGGACTTTTTATTGCTTCACAAGAGGGCCATAAAGATATTGCTGGATTACTTATCAACAACAATTGTCCTGTAAATGGTGTTGGTGAGGTAATTTTAAAATCAAACTAGCCTATTCATTAGTAGTCAATGGAAATGTAGTATTGAATCAACCGAAATGTGTAACCCTTACCTAATTAAACTGTCCCGTTAATTCGTTTCTAGCATCAGAAAACTGCAATTTTTCTTGCTGTAGAAGGAAACAAGAAAGACATGGTAGAATTTTTAATTGATCATGGAGCTTCCCTGAATCATCAAGATCAAGTAAGTCCATTACTATGTACTTGCACGCATAATATAATGAATCAATGATGATTACAAAGTAAATCAAGTGAATTTATAGCACCTTAATTATTAACGCAGTAATACCAAGATCAAAATATCAAATCGTAGTATCTACTTCTTACTTATGTATTTTTGGATAGTAATTCATTGCTGCCTTTATTTGATAGAACTCGCATAACGTATTGATGCTTGCTGCTCGGCTCGGTTTTCAAGAAATGGTAGACCTTTTAATACAAAAAGGTTGCCCCGTGGATTACAGAGACGTTGTAGGTTTAACACTGTAATAAGTGCTTTACAATCATACTGTAGACATTTTTGTACATTCCCACAATGTCAGTAAGCTAGCACGTAGCTTAAACATGAACGATAGCGTATGCTCTAAGTGGCTACGGTGTTACAATATGTATAACTACTTATATACTCCTGTTTTATAAAATTTTTAATGCTAGGAGGGCAAAAGTGCGTTAATGCACGCTATTATTGTTGGTAACTGTGAAATTGCAATACTATTACTTAATCGAGGTTCCAAAGTAAACGCTACAGATTTGGTAAGGACATACAGATACTAAGATGGCTGTAACGAGTTATTCTGAATTAGGTCTATTCAATATACTGTAAATGGTATACTTATTATGCTCCCCTCTTTTTGATGATTATACCAGAAAGGAACTAGTTGTTTACATTACGCTGTTATGCATCGTCGCACCGATATTATTCCCATTCTATTTCAGTTTAAAGCTTATAAAGATGCCACTGATAAGGTAATATAACAAGATATACATTTTTATCTTGGTTGAACACGCTAAAAAATGATAAATTTCTCTTTTTTGACTGCTATACCAGCAAAATTCTAATGCATTAATGCACGCCATTAGTATGGGAGAAGTAGAGATAGTTAGAATGCTATTGGAATACAAATGTAGCGTGGAAGCTGTTAAAAGAGTTAGTTCGAAGTGAATTGAGTTATATCAGAGTACTCGATCTCTAATTGGTATCTACTGTGGTTGTTTTTAGCACAAACTTTGGATTGCTCTGCACCAAGCCGCATGGGAAGCTGATGAAGATATTACCAAACTGTTACTCGAATTTGGCTCTGACCCTAATAGTACCAATAGCGTATGTTAATATGCAGTGTTAATACCCCGAAGTTAGAAATTAATTTGTGCCAGCAATCGAATCATTTGCAGTTACAGCCTTGCGGTTACGGAATTAGTGCTTTATATTTAACAAATTTCCTAAATCAATGATTGAAGCGTATGTTTTGATGATTTTAGGAAGGTATAACAGCGATTATCAGCGCTATTCAAGGCGCGAAACATAAGTCTGTTCTGGATGCAGTTATCAGAGTTATTGGCGTTTTAGCTGGGTATGGCTGTAACGTTAATGCCGGCGATAAAGTAAGTTATTACTAAATAGCTAGCTATCGATAATCGCTCAGTATGTATACAGGATGACACATGAGATATTTAGTTGTATGCCCTTGAACTTTTATTAACTAATTGAGATTAATTACCGAAAAATTCTGTATACGCTAGTACAGTACAGTTGGGAAATTGTAGACTATTTCATAGGGCACCTACCAGCACTGTGTTATGACATTCCTACTGCAATGCATATTTACCATACACTTTACAAGTATTGTTTACGAGTTTGTCATTAATAATACACCATGAGTTGCTTGTCTTGTTATAAACATAGAATTTTTCCTTGCGTATAATCAACTAATTTACAGCATTAGAAAATGCGTAACCAAATGTCATTTCCTGATTTTAGCGCTTTGGTGACTCGGCTATTATGTACGCAGCTCGGTTTGGCTTTCATGAAGTAATCGAAGCATTAGTACATCTTGGTGCCGATCCTAACTACCTAAACAAGGTTAATTGCTTAAATAAGTTAAAAAAGTGACAAAATTAATCAGCTTAATGCTAGTTTTTGTACTATAAAATTTAAATAGATTGAAAATTTTAGTATAAACTATTGGATATCACATCATAACTTTAATATTGTAGCGGTATTCTGTAGACATTTTCTAGTAGTCCTTGTATCTTGCCATGGTGACTAATTTATGCTACATAGTTAATCTTTAGGAATACTCTTAAAATTCGTGTAGGAAAAATATCTTAAATTTGCCTCAAATTAGTAACTAAAATCTTAAATATTGATAATAAACTCTCTGTAATATCGAGGTTAATAATTTTTTCTACTTAGAATAATGAAACGCCTGTAATAACCTGTATCAAACATTATTATGGATCTAAAAAAGCCCTTTATCTTCAATCTATTGAGACTTTGGCCAAAAGTGGAGCAATCCTAGACTATTGTGCCGGAGTAAAAATTATTAATTTACTATCGACTAATGTTATACAGTACCTTTCTATAGATACTTGCTAATAAACTTGAAACAGTAAAGATGTTAGAGATTTTCGTAAATCTTATCTTAAAATGCCTGTACAGGTATCCATTTGTATAGCAATTCATGTCATTAACCTAGACTAAGGCATTCAAATTGTATAGGGACAAACGCCACTATTGTATGCGACGCGCCTAGCAAGAGATGAATGTGTGAACAAACTACTAAGTCTGGGTGCGAATCCTCATATAACAGATGAGGTGAGCGTTCGCTACTTTTAATAATACACAAGATGTTATCAACCGTTTATTATTCATGTTTTGCTTTATTATATTCTACTGTCGTACCTTTTCTGTTAATACGTATGATTGCTATAAAGTATTTTATCAATATATTTCTTAAATTGTATAGTTATAATATGAATTTCAATTTATTAGAATCAAGTGAATGCACTTATAGTAGCTACCCAGATTATTCCACGGAATCGTTTAGTTAGAGGCCATTACCAACGTATTTTGACTTACCTGCTTAAGACTGGCGTTAACGTTAATCATCAAGACGCGGTAATTAATTGAATAATTATAGTTAACATTATCGTACTGTAATACTGTATACAGTAATATCGTGAAGATGTAGTGTATAGTACTGTGTAGGTATCACTGTCATAACATTGATATAAATAGAAAGCAAGAAAAGTCTGTCTAACCAAAACAAGTTATCTCCTCTACTAGGCTGGAAATACCGCTATTATATTTGCGGTAAAAAACGAGCAAGATCGGTACATTAAAGTTCTTCTTAATAACGGTGCAAATCCTTATATTACTAACAAGGTATCTATCCAAAATGAAATGGACTTATAACCTATGGGGATAGTAGTGTTATTAAAGACTGTATTTGATTAATCTAGGAAGGGATATCCGCATTGCAAATATGTGAAGCAGTTAAAGATTCATATATTAAAGAGCAATTCCGGTACTTTCAAGAGATACGACGGGTAAAGTCACCAGAATTAGTAATGAAAATCTTTTTAGTTTTATCGTTAAATCATGTAGTATTAAAAAGTTTAAGACGAACAGTCGTATAGGTGTATAAGATCCAGTTCAATATTTATTGCAGCAGTTTTGTAATGCTATTCATATTGCATTACGCTAAGCTAATTGCTCTATCCGTGGGAATAGTTATAATCTACTTTTTTGATACTTATGTTGATAACCCTCATATATCCAGTGGTTAGCTTTATCCTTACGGATTCTTTATAACCTTCTCAAGGAGGTCTACGAAGGAGCCGCAGTTAGCGATACCGTTGATGGGAATCCCAGTAATCTGTACCAGAATAATTCCCCTATAGAAAGCACAGATGATAACACGTCAACTGATGCTGCTAAACCCATTAATCTACTCCCGAACAGTCCTTCTCTAGCAAGTACAGATGATAACAAGTCAACTGATGTTGCTAATTCCGTTAATCTACTCCCGAACAATCCTCCTGTAACAAGCACAGATAGTAACAAATCAACTGGTGAAACTGATGCGACAAAAGGTGCTAGCAATGATCGTA
The DNA here is from genome assembly GCF_000150275.1 of Trichoplax adhaerens. NCBI lineage: Eukaryota > Metazoa > Placozoa > Uniplacotomia > Trichoplacea > Trichoplacidae > Trichoplax > Trichoplax adhaerens. The sequence continues at coordinate 3,664,802 of NW_002060948.1, forward strand.
TGATTGATCCTGCGATAACCCCAGCTGTATCAGATGACCAAAAGGAAACAAGTCTAGAAGTAGAGGCCCAAAAACGGTACGTCGTGATTGTAGCTGCTATAGTATGATGTGCAAGGTTTTCATTAACTGGCTATGACTCATTTTTCAATGTTAGCTAATGGAATAAACATTGTAGATGTGTTCAGTGTACTATATTTCCAGAAAGTCTTAAAATATTATTATCTAGCTAAGTATTCATAGACAATTATCTTTATTTCTTTCGTAGAGGGCAAGAAACTCACCAAAATGAGCAAAGGCGTTCGAAACGATTACGATTAAAGTGATTACATGTTCTGATGGTTAAACTATTTACCATTTTTCAGACAAGTTCAGTCATGAACAAATTCCTGATTTCTAGCTGCCACTATATTTCTAATTTGCCGAGAAACATTACTGTGCTTTTATATATTGTATAGTATACAAGAGAGAAAGTGTATAACCGAATTGTAAATGATGGTACTTGTATAAGTTATAATAATTATTATCTTCCTTTTACCAATACAGCCGTCACAAATGCGATGTATACGATAATACGCATTGGCAATGAAGGTACGTTAGTTAAGCCAATGACGTGAATTTTATATCATGAAGACAACACTACCATTTTATCCCCAATCTAGTCCATAAATTATAAAATTTAGCTTTATTGACTTATTAATTATATATTCTATTCACTGTATGTTAGCAATCTTGCTATCATACTTACACCTTGACTCGAAGATATCTTTCGTGTAACATACAGTTTTTAATAATATTTTATTGAACCCATCATTCGATCGACTGCAATTTTTAATAAAAATTTTTTTTAATTTAATAAAGTTGCACCTACTCTAAGGCTAGCAGATAATTTTATATTTGTATGTCACGTAAGCCGTAGTTGTAAGCTGTACTTATGAGTATACACTCAAAATGATCGACATACAGTAGTGATATTTGACATGTTAATATATGTTACACTATGACGGCATAGCTCTTTCAAAGCGAATAGATAAGCTGGATACACTATAGTCTATTTATCGCCATCTTTTACAAGAGCACGTAGAAACGGCGTATATATTTCACGGTATTCACCGTTGAGGCTTGGAACAAAGAGAGGACTACTAAGAAAGATAAGTACAAAGCTCGTTAGCAACTTATTAATGCATTTTTTGTAATATTTGAAGGCTTAATAACATTACTGATCAACTGGTAGGATATATGATGTTGATATATATAACGAAAGATATACTGTATGCAGACGATTGTATTATTCAAATCGGCATTATAACAAACAACTGATGAATCATGTGTAAAAATGGGTTGTAACCTTAACGATAATAAGTTACCAAATTATCCTTAAACTTGCTAAAAAGTAGAGTTTACATTGTCTGCTAGGAATCAACGCTAATTTAATCCCCTTGGGATATCCGCTATTTTATACATTGTCTTTCAAGTTGGAGATGCTCTCCAACCGAGCCTATAGTGGATAGCATCTTTTGATTGGTTTTAGGGTTATTACATGTTTTGTTCCTTTATTCTGTTATGACATCATCATTTTTATTCTTTAATCATCAAGACTCCATGCTAAGGCCAGACTGGGATTAAAAAAACTAGTTGATCAAGTATAAACTCTTATTAGAGTATAATCCTATTTTTTAATCTGACGCGCCTCTTTCCAACTGGATAGTTAACTCAATTTGGACTGCCTTGTTAAGGATGTATCGCTTATACTAGTTGTTGTAATCAATCCTTATTCAATAGCACTGTCTTGATTAGCTTTTCATCTCATCCATTGGATAGTAAAAGAGAAAAAAATTAGCCATGAATTTCTCTATGAATTTATCGATTTATCCATCAGTCATACCAAACGAAATTCGTGTCGATATTGAAAACATGCAGAAAAGACTTGGTTATCATATTAAAAATATCAATTTACTTCTTCAAGCTTTAACAAGGCAAAGTGCAATTCGCCAAGGTATACACTATGCTAGTAAAAGCAACAATCAACGATTGCAATGGGTAGGTAGTAATATGTTTCACAGTGGGATCGTTTATAAATTGTACGAAAAATACGCTAATAATAGTTACATTAGTACCGATTACTTAAACAAAGTAGCAATTAATATTACATCCAATATGGCGTTAGTTGCTGAAATTGGTAAACGAATTGGTTTAGCAAGTTGTGTCTTTCGTGGATCAGATGAGGAAATTATCACTTCAGAAATATTAGCTCATACATTTTTGGCCATCTTAGGCTCGATAACACTCGATGACGGCGGTCAAAAAGCAGTGCATGATGTTATTGAACGCCATTGGAAATGGTTTCTTGATAATCCTGAAGAGTCATTTAAAAGACGGCCCTCATCATTTCATACCCGTATGCCACCTCGTTCAGCGACTATGCCTTCACGACAAAGAATTCGTAGTTCTGATTTCCCAAATCATGGCACTGAAGTCTTATAGGTAAAAAAGAGACAAGGCTACTCAAAAGGGAAGCGATGATTTTATCCACTTGTAAATCTAACATCACCTATTTAATCACTTTATTGGTTTATTTTTTGACTCTTGATTCAAGAGCTGTTAAATTGATAGCTTAATCGATTGAAGCAATGATAGACTATTTCTTGGTTGATGCGCTTATCGAGAGCAATAATTATACTAGGCATAAAGTGATGTATGTCAATATAATCGGCCGACAGTTATCAAGGATATACTACCATTAATTTATAATTCTATAATTTGTTTTCTGTGTACTGACTTCATGATGTATAGCATAACAGCGAGTAACCTTTTAACTGTAACCATGACAATATTACTACATACATTAATCATTATTTGGTAGTATCGATCATCATACTAGAATGATTTGACTAACAAAATAGAAAGGTTAGAGCAAATTGAACTAAATCTATCTCAACAGTTACAACATTGGTTTAACGCTATTGCCAGTGAGAGTGCTGTAAAAGTTATCGTGTAGCAGTGGATTATAATTAGCAGTCTACCTTTCTATTTGTATCGAATTCTTTACGACACTATTATTTGTTACCTTGCATGAAGATATATTACAATAAAAGATAGAGTCAATAAAAGCAACGTTTATTGGATTAAAGTAATCCGAATTGTTATAAGCAACAGGTTACAGGATCTACTTGAAGTCAACAAGGTATACTAACCTATTTTAATAATAATCATAATGAATAATAAAACTTCAATTGAGTGCGGTACATGATCTATTGGCTAGCAGGTACGATATCGATTAAAGATAGGCCATTAAATTATGAATTAGCTGATATCATTGCTATGAAAGGTTAGAATCATATCCTTTTACAACGGCATCTCTATATCCATTTTCAACAATCTGGTGGTTATTGATGGTATTGATGGAGAAAGTTGAACTAGTGTTAGCTTTCTTCATCAGTACTGTCCGAGTCGCGGTCGCTAAGATCATTTAGATCGAATTCCTCGGCAAGCTTTGGACAGAATCGATGCACCAAATCGACACCTGTTTCGTCATTAAAATTCCTTCTCTTCCATGATGCTCCATACTTTAGCAATAATTGAATTCGTTCCACTTTGTCCGAAAAGGAAAGGCCTTTCGTTCTTATCAACAGATGTATTGGTAGATCGCCTTTACTCGATTGGGTATGGTAGTTAACGTTGTTAATACCAAGGACAATTCCTTCGATATCCTCCAGTGTACTAGTTTGACTACATAGACAACTGGGTAATTTGTTATGATCTGCCACAGGTAGTGGTTTCTTGCCTTTTCTCATAGGATTTACAAAATACGATTCACGGTAGAACGTTCTACTCGTTGATTCCATATTTGTTTGATTCTGATTGATGGCGTTTCGTTTTGGCCTTTGCTTGTTTACTCTAGGCCATTTGTTCTTTCCACGTACTTTTGTTGAAGCTGCATTAGCATTATTTACATCGGTAGCATGCCATTTTGGATTAGAGCTCTTTTCCGCTGAATTGTTCATAACATGATCATCATTCGTTGGCTCAACTTTAACCTTAATGGTGGTTAATTTGTTGACATTCGGTTTGGTTTCTTGGAAATGATTATTATGGTTATAAACAGTAGCAGAACTACCAGTAGTAGGTGTATCGACCTGAGTGTCAGTGGGTTCTAATTTTATAGTAGGCTTTGAACCAGCAAGCTTACCATACGATTGTTTTGACTGATTGATATTTTCATTTCGATCACGTAAATCATCCGTTAGATCCCTTTTGACGCTTTCTTTACAATCTTCAACTTGTTCAATAAAGTCGCTTGAAATATTTCCTGCTAAATCTCTACCACTCTCTCCACAATTATTCCTCTTATCCCAGTCAGCACCATATTTTAATAAAAATCGCAAACGGTGTATTTTTTCCCTTTGGGATAATGTACATGCTCTAATTAACGCCATGATTAAAGTATCGCCACGTCGATTAGGATAACGCCGATTGACATCAATACGACGCAATTTTAATGCTACTAGTCTGAGATTGCAATCGACGGTAATAATTTGTCGAAAAATCAATTTTAACGTTGTATCTTCATAGCCCAATTCTGTATGATTTTGTTCCATGTATCGTTTTTGATCTTTATGTGATTCTCTATCACGAAGTGCTGCTCTGAATGCTTGTCCATAACTTGATTCTTCAATCCATTGAACTAATTGTGGGCAGAATTGGTACAAGACATCGATAGCACTAATGTTGCCGCTATCTGTAGCATTCCAATCAGCATTGCAATCTAATAATAACTGAATTCGTTTCCATTTATCTTTATCACTTAAGCTACTAGCCACCAGTACCTTAATTAAAGGCGTATAACCATTTACAGTTGAGTCAGGCTCGTTGATGCAAGAACTTTCACGTTGGATAATCGACTGTAAAAGTTTAAAGTCGATATTGGGCTGATCGATTGCATGATATAGATCAGGAATAACGGACGTGTTATTTCCTTGAGCTGGACGTTTTTCCTTGACACTAGCGCTTGATGATGATGCTACCTTACAAGATATCGATTCTAGTACACTTTTAATTTCATTTTTGAATAATTTCTCAATCACATTACCGACATATAACAAGCTACCATCGCTATCTTTGTAGACTAGGCCAACCACAGCAAAGAGTAATCGATCGTAGGAGCTGCATTCACCATTATCCATTAATTCTGCCAAACCACTGCGTTTACCAACCTAGTGAATAAATTTCGAATCATTTAACCATGATATCAATCGCCGAGAAAGCTTAAGGTAATCAAAATACTCATTCTTATGGGCATCCTAGATGAAAAAAGATGATTTGACTTCTATTTGTAGTGGCAAGCAATCTATTGAACATTCATTGTAAAACATTGCTAATGTAGGCGACTTTGCGCATTTTCTCTATGGGGTGATGTCAACAAGACCAAGCATAACTCTAGGTTAAAAGAAGAAATATTTCTTCCTAGTGCTTTCTACTGCTTCCGATAAAGTGGTTTAAAGTTAGCCTACATTGGAGTATGTTTCCTGTCTGCATTCTTGTCAATGGGCCATTTGATCTCAGCAAAAGGAAATTCAAGATTGCTACTGTAGACGACGATTACTTTGCCTATTTTTGTCCATGGCCATTGGCCAAGCTCGACTCGACCCTAAAGGAATTGCATTTCTTATTTTTATTGCTTTTTACTGCTTATTCTATAATCATAATGTGAATTCAACGTAAACCTAGATTGTAGCCTATTTCCTGTCAGCATTCTTGTTTATTGGCTAATCATTCATATAATGATAATGAATGCATGAATCGAAGCAAAAGGAAATTGAAGATTGCTATTCTAGGCGCCCATTATTGTGTGCATTTCTAGAGGGGCTTTGAAAAGGGATTTTTGTTGAAAAGTCCATGGCCAAAGCATATAACTCGACACTAAAGGGACTTATTTATTAATTTTTACTGCTGCTAATTCGATCATCATAAGGCGAGTTACAATTTAACCTAGATGGTAGCATGTTTCCTATTGGCATTCTTGTGGCTAACAAATAATTCAATGGTAATGGATGAATTCATCAGAGCAAAATGAAATTCAAGATTGCTCTTCTAGGCGCCCGACTATTTTGTCTATTTTTATAGGGGCTTTGAAGACAGCGCTAAAGCAATTATTTCTTATTATCGTTTTCCATTGCTGCCAATCATGGAGACTAAAGGTGAATTGAAATTAAAGGCGTATTTGCATTCTTGTCGCCTACAAGTTTACTAGCAATAGATGCTTGCCTTCCATTTCATTAGCAATGGACATGGCAAAAAAGAGCATGGAAGAGTGGCAGTTTTTTTAACCCGACTCCAGACTTGATCCAGTCTATCGTCTATTGACATTTACTGTTGCAACATGTAGGAAGCAAGCCTAGAGAATTATGTTCAAGTCGGATGGATCATGACTGACGCCATGATGGTAATTTGGTGTTTGTGCTGCCTTTCGTTCATGCTCAAGGAATAAAGATGGAACAATTTGTTGCAGCCATGATAGCACTTGCTTGTCGTCTACCATGCAATCTACCTCCTACTAAAACATGACTCCTATGTAGAATTTTCATACCTCGTTGACAACATCGCTCTCTAAAAGCCATCGAACGAAGTGGTGGGCTGAATCTTGACTGATAAAGCCTTGATTATGAGGTATAATCCTTCCCTCGAAATAAAGCTTAAGAAATCGCTTGCCTCGACCAATAGGATCTTCATCATTGGCCGACCAGACAGGGTAATCCACACTCCACATTGCATCTCTTAATAAGTTTGGATTTTGAATTTTATAACCCGTTTTCTCATGGAATATTTGCGCTCGGCGATTTTGCGAATCCTCTAACAAGACAAGAAGAAAGATATTTCAAGTTATTTTTCTTCTCGTCAAGATAATTATTATCTGAGAAAAAAAATGTCTGTTAGACGACAATAAGAAAGGCCAGGCCTTGGCAAGCCATGCCATGAGCAATTAATAAGATTGAAAAAAATAAACTAAAATGCATTTTCCTCTAGTCTTGGAGACTACTCTTTTCTCAGCTCAACTCTCTAGCAACTTCTTGCTCCTATAGCGTAGTATAAATCCAAGATAGAAAAAGGAAAACGGCGAAAAATAACCAACTCAATCCATGCATCCAGCAGAAAGTATTTTCCTAATCTAGCCGATGCAATATTGCATCGTCCAACTGGCTTCCATGACGATTGCAATGCAAAATTGTCATGACTACATCATGAGAGGACTCTTTAAGCAATTATTTACCATCATAAGTGTCCATTATTGGCAGAAGATTGAGCTTTGACCACTAGTAAATCGATATAGCAAGACCAATGGGCCTGTTTCCTCTCCGTTGACAAGGTGGAAATGATGGCGGAAAAGGATCGAGCGCAGAGTATTTATTCTTTACCGCTGCTTTGATACCAATACCGAGAGGCATATGGTACTAGCGAGTAGTCAACACTATCTTATCCTATCATGGAATGCGTTCCTGTGTATGGCTGGCGGTTTCTACTGGGGAAATGCCATTTTTGTAGATTATCGATAGCCTTATTAGTAGCCAAGGCTTGGAGAACTAAGCCATCCATGATCATTACTTGCTTTATCCTGTAGTATTGATCATGTTTGCTCGAACGGGAGAAACAAGATGGCTAAAAGGGAGTCGGTGGCGAGCCGAATTTGGCTCATGGCGTCAAAAAGCAGCAAGTCAACAGGATACAGGGGGTGCAGTGATGGATGATGGAGATTCCTTATTCGTTAGCATATCCAATACTCAGTCTCGAATCATTATGCAATTAGGGCAATTAAGTTCAAGACTAAGGACGCCTAGAAGAAATCGCAGCGTGCAAGGATGGCGCAACGGCTACAGAAAATTGGCGACTGCACACGAGATGAAATCAACGTTGCTCAATCAATTCATCACGTGCACGATCGGTCTAAATGAAAGCAATCAAAATGAATATGGCGATTCAAATCAAGTGATAGCAAGTAATTTAATCATAATTCAAGTATGGTAGTAAATATTGAAAACGTTCCAGCAATAGAATCGGCGATATCAATCGAACGAGCTGAGACCGGCCATGTACCAATTCGGTGCGCAACGACTAACGGTGCAATTTTGAGATCGATGTTAGTTACTCGATATGGAAAACATGGCGTAGAAGACCGCTTTCTGTGCTATATTGCCCTTTCCTTTTTAATAGGGCTTGCAGCTTAGCCATCTTTCTGCATGTGTCAAGAATGATAGCGATGCAATTTTGGATCAATGTCCGCAACGCGATATGGAAAAACACGCAGTAGAGGCTCCGCTTTCTGTGCCATTTTTCCATTTGCTTACAGCTTAGGCATCTTGCTGCTTTCTACAAGTGTCAAGAATGATAGCGATGGGATCAAGTTTCAGTGCTGTCATTGGAATGATTGAGTAATGCACAATAATTGCAAATTTATGATTGTCAACATGTTTGTTGAGCAGATACGGTGTAGTACACAGAATCATGAGCAGGAAGCGACAAGGCTTTCTGCTCGTTACTATTCAAGAAGAAGTTCCCAAGTCAAACCGAGGTCTTTCTTAGTATGTTTGAACGACTTGGATTCACAAGATTGCACCATTTCTACCTGATTTCTACAGTATTGATTTTGTTTTATCTAGAATGGAGTACTCGGACTAAACTACAGTATAGTGCACTGCTGACAACCAAGCATCAAGTTAAAATGGCTTCCCAATGACAGGATAACATAAACATGTTTCATTGCTTTCCAAGGAATGGTGGGTAAACTCAAACGAGACTTCAAATTTCCAATAGCCACCTTGGATATATAGCAACTGTTTTTCTCTGTAGTACGATTGTGCAGCTACTTGCTAGTCTTGATATTTTGCAATCACTAACATTTTTGAAGGCAGATTTCACACTCTGTCAACGACTTTGTCTTGTCTACAGCTGAATGCTCTGAGGAAAGGTTACTCGAGGAGCAAGCTAAAATGGCTTCGCAATGACGGGATAACAGAACCAGATTTCATTGATTTCCAAGGAATGATGAACTCAAACGAGTATTGATATCTCCAATGGCCACCTTGGATATATATTAAACAAGTGTTTTTCTCTTTAGTAGGATTGTACAACTATTGCTGGTCTTGAAATTTTGCAATCACTAACATTTTAAGGTAGATTTCACACTTTGCTAACGACTTTGTCTTGTCCACAGCTGAATACTCTGAGGAAAGGTTGCTCAGCTATTACGCATTGCAAATAACGAAGCATCAAGTTAAAATAGCTTCCCAATGAGAGGATAACAGGGATCAACTTCGATGTTGTGCTACTGCCATTGAAAGCTTTCTTGCGACGTCTATATTGCTTTCATCATCGTTTGTTAAATGTTGCATCGTATCGTATAAGACTGTAAATGCAGCAATATCATCATTAGGGGAAGCATCCTAATATAGTTATGAAATACTCTACAGTTATACGACAGCAGACTCAGAACGACTGAGTTCATAAATTATACGACTAGAAACTCAGACAAGTATGTAATACACTTGGACATAAATGGAGCCTACCATCCTATGAATTGATGTGCCAAATCCGTTATTGCAACGGGTATTTACTGCTAGTTTCTATAAAATAGTACACTGCTAGTGCGATTTGTAGCATCTTGTACTACATTACTCGCTAGATGCAATTACTACCAAGAATATGACCTAGTGTCCATTGAAGCATCTTGGAGCTACATAACCCGCAAGATAGAAACTACTGTAAGATGGAGTTTCTATAAAGACAATATAAATTGATTTTAATCCAAGCATAGTACTGCACATACCAGTACATGGTAGGATAGCTAGCTGATAATCAAGACTATCGTAAATCGTGAATTTTATTGCATCATGAATAGAACAACTGTTGCAATAATAAAGGTTTGCTAATATGCAGCTAAGATAGACCAAGATTAATAACTCAGTTTCTATTTTTCAGTAAAAATGTTGCAATTCTGAATCATCAAAAACGTAGGTAAGAAGAAGCATCTTGTCCAAATAGTCTTGTCAATCTTGCTATCACAGAAAGAGTATTCACAATAAAAAAGTACTACAGTAATTATCGACGATGTTTCTGGTTTGGTTTCCTTTTTTTCTTCTTCGACTTATCATGGCTATCAAGCTTTCCTTTTGTAGGGATAGGTTTGTTTGGTTTCCTTTTTTTCGTTTTCGACTGATCATCGCTATCAAGCTCTCTTTTTGTAGGAGTAGGTTCAGTAACAGTCTCTTGTTCTAAAACTGCTTCATCTGTGGAATCTTCTGTATCCGTCAAATTATCTATAGTTGATATAGAGGATTAAATGCAGTCACAAAGAGAAAATCAATCCATAAACTAGCATCGAAATTAAGTTAGAATTCTAGCCTATATTGGTACACCTATGAATCTGCATGTCTGTTAAATGTCTATCATCTATTTATCACTCTGGCTGTACTGGAATAGGATCAATGCTGTAAAGACTATACATGGACACCCGTATAATCCATGTACAACCACGGCATATTAAATTCAATTGGATGGATGCTCAAGATCATTGTATGATAGAGACTAGTATAACGTGAAAGTAAAAATAATTGCCTTTGCTTTCCTACAGTACACACCTTCCTTAGCAGGTATAAGATTGGACAATTTCTTAAATTTAGCTACAAAAAAGCCATCCATATTATGTTCATGAGGGTAATATCGCCTTGTTAGTTTTAAAGTAGGATGAAAGCGACGCTCTTTAAACCTATCAACATTTTGATCACAAAAGTTAATGCAGTTAATTGTTGATACTACGTACATACAGCACCAATTCGAACAGACATAATAAAAAAGTATAATTACTTCGTAAATCCCTCTCTACCAAATTCCAATCCAGTGGATACTAATTTTACAGATCGGCGCTTCAAGGCGTAATCCACTACCCATTCATCTTCTTCTACCTGAAAAGTACATTATTGATTTAAATTAAATTACAAAAAAGGCCCACTTATTACTATCCAAAATATAATAAACTTAAATAATTCATTTATGAACAGCAATTTAATATCATTACCATTATAGAACAAGTACAATAAACGATATATCCTCCAGTAGATGATCTTGCATCAACCGAGTCAATGGCCGACAATAATAATTCCTTTTGAATGTGAGAGCATCGTAATATGTCTTTTTCACTCTGTAAGTAAATAAACCATACGCATAAGAAAATGATAGCATATTTTTTAAACTAATTCTAGTGATAGCATAGAAACACCTTATTCGATTTAACGGAAGCATCCTTAGAGATTACACCTGTACCACTACATGGAGCATCCAGTAGTACCCTATCGAATCCTCCAACAATCTAAAAAAGGATTTTTCTTATTAAATAGCATAACTTCATTTTTGGAATTTGACACTATTGCTAGTACCTTTGGAAATTGTCGTCCATTTTCACTACATACGATAGTGTTGACGACACCTGCCAAACAGAACACAATTTAGTATTACGAACTCCACTATTCAACTGATTATATTATTTTATTCCACCTAATCGATGAATATTTGCCGTTAAAGCCTTGCATCGTTCTTTATTAACATCATTCGCTACAATCATTCCAGTATTTTTCATCAAGGCAGCTAGAGGTATGAAATAGGCCACATATGAAGTTGAAATAATCATAATACAATCAATACGAATTGATCACACAGTTCAAAATACCAATATATGTAGTCTTGCCACCAGGAGCTGAACACATGTCAAGTACTTTTTCATTCGGTTGCGCTGCTAACGCCATTACCGGTAACATAGACGAAGCCCCTTGAAGCATGTAATGCCCAGCGAGATATTCCGGAGTTGCACCTACAATTATGCAAGAAATTGAATGTAACGTGTGAATAGCCCCTTCAAAGAATGCTCAGCAAGCCAGTACCTATGATCGCATTATTCAAGAAGTAGTATAGTATACTAGTTCAGAAATTATTCAATAATTACCGATCGGTACTGGAGAATCAAATACAATCAGTCCTACTTTAGACCATTCACCAATTGGATCTAAGTTGACACCACGGTTGATAAGAGCCTGTAGTAATAAATTTATTTTTAAATTTATACTCAGGTATATTATCTACAATGAAGATAGACGATAAATGCAACTCATGAATTTTGTATGACAGAATACCTGTGCAAGATCTCTACGTCTCGATTTTAACGTGTTAGTACGTATAGTTACAGGTCGCTCAACTTCATTCGCTTCTAGAAATTCGATCAACTACAAAAGATATTTCGTTACTGTTAGTGCTGTGCAAGTGTACATTAAGTCTCCCACAGAGTAGCATAAAAATGAATGGTAACACTCTAAATAATCAAGCTGCGTAAAAGCATTACTTCTTTAATATCGAATAAATCCGTAAACTTCTGCATGAGGTAATCATTGTAGTTATAGTAATTCGCCAAGTCGTGCCTAAGTAGATCAAGATAGTCTTTCCGCTTCCTAAATAAAGACTCGGAGTTATTAAACTATTGTGACTTCCCGAATGAACCATCACGATCGATTACCTTTCAGGGTCCCTTAATCTTTTAAAATTGCCTAAAACGGCGATGGTATCTTTGATCCGTTGATGGACCAACTGCAAATCAGGAGGTTCAAGGCGTGGACTTATGTTAAGCATAAACTATTTATTCATGTAGTTCACTACTCATAGCAAAAATAATAACAGCTTTAAAGGATATTTTCTTTTTCAATTTCCTGGCCACTAGGCAAGACAAAAACTTCTGACTGAGCAATGTTGGTTTTCAGTTCTTCTTCTGCTAATTTCCTGAATAATACAGTGAAGGAAGAAACGTAAGATTTGACTATCTTACAGCTCTTTATAAATCGCTGATAGTTTTCCACCTGTTTCTAGATAATTTTTTATCTAGTTTTTGGGAAGCTTTTTCAATGGGTAGAAGCTATTAATAAATAAATAAAAAGGTATTTAACATCCAGATTGATAATTGTACTTTCATAATATCATTTATGCTAACATCATCTTCAGAGTCATCATCACTATATTCGGAGTCGTTAATGTCACTTCCATTAAGGCTTGCTTCATCAGGTAATTCTTCCGTCTCAGGCAACTCATCGAATTCATCGGGCTATTTATAGAAATAAATGAACAATCAATTCCAGTAATTGAAGGCTGTCCTAAAATCGTTCGGAGTAAAATTTCTTACAATCGCTTCATCGGAATCTTTATCACTTTCAGCATCATTCTCTGCTGCTAACTTTAGCCATTCTGCATTTTCGTCACTAAAGGGACTTTAGAAATTATCTTTTTTGAGTATGTGATATTGACGTTCTCGAAGATACATTAAATTATAATTGTTCATGTTTATTTAAAGATATCTACTTACTTTGCCTTTAATGGCATCTTGGGGGACAGCTAATGGAATGCACATGTTTCAGAATCACATGTAGATATTTAAGAAATATTACTACCAACAGGCATAAAAATTTAAAGTGATATTGCTAGTACATCCTTACATACCTCTAATTCTTCCAAATTCTCATCTGTATGAACGAAATATAAGTAATTATAGTATCCATATTATTAAAGGATCAATAACGTAGATTGATAAATGAATAGAGATAGACAATAAGGTCATCGTTAAGACTGTATAACTTATGCATGGTATGATAAAGTTAGAATTAGAACGTAAAGTGGTATATTTAAGATTTGAGAATGATAGCAATGCTATTAAGAGTATAACATTAATAATTCAAAATTATTTACTTGAGCAGATTCATTATATTAATTTTGATACTACAGAGCCGGTATTATAACAGAATTACTAACCGCTATCTTGCGCCACAAGTTCTTGATTTTTTCGGTTAAGATTACTACGTGCATAAAGATATAATTATAAATGTCAACGTCAACATTTTTAATATCTATTTTAAAATCATTCAAGTATTGAACATAATAGATTCATAACAAATCTTTAAATTCTTGTACCTCGATGGTATGGCAGATTGCTTTTTCCGAGAGACCTTGGTATCTGGTAAGATAAAGTAGAAATTAGTTGTAAAGACATCTTTTGTTGATCATAACTTTTACACTCATTTCCACGTGCGATCTACAGTACTACCATTGAATGCAACGCCGAAGCAGCTGTACTGTACATTATTAATGTTAGAATTAGCTTAATCAGTGATTGTACGGTAGATGATTAGGATACGCGTAGTATCAAAGTATCGAAAATTTTTGGATGTGTGCTTAAGCCATACATTCATTTCAGATGATACATAAGCTTTAGGATTAACTTTTAATGCCTTTAGAAGCTCATGAGTTAATTAATTATACGTATGCAATGCTACTACTGTTGGTTTTCCTGGTATTTATACACGAGGCTGCATGTATTCACAAATAGCTCATTCTGATCTGAGAGAATACCAGTTTACTATGGTGTACCAGTGAGACCTTTTACATAATGTCCTGAATCTCCTGATCGTCATCGCTTTTTCTTTGAACAAAGAGGTGATACATTTATCTTCATAAATCTACTATTCATTAGCAAATCATTATAAAATTTTTAGCAATATACGAACACTGGGAATCAATGATGTTGGCCCTAGCGATATGCATTCATTCTAGATGATGCATAAGATGCAAAATTAATCTTTAATGCTTTAAGAAACTCATGAACCAATTCACTATACATATGCACTGCTACTAAAGTTGATTTTCCTGGTATTTATAGTGGACTGTATGCATTGATAAATAGCTCAATAAGATCGGAATGAGAAAATGTATACCAGTTTACTATGTTGAGACCTATTACATGCTCGTAATGTCCTGAATCTCCTAATGATCACCGCTTTTAACTCTATGGTTACTACTGTAGTCCATCTATGAAGGACACTAGATCGACAATTTATACTGCTAAATATAAGGTACTATAGAAGTGGTACATTCATCATCATCAATCTATTGTTCATTCTACAGTATATTAGCTCATATTGTAGCAAGCTCTTGTAAAATTTCCAGCAATATACGAACACCAGAGATTAGAAATTGAATGTCAATTACGCATATAGCCCGTTTCAACAGTGCTTTGATTGACCAAGAAGTCCTAGCAGTGAAATCTAAATCTTTGCTGTACATGTGGCAACTCGATGAAAAATTGAATGAACGCAACGTAGTGGATTCGCTTTTGATCTCTAGTTGTGGCTCGATTTCATTGATTAGACTTGGATTTAAAACACGCCACTACCATCTAAATCGGTTTGCCATTATACTGTACAAGAAACTTTGGCTGCAAAGTACAGCAATGTAGCAGCTAAGGACAGCGAACATGTTGCCCTCAACCGAGATAATGTGTACTATACGATACTGTAGGAAGACTATAGACGACAAGCAACTACACTTGCAGTTTATCTAAGATTTTGTGTCCTTATAGGTATAACTATCATTCATTGCACAAGCCTAGCCAAGTTTATTGCATGATCTTGTACACCTTTCACTGCGCTACCTTGTGCACATTCTCAACATACCTTGACGTTGATTTTTGTTCTTGGCCTTGAAAACTTTGCTATCTGCTGGATGCTTTTTGCTTTTCATTTTGCTGCCTTTAGCTAGTGTCTTATCCTTCATTCTTGACTAATGATCCAAGGCAGATAGGATATAATGAGATTGCAATATCACTTATTTCTACAGGTAGCAGCGATCACTTTGCATTCGATGAGCAAAATCAATCACCATCAGGTTGGTCAATGACTGAGTCAGACTGATGATTTTGAAGCTCCAGCGCAGGTTCTACTATGGCAACGGGTCCGAAACGTCAGGTGCTGGACCAGCAGCCAACGTTCCAGACCGGTGATGCCGGACAGTTGACTGGCAAGCCTAGGCGAACCAATAGCTTCAGTATGGATGTGGACGCCTGACCAAGTTGGTACCCTACTCTAGAGTACACGTGTTACCGGTGTACGGTAGAACTTGATCGCATGCCTTTGATACTGTATAGTATAGTCTAGAGTAGAGCATGAGACCTGTAGTAGCACTTCTTGTACAGTAGGGTACGTCATCGTATTTGTCATGTTGTAGTCCGGTGATACTATTGCAGTAGAGCTACGCAGGTAAGCGATACAGCGACAAGAAACAGTATGAATCACCGTTGATAAAGTGTAGTATCCACAATCAGAGCAATTAGGGGCCAGGCGTCGGTTCGGTTCGGTTCGGTTACAGTAGGTTAGGTGAGCGAGCTAAGACACATTAATTCATTAATTAATTATATATTATGGCTGCTACTGCGGTTACAATTACAGCTGGATCCTTCTCCAATCTATTCCCTACGCCAACTGTCCATGCTAGTGATGTTTTGCCTTCCAAAGATGAAAATTCCGATGAAAACACGTCATTTATGTCCGGAGAGTGGCTCAAAACAACTCAGCAAGATCCCATATTGCCATCTTTGGTAAACGATGCTGCACTTCTTCAAAACATTGCGCGTATTTTATCTTTCTAATGTTGTATGCTTGCATTCAATAACTTAACTTGAGAATTCATCGAAGTGAGCTTACAGTACTATAGATCGTGTTACAGAGATGAGAGAACCTACTGAATGGATAGTTTTTGACTCTTTGCCTGTAGATAATTCATTATTGATTATTTGATATACTGTATATATGTCTCTCTCTATATATATTCGTATAAATAATTAATTAATCAATATATGCTGACTATACTGTACGGTATATTGACCGTAATCGTATATACTCGTATTTTCTTTATTTCCAAAGTTGTACGTATCCACTTGTTACAGTATATTGAACTTGAGAATCAATTGTAATGAGCTGAAAGTACCATTGATCGTGTCATAGAGACGAGAGCCAGCTGAAAGGATAGTTTTCTACTCTTTAAACTGTAGACTGTCTATGTATACGTATTTATGCGGACTATACAGCACGATAAACTATAAAATGACTCTACCATTCTCAGGTGTGCAAAACTGGAAAGTTTCCACGTATTACAATCAGAATATCATAAGTTGAGCTTATAGTATGTAGCCAGGCGTAACCTACTTCGATGCAAATGATATACGATAAAAACTTACTGTACAATTTGATCCTATCATACTGTATATCAGCAGATACAGTAGTCAATGACTGTTCATCACGCCTGACAACTCCTAAACTACGTATTTTATCAATTCTTTACCGTTGATAATCTCTTACGTACACATGCCTGTTTCTGTACAAGTCTAATTTGCAACGACGAAAAGTAGAACTATTACAGAAAACTGAACACTACGAGCCTACGGTAGAGTACTGTCAGGTTTGTCCTCCCTGACATCTGCCTACAGTATAACTCTAAATACTGACAGTCTCTTAGAATTAGCGTTAAAAACCATTAAACAATCAACAATAGGATTGTATGGAGCACTGGAACACCACTAGTCTCTCTTTTTAGACAAAACTTAACCTAAACTTTATCGAAAAACAAATCAATTTTTACGTAAACGTTACTTATCAGTACTTGGATAGATAATATTGTAAGACTATGAACTTATCTATACAAGAATGTATTATATCATAGATAACGGTGTTTTTAACAAATTCCGAAGGATGTTATCTGACGAAAAGAAGATAACCATTCGTTGGTGAAAGTCACTTCGTGATAACTGCTAAATCTTATTCCATAGACATCGTTCACCTGCTATGAATACTCTAGCTACAGAATGATGTGCAATGACTATAAAACAGTAGATAATGCCTATTAGAAATTTATTAGGGTAAAATTTTGATCTGGAATAAAGGTTATATTCTCACTGCTGTTTATAAATAGACATATAGAACTCGGATAGTTGTAATTTGACCAGATTATGTGTCATTATACGAATAGAAGGTGTAGTACTATTATTATCAGCATACGCATATCTACTCTATTGCGGTATGCATTAGCGTCCTTAAGTAGTTTTGAGTGCATATATACCTAATGAAAATATTGAATTACAGTACCAATATCTGTACTTGTAATTTGCATTTAAGCTTACCAACAGAAACAATTTTACAAAAAACTCTTGCTATCTGTCTACTTGTAATGTGCTTCCTTATGAATAGCTATGATGATTGTAACAATTTATAATTTCTTTACTTAATTGATTTCATGGCCATTTAAAAATCATCTTCCGGGTGAATGCAGACCAAAACTCAGCGTTTGATGGGTTTTATCTTTTGCTTATCCGCTGGCTTAGTCTGTTTTCTCATGGTAAAAAGCTAACGATTTATTATTTACTATTACTATGATTTATATGCATTATTCAATCAACATACAGTAGGATCATTTTACTGTATCGTCATTTTTGATAAGTAATTCATTGTTGTTGCAGCTCCAGCTGTTCCTCACTAGCTATAAAGGTAATACATGCGAGCTATTTTCCTATAGGCTGCCTTCCTGATGCCATTTCTAGTTCTTCGAGCAAGAAAATTTGCTCTATTATTCACCTTAGGTAGTTTATTTACGATAGGAAGGTAGGTAAAAGAGCGCCGAATGTCAAATAGGGAATATAGAAAGTTAATTAAATAAGCTGTTTCTAATTTGTTTCTAATCCCAATAAGATTAACTACACTAATGTTATCATTAATACGTAACTCATATTTTGAATTATTCTTAGTTTCTCTATGCTATGGGGACCTGTAAACCATCTTAAGCATTTATTTTCCTCGGAACGATTGACGTTTACGCTTACCTACTTTCTATCACTTTTTGTTACGCTATACGCAGCATTAATCGTAAGTAAAGTCTGTAGTACATGATTAAGATTTCAAGAGATGAGACATGATTGCTTTTGAACTTAGGTCAGAAGCACAGTGATGACACTAACTTTTGGCATAATTCAAATTATAGCATTGACATGGTATGTAGGTATTTATGTGATCAAGGTCGCGGTATAGTTTTGTATTCGAGTATTTAATATCAATTACGGCTTGTACCCGTATTCATGTCAAGATGAGGGCACGTAGTTCATTATATACTGTATAAATTAAAATCCTGTATTATATGCATGTGCCATTTGTGATTGTCATTTGATCGTATTATTTATGTTTATTTTAGGTACGTAAGCAGCTATGTGCCTGGTGGCATTACGGCGTTAAAATTGATGTCCAAAATATGTTCATCGTGTATGACAAAATCGGTCAAGTCAACTATATCTGTATAAAGTGGCGGATATTGCTGAACCTGATGGGATTGATGTTTGTAGCAATTCTACAGTTTTTTATTGTCTTTATTTAGTGCTTCAAATAACGAATCACAACAAGCATATGAACTCAATGTACTGTATCATCAATTTTCTCATCAAAGTTTAGTATGTAACAGAAGCATCATGGAATGCCGTATTTATGATGTACTTACTGCGTGGCTTTATGCGGCCCAAGTTTGTTAATTAGCTTATGAAGTTACTATAAATGTGATATTTATTTGATGTTCTGAAAAATAGATAAATACGTACTCTCTATGTAATATACTAATATTATTGAAGGCTCATACGATTTCCCAAAAAAGTGATGACATGTAAATACACTATTCTTTTTAGTTTTGCGACGCGACTAACTGCTAGTGAAACGTTAATAATATATGAACTATTTACTATTTATGCAGTAGCTGGATTCATTGATTATTATAAACTGCACCTATACCTTTTATAGATGTGAACGTGCACTGAAGAAACTCGTCAATCTAAATTAATAAATTAAGCTGCTAACATTTTCTGGAATGCTTTGCACAAAAGATTGAAATGCACAGTACAATTTGGTTATGTATGTGATGGTGAATCCAACCAACGCTTGTTGCTTATTTAACTATATATAATCATTAGATTAAACACCGTCAATTTGTTTGCTACGAATTGATAGTCAACCATACAAGTCTAATATGCACTTTGATGTCATTAAGAACAATAATTACTCGATATACAGGTTTACGGCAACTTATAATAATTACATTTTTACGATGCAAGTTAGCTGTTTTCAAAACCTCTACAAGCTAAAGCTAGTTCCAAGCGTATTTCATTTTATTTTCCATTCAACTACAACAGTTCATCGAGTATCGATGATTACGCTTTGATCCCATTAAGAACAATAACTCGATATACAGGTTTACGGCAACTGATTTTTACGGTCCAAGTTAGCTGTTTTCAAAACCTCTACAACAAGCTAAAGTTAGTTTCAAGCGTATTTCATTTTATTTCCCATTCAACCACAACAGTTAATCGAGTATCAATGATTACATCGCTGAATCCCAAAAAACGAATCGCTATTTAAAATGACTTGTCGAATTAAAAAATTACTCATACAGTGCATCGCATTGATGATAGCTAAGACATTGTTAGTTACTAATATACAGTACTAAAGCATTGTTCAACAACAGCTTAAAAAACAGCGATACTAAAAACCAAATATAGTAGTGCCAATAGAATAGAATAGACTGATACATGAAGAAGTATGGCTCGGCAGCTAATAATTATTATCATAGCTCACAATGTATGTTTTTATCACTTCTGCATTTCGATATAGCTGCAGAGTTCGTCAAGATAATAATGATCAAGATGACAGTATTTCTACGAGTAGAATATACAGTAGTATAAAATGACAGTGCATTAACAAGGTTACTAAACTAGTTCATAGGCGGTACATTTTCGTAGTAAAGATAGCTCAAGTGAATGACATCATGAACCAATATGGGCATCATACAATGCACGACTATTTTACTATTCTTTGAAGTTAATCCATCTAATTCAAAGAATAATAACAAACTAAGATGAAATTAACATTTGAACATTGAAAGTCAAAAATATCAGATACAGGAAAAAGTTCCAGCCTTTCACAACAGACAACAACGTAAATATACATGAATGTAATACGATGCAAATACTACTATAGCACGAATTACGATAATTTATGGTGTCGATACTGTTTGTCAAAACAGGTTCGTTAGTCAACAATTTCCAAACTAATCTCTTCTCGTTTACCATCATTTGCCCAGGTGCTTGCTCTAACTTCTTCCGAATCATTGCAAACTATAATCAATCGATACATTTGCAGCAGCAGAATTAAAATATTTTTAGCGGTGAAAAAGAGAAGCATTGGGCTCATCACTCCGAGATAAAGCAAATAGAATCGAAGTGCTAAGAAAGGACAGTCTTGCATGATAAGAGCGGTCAATGGAGTTACAATTTCAGGATGGCAACATCCTATAGCACTAGCATCTTCCGATCGCGTTCGTCTGACAGAGTTATTACTACCCATTTCGTCAGGTCTTACATGAACACGACTGCCTTTGGTATTTGATTTAAAAGATACATAGACCACCGTATACTGCAGCAGGCTCCAACTCCAAGCCGCCATGATAACCATAACCAATAACCGATTGGATCTGACAATGGGTTCTTTAAATGTCTCAAATAACTCGATAATATCCGCAGCAGTACCAATATAGATTAAAAGTAACTGCGATCGCTGATTGCGAGACAACTTGCCAAGTGGAGCGAGCCATCTTCCGATAATAAGGATGAAAAGAGTTCCTTGTTCAACGGCCAGCAACCAATTTTCCTTCTGTTGTAGTGCGCTATACAACTACGTGTGTAATTATAGTAATTTAACGTTAGTATCAAGACTTTATATTGCAATTGGCTTTTCATTTATTTCAGCTAAAACAATCTATTCAGCAACTTATTTTCTTTTTGTTGTACAAGGCTTCCTTAGAATTGACTATTTATCTATTGAAGCTAAAGTAATGGACAATGAAGCAGGCCATTTTCTTTCTGTTGTAGCGCTGCATATCACTACGTGAACGAAGTGGATCTATACAGTAGAGTGAAAGTATGGCAATGTACCGTTATTAATATCAAGGCTTCCTTGGAATGGACTGTTTATTTATGCAATACGTAGTAAGCTAAAGCAATCGCCATTGCAAGCCGCCCATTTTCTTTGTGTTTTAGCGCTGCATATCACTACGTGAACGAAGTGGATCTATACAGTAGAGTGAAAGTATGGCAATGTACCGTTATTAATATCAAGGCTTCCTTGGAATGGACTGTTTATTTATGCAATACGTAGCAAGCTAAAGCAATCGCCATTGCAAGCCGCCCATTTTCTTTGTGTTTTAGCGCTGCATATCACTACGTGAACGAAGTGGATCTATACAGTAGAGTGAAAGTATGGCAATGTACCATTAGTATCAAGGCTTCCTTGGAATGGACTGTTTATTTATGCAATACGTAGCAAGCTAAAGCAATCGCCATTGCAAGCCACCCATTTTCTTTGTGTTGTAGCGCTGCATATCACTACGTGTACGATGTGTATACGCCTATATACAGTATAGTAAAAGTGTGGCAATATACCGTTATTCATGTCAAGGCTTCCTTGGAATGGACTGTTTATTTATGTAATGCGTAGTAAGCGTAAGCAATCGCCATTGCAAGCCGCCCCTTTTCTTTCTGTTGTAGCGCTTCATGTATCTACGTGTACAACGTGTATCTATGCAGTATAGTGAAAGTATGGCAATGTAGCGTTCGTTGGAATGGACTTTTTATGCACTAATACGTAGTAAGCTAAAGCAATCACAATTGCAAGCCAGCCATTTTCTTTTTGTTCTTGTGCAGCATACAACGGCACGTAGACAACTAGTGATAGTAATCTATCTTGAGTATCAGGCCTTCTTGGAAATTGACTGTTAACCTATTTAATAAGCTAAAGCAATCCATGTCAGCAAGCCATTTTCTTTCTATTCATTCTCGTATGTCATTCAAAATTACTTGTAATTAACTGTTGATTAATTTGTAAATCATTCCCACTTGCAGTTTAGCAACGCAAGTAAACTACTACAGTAATGTTGAGTAGGTTAGTCTATACAAGACTGAATTAATATTTATACAGAATAATACTCATTAATTTTTCCTTTATAATAATGATCATTTACTTGGAAGCGCACAGCGAGCCATTACTGTACCATACGACACACAAAGGTAAAATGAAAAAATAAGCATCACAATAGGGGTTGTTTTTTATTCTCTAGTATTATTCTGGTTATTACGTCCGATCAATGAGAAATTACGTCGCCATTTTACCATTTTCCCTGTTTACTGTGACAAATTAGGTCAATTATCATAATTAATAGGGGGAATACAGTAGTTGTAGAGTGAGAAGGTTGATGACTAGAGTGTTTTTACGGTTTTACTTTTTTAAATAAGTCCACTGCTGCTACTACTACTACTGTCTGTGGTTCATATCGAGAAGAGAGATTCTTTCTTAAGTATAGAATAGCGTTAATCTTTCTTAAGTAGAAAATAGCGTTCAACCGTATTGACGAGATGACCACCCAACAGGATTATTGATCAACTGTGTGATTACCGTCGATATCGAATGACGTACTGTAGACTTAGGATCATATGTAATATACCAGACATATTTTCATGTTGACGAATGAATTATTGGAATATTTTTGATAGGGAATGGAGTCATTGGTCACGGACAGTAAATGATGTCCGCGTACGCGTCCATAAAACAACATTGTACTACGGTAGCATACCAACGATATTTCTTTCTTATTCAATCAAAAGGAAGTTGAAAAGGGATCGCATGACTGTTATTGCAGTTACAATTGGGCACCCCAAAAAAATAAAAAATCAAGATTAATTAAACAAATTGGTTGGAAAGTTAGAATGACACACCTGTTGGAATCCAGACGATTGTGGTTGTGATTGAGCCGACTGTTGAGCAGCGAGACATTGTAACGTTAAATTTTGAGCACTATCTGCAGCAGAAAGTTCCAATATCCAGACAGAAGGAACAAGTCCACACAAGTAGATGAAAACACTGGGAGAAAACCTGATTGATTAAGAAATGATTGTTATTCAACGTGTTCCGATCAGTTTCAAATATCGTCTCTCTCATTTTTGACGACAGTATTGTGAATTCAGGATAAAAAGAAAAGGAAACAATTCAAGACAATGTCGTCTGGCATTAGTGCCAAGGTACTCACCATCCAAGATCTCGACCATCTCGAAAGTACAGTGTTATAACACCTTCAACGAGCAATAATGCAATTGAAGTAGTGAGAGCAAAATAATAAGCATTTCCTGTCTCGCGAAAAACCCGATAGATCGCTAGCGCAGCATGTCCAGCATATAAAGTACGCGCAACGACTCCTTTTAGTATTCTCCATGTCGTATTGCCCATTGCGAAGTCAGAATATAATCAAGCGTTGGTTTCTCAATCAGTCAATCCAATGGTCAATGGTGAAAGGCAATATCGCAAGCAGTGATCGTCAGCCGATGGATAAGAATGAATAGGAAAGGATTGAATAAATCAATGGCTGCAGCCAACACTGGTTAATTGTACAGTAAAGTGAAAAAGGAAGTAAAAAGGCAAAGCTATTGCAAGCGAAAAAGCGACAGGCCGCTCGCTAGTAAGGAGAAAATACAGCCTACGGTTTGTTTGCTATTTTAATACTTTGCCGCATCTACAGATGGACAGGCAGACTGCAGATGGTGCGCCAATGAACAGTGTACTGAGTATTTGACCATGCCTGTACAGTGTACAGTACACAGTGTACAGTACAGTACGGTAGTCATCCCAAAACAAGCAATCTCATTTCATTGGTCAAAGTGTCATGATGTCATCTCACTACTGTATATGTCACTATAGACTCATTGGCCAAAGGGTCATGACGTCATCACACTCCTGTCATGTACACTTGTACAGTGTACAGTACAGTAGTGTGCAGGATGAGAAAATACTGTACTGTACACTGTGGGATACGGATACAGTACCTAGTTTGGGCCAATGAGAATCAGAGTACTGTACAGTACACTAGAGACCCTGTACTGTACAGTACTGTACACTGTACAGTATGAGTCTACAGTATGGTGTACTGTACGGTGTACAGTGTACAGTACGCTAGTATACTCGGTGATAGCCATGAAGGTCTGTGAAAATGCAATGTCTTGGAATAAAATGTCTTTCTACTTCCAGTATACCGTAGACTGAGACGAGAGAGAGAGAGAGAAAGCTGTTTCAGAGAAGAGAACTTGATTACTCTGAAGTTCATCAGGTACAAGATAGAGAGAGAGACAGACAGTACTGCTACACAGAGAAAGGATTCTGAACCCAATACGCTAACACACATGATTGGTAGATAAGTGGGCAATAATATTCCATGTCTCACTGGGAAATGATGATACTGTACAGAGTACAACTATTTCTTCAAATGCACTATACTCCAGTGTTGTCAGTCCAGTGCAGTCCTTGTAACTTTCTTCTTTTTTGTCGACCGCAAGTGATACACTAATACAAATCATGTTATTACTCCTACTGTACAGTGTACACTACTAGTATGGCACAACGTCGTGTTTTGATTTATAGTCCGTCGGCAAGAATACCACAAGAAAGAGCTAGTTACATCGAAGAATACAGCGTATCGATGTCACCTATCGACAGTATCTCCTTTTTTTTAGATAATTCGACTGCAAACAGTGTATCTAGGAAGCATATCCATGTCACCTATCTACCTGTTTTTGGGGGAGATAATCCAACTGCAAATTTTCTTTTTCATGTACAGTATTGCTTTGTGCAGACTATGTTCCTGTTCAAATTGCCATATTACACTACACAACAGGCATAGTACAGTCAGTATACAGTACTATAGTCCTCAGCGTTGTGTATACAGAGTGTGTACTGTACTAGAGACTGCTAAAATGAAAGAGACGAGACAGGAAACGCTAGTTGGCTATACTAATCATGTTCAGACTGATTCCATTAACTGGCCATTTCAACTGTATTTTACGGTACACTGGCTGCGATTGACGTGGCAATGAGCTGCTATGAGCCTGCAACGTTGATTTTGTGCAGTATAGTATAACGTTTTATCGATAGTGTAGAGTAGAATGAGCATAAAAATGATAAGCCTGCACATTCTTTGTGCCCTGTGGTCGTCGTTTCCTGTCGCATCTCTTTCTTTTTGGATTAGTCCGTTGTCGAGGTCTGGCGAATTCTTCTTCTTCTTCTTATGACGTTAGCTGGAGATGAACAATCTGTACAGCGCAGGTCTGTCTGGTCTGTCTTTGTTGCAGCCTGGACAGTACGATAAGCTGCGTACTTTGTACTCTAACAAGGTACTCAGTACAGTGTCTACCGGCAAAATATGGGTAGAAACGTACTGTACTGTACACTGTACAGTACTGTACAGTACTGTACAGTAGGCAAAACAATGATCGTACAGTACGGTACTCAGTCGATTCACAGTACTGTACTGTACGACTGAAGCCTACAATACTGTACAGTCCATTAGTGAATGGGGCTCAAGTTGATTGAATCACAAAACAACGATCGTACAGCACCGTAGTCAGTCGACTTACAATGTGTACTGTCACTACTGTGCGACTGAAGCCACAATACAGTCCATTACAGTAGTGAATGAGGCTCAAGTTGATTGAAGACCTTCGACAGGTGTAATTGTAGTCAGTCGACTCACGCACCAAAACAACGATCATACTGTACTTTAGTCAGTCGACTCACTGTACAGTAGTGTGCGACTGATGCCTACAATACAGTTCATTAGTGCATGAGGCTCAAGTTGATTGAAGCGCAAAACAACGATCGGACCGTTATGTACAGTACACTGTACTCAGTCGACTCAGTGTACTGTGCATACTACAATACTGTACAGTCCGTTCGTGAATGAGACCCAAGTTGATTGAAGCGCAAAACAACGATCGTATCGTACTGTAGTCAGTCGACTCAGCGTGCGCCTGAAGGCTACAAGACAGCCCATTAGTGAATGAGACCCAAGTTGATTGAAGCGCAAAACAACGATCGTACTGTGCTGTACTGTATAGTACTGTAGTGAGTCGACTCAGTGTGCGCCTGAAGTCTACAAGACAGTCCATTAGTGGAGTGAATGGAAGCCCAAGTTGATTGAAGTGCAAAACAACGATCGTATCGTACTGTACAGTACTGTAGTCAGTCGACTCAGTGTACAGTACATTGCGACTGAAGCCTACAATACAGTCCCTTAGTGAATGAGGCTGAAGTTGATTGAAGCGCAAAACAACGATCGTATCGTACTGTAGTCAGTCAGTCGACTCAGTGTGCGCCTGAAGCCTACTGTACAGTCCATTAGTCAATGAGACCCAAGTTGATTGAAGCGCAAAACAACGATCGCATCGTAGTGTAGTGAGTCGACTCAGTGTGCGCCTGAAGGCTACAATAACAGTCCATTAGTGAATGAAGCCCAAGTTGATTGAAGCGCATTTTACCCACAATCCAAGCATACAAAATCTTGTTTGTAGTGGCGTCCAACATCATCTTGATTGATTTTTAGTTGCTATCTTAACGGGAGAAGACATCCATTTACAATCAATTTATCTGCAAGGATGGCGGACAAAGATATAAAGTAAGTTGGAAATGTTGTAGCGTAATGATGGATGGATTGATTGATGGCCACGCGTATTGTGCGTTGATGCTTTAACACGGCTACCATCGGTAGCGATGTTGACGATGAAGTTGGGTTGCAGTGGTGTCGACAACGTTTATCCCCACTGCTTCTTCCTCCGTTGGACGAGTCGATCTTATTTGACAAGGTTGATCATCATGATTGATTTTTCAACGTACGATGGATGCCATGGCATAGCCAGTTAGGCAGCCAATGCGTTGTTACAGATCATGAGTATGTCGACACTTTCGCCAATCGATGTATCTTGCTGGATACAGATCAATTGATATCAACGACAATCCACATCAATTTAGAGTATTGGACTTGACCCAAGGCTATGGAAATACTTTCCATAGCCTATCCTACATGTTAGACTCATCATTGCTGATCGCATGATGAGTCGCTTCTTTCAACAGGATAACTTCTTTCCCATGGATGTCCTGTACCATGGGTAGGAAAGACTTCAAATCAATCCATTCTCCCTAACCCAATCGTCAACCATTTGCAACCATCATCCTCAATCAGTTACAAATACATTGAAAGGTAGACGGGATCAAAAAATCCCTATTCATCCACAGTCTCCATCTTGCTACCGTCATCAACCTCCAACTAGAAATCATCAAGCGATCCCTTTAATTACAGACATCAAACCACCAGTATTAGTGATCGTACAACAGCTGCAACCCACAAGTCAAAGAATCACCTTTTCATCAAGTTGAAATGATTGATTTCACTTGTTTGTACGGCAAACAACAGTCCAACATGGAAAAAAAAAGGCAATCTACAACTCCAATGCAAGCCATGTCATACTCAATCGATAGCCTAATGCTCTACTTTTTCTTCATTTATAAACCCTACCATGACCATTATCCATAACTAGTTTTTCCCTTTTACCCAATAGCAACCTACTGTACTGGTCTACTGGATAGTCGGCGGTACTCTTTGCTTTTTCCATTCACTCACTCAGCGTACTGTAGACAGCGCAATGGATAGACTTGAAAATGATTTATATAAAAAAAAAAGCAATCACTATGTTAGGATCGCTGACAGCTGCAGTCGGTATATCAACGCACCCATTCTCCTCCTCGACTAAAACAGACACAGTACAAACGTTATGCTAGATGGTCTACTTTTCCCTCATGGAAAATTCCATTTTACCCATCAACTTTATTCCAATCATTTCCTGCCCGCTAACGCCATATTCCCTCCATATTCCAGTGAGGCAAAAGAATAGAACAACAGTGCACTTATTGTGTGATTGAACTATTCTTCTAGCATGAGGCTTGAATAAGGAGATTGATTCTACAGTATTGTACTTTTTTTTTTAAACTACCTATGGGTCAAATTTTCCATTTGCATCCTCCACTAAAATGACAACACAACCTCGTTTATCCAATATTGTGTAATAGTATTCACCTCTTTTTCCCCTTCTGTCATCCAATTAGGCAAAGTAAGCGACTACAGCAAACTCAAGCGCAAGTTGATGAGGTAAGATGCTGTTTTTGTTACTAAACTTGAAGAATACTGTCATACATAATGTATCTCTATCACCAACATGATCGTCAAAATATGTTCAATTCTTTTCCCATTTGGACTTGCTATTGTCGACAAAGTACGGACGTACGGAGAGGATTGCGTCCATCTTGTAGTCAATACAATCCATTTTTTTTTCCCCCCCCCCCCCCTACCATTCGGTAAGTATTTTTGAAACGAAATCAAGTATCTATTATCGTCTGGTACTTGTCGATACAAGAATGTACAAATGCTTGATAGCCTCTCGTTGTAAAAGCAATTTTCGTCTGTTGACTGTTTCGTATTTTAGGGGGGGGGGAATTTTTTTTATTTTTTTATTGACTTTATCCCTGTATGATGATGATGATGATATTGGAGATGATACTTTCAAACTGCAGGCCTATCGATACCCCTTGTAGTACTCCAATTTACAAAGGACAGCAATCTCTCTCTACGCAATTTTATCCAAATGATGATGATGCAGTGGACTTAAACAAGATAATCTTGAGTTTACAACTTGCAGTAAGGAAATGATTGCAGTTCCAATACCCAATAAGTACGTAATGATCAATTACTCAAGTAGTCATTGCACTTTTCAAGCACTTGGCCTTGGACACAACTTTTAGTCTATATTCAGCCAATACACTACTAAACTTGGACAACATCGACTGTGGCAGCAAACACTCCGCCATACATCACAGTCCAGCATAATGTAGTCAATCATACTCAATTAAGTCTATTATTCACAGTCAATCCGTCTGTTGATGATGTGCATAATGAACTCGATCTCTTCCTTCCAATTTCTTCCCTTCGCCATCCGATGAAAGCGGTCAAAAATGGCGCTCTCTATTTTGGCTGGAATAGTGCTACACTAGAGTGGAAATCAACTTACATCCAACATCGACTTTTGCGCGACAGCAACTATTGTCTTATCGTGGTAGTAACTCGATTACTAAAGACTTGGCACGGCATAGGATTTGCACCTTGACGAAGGCTATTATTGATCATCGTGTCCGTCCGAAATTCTCAAGGGACAAAACAGTATAGAGAAAAGAAACTACAGTACGCTACTTGAACTGCTACCAACGAAAAAATGGAAAACTACAAGGCCTTGCATTTTCTTTCATGATCACTTCCTTATTCGGTCATAATGAATCATCATCGATGATGTCAAATACATCAACGTCCCCAGTAGTTAAATTGGAAAGAATGAATGATTCCTCCTATGAATAAACCGTCCTATTTTGATAATGAGGATTTCGCCATTGGTGACTAAAATCGATGCTGGCGTGTGCCATAAAATGCAACATTCATACTACAACATGCATGAAAATCCATTTTAACACGCTATACTTTGTGTACAGTATGTTGAAACACCATGATGGATGTTCATGTCGTAGTCCTCTAACATTATTCTATCCATGGATGATGTACAAAGCATAAGAAAATTGCAATTACAATAATTATCTTTCAAATGGCGCTCTTGTAGTCAGTCATACGCTACCAACGATCCAATCGAACCACTACAGTACTGCAGAAAAAAAATTGTTGTTCTTACTATCGCTGCTGTCAGTACATCATTTCTTAAACTTGATCAATTCAACTCTATCATGAAGAGAGTTGAACGATTATACACTTATTAAAATGTTTATGATACCAGACCAAACTGATTGACTTATTCAATTTGTATCAAATTTATTAAGGTTGTCGACATCATGAGAGTAAATGTCGATAAAGTTTTGGAACGTG
Source organism: Trichoplax adhaerens (assembly GCF_000150275.1). Lineage (NCBI taxonomy): Eukaryota > Metazoa > Placozoa > Uniplacotomia > Trichoplacea > Trichoplacidae > Trichoplax > Trichoplax adhaerens. The sequence goes on from NW_002060948.1 coordinate 3,695,522, forward strand.
ATCAGAAATTATCCGAATTGGACAACAGAGCTGGTAAGGATATGCTTCTTCTTATTCTATATATATCTATAACGTAGAAAGAGAGAAGCGTCGATACGAGTAAGAGCAGATATCCATGGCGAGTTGAAACAGTCTACCCCCGATTTTCCTGTCATGAAACACTTTTCTTCAAATCACCTATATATTCTTATATTTTTGAATGCGCTTTCAGGCATGCCATCACATTGTCCTACAATATTCTGGTCTTGATGATAGATATGGCGTTATGGAGAAATGATTAGCATCATTTTTCCCTATCTTGTAGTCAATTATCTCTTCTATAGCGTAATTATACTATATGGTGAGTATATACACTACCGTTGACGATCAACTCGCTAGTAAGAAATGAAGATTAGCTAAATTAGCTTTTTTAATTGTGAAGCTACTACAAGGAATAATGTATTTAGATACCAAACATAGAGCAGCAGTGATTGAACAGTACTCGACTTGAGATTCGCTTCTACCGTCTAATTTCTACATCACAATATACCTATACACTTTATTTCCGTTGTCTGTGAAAGTGTGCCTGTGGACGAGAGATGATAGAGCTCTACTATACCATTCTTTTTACTATTTCTAGCTTGTATTACTTTTTTAACCTGTATATTTCATAAATTAGGAAATCATACGGTGATGTACAATTAATTTTCTTGTTCTAATATACCGTACTGTATACACTACGTCAAAGTTTTCCCCTCTCATATTAGTATATCGATAACGCTATAAATTTTTTAATTTATAGCGGGTGCTTATGCAATCGTATGCAGAGCAATCAAACTTTAGAAATATGCACCTTATCATTGATCAAACCTTCTGTCATAATTGTTTACAATCGATGAAATCATAATATTAGTTCTTACCGTATAATCGTCAAAGTAAATGTTACGTGTTTGATGTTTTATGTTACAGTTGTAGATGTATAGAAATTAGCTTTTTTAACAATTCTGAATGAATGATCACACTGTAGTGATACCGATAGTGTGTTGCTAATAGTAGTCATAACACACTCTAGCTAGTGCAGAACATATTTAGCGCAAAGATTGAATTTTCCCCCTGATTGATCAAATAATATCATTCATACGTGTATCCACCCCATGCGTATATCCTCCCCCCTTCTGAGCGATTTTTCAAGGAATCCATGAATGTAAATCAATCGCGCTTCATTTTGTAATCAATACCAAATTCACATTAAAGCTCAATGATTGATATTTATTCACTAATAAAACCCACACTTTGCTACCTATCACAATATACAGATGCGCTACAAGCTGGAGCTTCACAATTTGAACATAGCGCTCATAAATTGAAACAGAAATATTGGTGGAAAAACATGAAGGTTAATTGAAGAAAAATTGATTATAATATTATTAGCCTATAGACTTAGTAATGGAAATGTAGCTATTGTACTATTTAGCAATGATTATTCTAATTTAAAATGATATTAAATACTCCGTCGTAAGATAACTCCACTTTCATCATCGATGCAATATCAATGCAATAATGTATTCTTCTTCTTTTTTCTAGATGATGATTTTGCTTGTAGCAGTCATCCTTATAATCCTCATTGCGATTGTCAGTACGTTCTGTAATATATTCATGCATCGTATTATTCTAATCTCTATCATAAGCGAATTGTAAGATAGCTACAAGAATGGAGATCGATTGAATACAAAATTATACAAGAGTGATTATTATTTAAATGATCATTAGGACCAATCCTTTGATACTAATTTCTCTTATTTACATTCCTTAATTTGCTTTAGTTTGGGTAGCTACAAAGAAATAGCCAAACAACAATGATCAACATTGATTACAATCAACTTTCGACTCCATTGATTGTATTTCATGCATTTCATGATATTTAGAATCAAATTTCTGAATTGTTATTATGCGTAGTCACTATTACATATCCATCAAAAAATTATAGACTCGTTATATTTAATGTTATAAATATAGCTTCCCGGTTTTTATGACCCATATCATTATCGCATGCATTAGCGTGTGCTAACTAGAATTTATCGTTGCTTTTAGATTCTTGTAATGTAGCATAAAAGAAACTCTCTATATATTTGTCTCTAAACTAGTTGTATCAATTTTAGGGATTAGCTTTAAGTTCAATTATTATTATTATTATTATTTAAGCCATATTTAAAAATTAATACCACGTGCTGCCATAAATCATCCATTATTATTACATGTATCCCAATTTTCAGTAACAGAAACTGAATATGCATATACTAGTACTACTTGAAAAAAAAGATATTGTGTATGTGTACTATCTAATATAGTCTAGCATTAATAGTAGGTGATTGATTTGAACATGATTAATCCTATACAGTATTTACCAATAGAGGTATCCCTATTTTAATAGGAGTTAATTAGTGTGCATTATTATAGCATAAGCCATCATTTCCGATTATTCTAGTGGAGTAATTGTTGACCCGATCGACGGATGCTCCAGTCTTACTTGATAGTTTTATCTATAGCATATTTAATCAAAGAATTCTATGAAATATATTATCTCTTCCTGAGCGCTATGACACTACGCCATTAATTCCTACGCAGAGGATTTACAAGGATCAATCCAATAAGGTAACCGAGATGGATTAAGTGCCTTTTTTGGATAGATCTTTATGGATAAAATGCTCACCTTTGATTAACACCCGAAAAATGATGTAGTGATGTCTTATCAATGAAATTAATGGATGTACGTATGTTATTTATATAGCAATCTATAGAATACTTATCGAGATAAAACCGAATATGCCGTAGCTGTGAACGGGGTTGTCTGTTCATGATACGTGAATACATGTAAAATTAAAAGCAATTGAACAATTTCTCTCTTGTCATGATCCTTCGAGTAGAATTGAACGGTATTAGTAATGACTATTTGCCAAATTGCAGGATACTGTAATAGTGTTGGAACTGAATTGATTCGATCAGTTGGCCATTGCCTACCATAATGGTAATACTATCGATATGATTGGATTTTCCAAGCAGTATTGCTACTAATAGTACATGGATAATAACTAGTTTCACTCAGCTACATAACTTAATTGATTAATATACTGATCGCCATACACACGCAAAATAGTGTCAATTCAACGCTCTTCTAGGAGTATCGATTTCAATAGTACTTGACTTAAATAATTGTAGAAATGCAGTTCAATGCTATTGCAAAGTACTTGACGATATACATCAAAATGGAGAAGGACATCAATCAATTTATACACATGTAGCAATTAATCTAGCAATTACTTTCAACAAGACATTCTAAAATTGTTGTTGTTGTAATGATGATCTTTACGGAAGTTAGAATGCTACATTATGCTATTTTCGTATACTGCTGCAGCGTTCTTTCTTCCACGTCACTTCCTTGAGCTTTTCTTTCATCCAAGACTATAAAAATCTCTTTCAATAACTGTCGATTCCACCTAGACTCCAATGGACGACTAAATTACATTATTCGCTCGGATAACATTCCATTTTTATGGTGTTTGTAAGTATGTAAGAGATCAAAGGAGCGGATTTTAAATTTGCCATTACGATGCCAAAAAAAAACAGCGTGCTATCGAAAGAAAGAAGGTAGAGAATGGCTCTGTGCCATTGAATATAAATACCAGTAAGTACAAAAACTGATGAATATATCAAACATTGGTCTGTACTTTCCTTAAATAAACTGACAAAAATGGGCGCAGCGAAAAACTAGTTCGAGTTCGATTAGCAAACTTTGAAAGTAAAATTTTCTTTCTTTCAATAAAATTGACAAAAATCGGCGTGGCTAAAACGAGCTCGAGTACGATTAGCAAACTTGGAAAGTTGAATGTTCTTTCTTTCAATCAATTGACAAAAATCGGCGTGACTAAAACGAGCTCGAGTACGATTAGCAAACTTGGAAAGTTGAATGTTCTTTCTTTCAATAAACTGACAAAAATCGGCGTTGCTAAAACGAGTTCGAGTACGATTTAACAAACTTTGAAAGTAAAAAATGTTTTCAACTGCATGACAATTCCCCCAATGGTAGATCCTGGACATCAGCATACTACTAATCATGATGATATCAACTGCAATACCAATTACTCCTTTCACCCTATTATCAATATAGTATTCAATACTCAACAAATTCGATCAATTAGGATGCTGACTACTGTTTTAATTGATCAAATGGTGATGACTTCGTTCTGCTGTATTGTAGTTATTTCAGTAGTAGTATAAAGCTTATCGTACAAAAATAGAGGTATCGAAAATGGAAACTTCTCGCAATAGTGAAGGCACCTCTGGATTGAAAGCAACTACTTGGCAGTTGAAATTGGAGCACGTCTAACTTGACTACAGACTAAAATACTGTACATAATTTTATTGTTAGTAAATTAGCAAGGCCAGACTTTACCCTATAGGTCAATCAATGAATACTACTGACTGTATTGAGAATTGAGCAATGCAAATACTTGCATCTTGAAGTCTTTCAATGGAGTCCTTTTATTTACAATACGCTTGCAAACATTTCGTCAAGAAAAGAATCATGCAATGTTAACAGGTCATGTTCAATATTATAGTTATATACAGAAAAAGGGAAAGTGTATTCCATCGAAAGGTTGCTCGAACACAATCATGTACATAATCGTCCTAATGTAGCAATAAATTGACGACTGTAACAAAAAAGGTCAATTGGTAAACACTGACGGTTATGCAAAACTCTCGATTGAATTATTTTGTACACCAATAGTTACTACGGTCGAATAATATCAAATATTCTACTTAACCAACTTCCTACTGCATAAATTTCAACACTAACCATTAGCCATGTTAATCCATATTTCTACACAAAGTACATCTAATATACATTTACGCGTACATGTTATAGCTATTGAACTGGCAACTATTCAACGAATTGCAATACAATTTTATAGACATTCATCCTGCAATACTTGTATGGGGTGATTTGATAAAAAAAAATAATAATTATGATAGAATAGAGGTAAATAGGGTTCATTTGTCAGCATGGCATACAATCAAGATTCCAACGTTAGCAAAAAGCCCATATAATACTCTACTCCAAAGGAAGATAGCTCTACGCGTTATTCTATGCATTGAGCAGAATCTTCAATTCTCTTTTTGATAGCATACGCGTAGATGATTGCATTGGCCATCAGGGTAGATAGGATGATGAAGACTACATCGATTCTGAACTATTTTCTTTTCTTACTTGGTGCCATTTGGTAACTATTGGCATTTTTATTGCCAGAATGTTGTGTACAACTAGGGCAGATCCAGTTACCAGATGGAATGCTATCCAGTCCGACGCAAAATGTATGATAGCCTCGATCACAACGATCGCAAAACATCATCTTATCCTCGTCATAAGGATCGCTGCATGCTGTGCACGTTTTGCAATCCATGCATTGCCAATGGTAGGTTTGAATGACCTTGACCATTTCAGGCGTTAATTCAAGGCACGTTGGATGTGTTAAGCTGCCACATTGTGAACATTTAATCAATTCTTCAATCTCGCCTAAATCATTGACATATTCGCTAGCAAAGCATACACCGCATGAATTGGTTGATACTGTTTTATTGGCAGCTAGCTTTCCTCTGGCGTTGCCGATGTGATCACTACTGGAGTTACGACTAAGACCATTTTGACTGGTTTTGAGAGGTGTGTGGATCAATTCTTGTGGCTGATTACGAGATCGATCACTATCCATCGTTTTATTGCTATAATTGGACGCAGCAGAGAAGGTCTGGTTGCTATCCTCTTCATGGTTGGATTCAGTTGAATTATGGTCAGGATGGGAGTTAGTATTGGGATCAAATGGTAGTTTTAAGACAGTTTTGACAGGCATAGCTTTGAGTTGTTCAGGTGTATATCGATAGAAAGAGTCAGAATATTGGCCAGAAAGAATAGCAACAGGATAGCCACCTTTTCGAGTGTAATCGGGATGTAGTCTTAACGTTGTGTTGGCGGGTACATGAACTCGCTGTGTTTGTATATCGAAATAGCAGCCACGTTCTTCTCGACGCTCCTTAGCTAATTGACTATTAAATTCAGCAGCATGATAGACTGCTTCATTAAAAATAACTTGCTGTTTGCTGAGATTACTTAAATTATTAGCCGATGACGTTTGACGTCGTGGTTTCTCTGCCGCCCGACTGGAAGACATGGGTGCAGCAATTTTGCTGGATTTTGCATATTCTCGATATCGATCAGGATATTCATTTTGCATCACTTCAATAAGCTTAAAATTACATTGGATAGCAACTATTTTAGCAAGAGGTTTATTGTCTAATAATCCAATCTCTCTGAGATGTTGGCGTTCTTTAAGGCCAATTCGACGTCGATTTAAGGATAAATAGCGCTGATGAAAAGTAGGTTCATCTAGAAATCGGCTTAACAACGATTGCAATGCATAGTAATTGCCACTGGATGGTGGCCATTGATACTCAAAGAAAGGTAATTTTACTTTACGATTGCTTTTTTTAGCTTCTTTCCTACTGGCTTTGCGATTAGCCTTTCCATGCATCGTCGTTGTATTTTGATTGCTGGTTGTCTTGTCGCTCGATCGCTGAGACGATGCTAGGTCGGCTTTCTTCTTGGCAAGGACTTTATTGCGGTTTTTCCGACTGGATTTTCGGTAGGAGAGTGTCATTATCAAGCTATGCACAGTATTGAGTCAATTCTTGACACAATAGAGAGATGAAAGAGTCAAGTGATGAATAAGGAAAGGAATACAACTGGTTTCTCCTCGACTTTTAGCCTTGCTTCTGCTTTAAATGGAGGATTTGCAGTCATCGAAAGCCTTCCAACTCCACTCAGGGCTAAGGCTAGTGTCTGCTCTTTTTGGGCGACTCGACTACTTGCACGCTATGATTGTCTACACGCTGGTCAAAAGCTACTGCTTGGCAGGGGTATACGGTACCCATTACTGGGGGACCTTCGTCGTGGACTCATGGTCCATCAGCAGAGTGCCGTCATTCCGTCAGTCGGTGCACTCGCGGAATGGACAGAGTTGCCTCCATTTCCATCATGTTAATATACAAACTAGTGGATGGTAAAAGAAGCGTGTTTTAGCCTTGTTATAGTCGGTGTACTGTACAGGCTAGCCATTGGACTCCGACAACAACAACAAGACTAAAGCAGCTCACTGTAAACTTTGCAACCGATCTATTTACTGTAGAAATGAACCCAGGTCATGGATTTGTCTCATGTGACTGTGTACTTGAGGTCGATCCCTTTGCAGTGAGAGTTCCCGCATTTTAAACGCCATGAGCAATAAGCACCTGATTGAATCCTATTCCTATTTCAATCTTACAATTTCGTGTTAGAACAAGCACTGCTAGATGAAGGAATTCTTGGTGTACCATGTTGTAAACACCTGTATATTTTGCACATTTCCGGCTGGCCGGTGGTCGTCCAAAAGCAAAAGCATACAGGGACAGTCCGACCATTTAGTACTACTCTGGACCTGCAGTACAGCACAAGCCTGTCAATGCACGGTACATTGCACAAGTGCTCCATGCAGTACTTTACTAGTAGAATGCGAACTCCAATTTGCATGATCAATGGATCATTCATTCGATAGTGGTGAAAAATGGAAAGAAACTTGGTCTAAACAAATTGATTTTCCTGCACTTTGGATAGGGTTGAAAAGGGAGGCTTGCAAGATCAATCAATCTATCTATCTGTCCGTCCTGCAGCACAGCGTGCATGCGCAGTATGCAGTATGCGCTGCCTACGGGTACGGTACGCAGAGGTACCGCAACGGTACTGGTATTACACTCATGTCGAAGTGCAGTACTCAGTCACTATAGTAGCCAATGGTTGCAAGAGTCTGTGGTTTAGTACACTAGTCGTCAACCTATGCATTCGTATAGGGAGATCAGCGTGGATGCAGTGTTGACTCCAAGCTTGCGCTAGAAATCCTATTGACAACCATTACAAGATCGATCAGTCTGTCCGTCTATCCCACACTACAGCGTGCATGCGCAATATGAAGCAGACGCTGCCTACAGGTACGGTACGCGGAGGTACCGCAACGGTACTGGTATTACACTCATGTCGAAGTACAGTTTTCAGTCACTATGGTAGGTAATGGTTGCAGGAGTCTGTAGTTTAGTACACTAGTCGTCAACCTATGCATTCGTATAGGGAGATCAGCGTGGATGCAGTATTGACCCCAAACTTGCGCTATAAAATCCTATTAACAACAATCGACGGCAGCCATTGCCAATCCACCAAATCAATCTTGGAATTAAACCATCGCTGGAGAACCAGTTGGAATTATTACAACATCGTTATATGGAAACTGAAACCTTGACTGTAGTCATGCCTAATCGTCAAGACTTTGAAAAATTAGATATTAGCAAGAGTCGCTTTCCATATTGTATCGTTTGGACACCTATCCCCTTGTTGACGTAAGTCTTGCCAATGGAGGAGACGATGGATATCAATATCCATCAACACTGATGACAATCCCCTTGTTGAGTAAGAGGGAAATAATGCGTTCTACAAGTGAACCAATAGACAATCCATTCGGTTATTTGAATTAGGAGAAGATGATATAGCGTCAATGGTAGTTTAAGTCTAGGCAGAAATTGCATCAAGTCCATTAGTCTAATCCAATTGATCTCACAAATCGATTACGGTATCAAGTTAGGCCCAAAAGATGCGATAGGCTCCATCTTTGCGCGAGTCGAGAGTGATCCAATAGTAAAATTGAATAAGGATAAAGCACCATGGGCCAAGATGGACACCATGATGAATAAATCATTCTTTTTTGTTGTTGTTATTATTCATTAAAGATCGAATGCAAACATCATCAAATGATTCGTCATACTATACGAGTTATACGAGTACGGAGTAACCTATTTGTAGGCCTAATGTTGCTATTGATGATGTTGTTTATACGCCGACTGCACGCGTAGTACTATTTTCATAGCGTCAATAAAATAACCCCAGTTGTAATCTTTATCCTTGCTCTTTCTCATCAATAATAAGTAAAGTCGATGACGCTACACGTATGACTACCAGCCTAATGTTTTAACTTCTTTCGCCATGCAATTTGTAGATGGCTCTTTCCCTTCATTGGTCATATGGGAATTGCTGTATCATCTGGAGTGATTCGAGATTTTGCTGGACCATACTACGTTTCTGTAAGTTGAATCCACTCCATCGTCCACCATTGATAATAGTTTACATGAATTGCTTTAAACAAGATTCATCCATAAAATACTAGGACTAGAAAGTAAACCATTGCACGAACTAAAAAATGCGCATATCCATTTTTTATAAAGATTTGCATAATCATCCAATTGATCGACTAACGATAATGCACACCTAAATACCAACCTATCTCTAATATAGTCTATTATAATTATTGAAATGATAGGAAGATAACATGGCCTTTGGTAAACCGACTAAGTAAGTTGCGATACTCTGTAAAGGTAAAATGCTGCCTCACGCACCATAAGCATTCAACGATGGTAAATCTATTTTCATTTAGATATTGGCGATTGAAGCCGACTGGTGTTGCCCACGCCCATAACAACTGGGATAAAGCAATAGCGATTGCATCTGAGGAATATGGCCGTAGAATGGTAAGGAATGACCATCTGTAACTCTACATTTTTAAAAATTATACACAGTATGATTTTAAATTCAAAAAGAAAATGAAATCGATTTGATCGTATACATAAACAATAGTACAACTTATTGATTTATTTCTATCTTAATTCTGTAATTCTGATTATAACTATCATATAGCACAATCTATGTTGTGATAACTGTCATTCCCATGTTGCAATGGCCTTAAATCTAATGGAATATAATGGATCACAGAACTGGAACATGGTTAAATTAGCTTTTTTTATGCTTGTTTATGGCAAGTATGTTAGGTAAGCTATTGTCGAATTAAAATATTAATCGGATACAGCCTGTGTACAGACTAGCTAATAAGAGTAGAATGAATTTCACATTGCGTGCTTACATTGCCTTTCGTAAAATTCAGTTCTTGCACGCTATCGACGATCTTATCTGCTAATAAACGTCTGCATTACATATACTCAGTGTATACTCAAGTCTACGTTATATTATAATACCATCACCAAATAGTCTTAGTTTATGCGATACTAGCAATGAACTAATTATATATATTATATACGAGTATATATGAGAAGAAAAGTAAACTTTAAGCAAATTAACCATGTATTGTGTTTATGACGTATGCGCCTGTTTATAACCATCTCAGCGTTGGAGGATTCTTGAAAACATGGCTACCGTTCCTAATCTTTGCTTCAATCATTACGACGATTGTCCTTTGTGTCAAGTTTCTAGCTCCACAATAATGTCGCATCGACAGCATGTAATAGAATAAAAGATCTGTAATGACAGTTTGGCTAATAATATCTTAAAGTTACGATCGAAGGTACTCTATTATCATGGCTTGATGTGACTAATGTTATGATATTTAAAACATGAACACTGTACAGCTTGTTAAAATGATTTTACTCGTCACTGTAAAGGCTCGATTGTATTTGTTCAACAAACTACGATCTCAAGTATAGCAGTTCGAAATTTTATGATTGTTAATTGTATGTTTCGATCAAAGTTAATTATACCTTCTATAGCTTTATCTCAAATTGTAATGTATTCCTCTATAACTCATAGCATAATACATGTACATGTCGTCATGCACAATTTCGCGATTCATCAAATACCGCATAGTAGTCTATATCAAAACCTAACGACTATAAAAGATTAACAAGTACAATTTACAATTAGTTCTCAGTCAATTTGATAATCAATTTAAAACGCTCGCATTTTATTGTTCAAGTCAAATTTTCTATTTCACATTTTAATCCATAAAATCATAGTGTATTACATCGAAATGCAAATGGGAATAAAATGTTTTTGGGCTTAATACCAAAATATATGTATGACTACTTATTCTATGTAGCATTAACATAAGCATTTATCTAGATTTGGAATATTTGTCTACCTGAAAATATGTATTACTATTGACAGTAACGGCGCAATACTAAGAGCAATTGCATTTATTGCCAGTTTACTTACCCATTCATAGGTAGACAGTTAGCTATACTTAAACAACTAAATAATTTTCACATAAAATACGTATTTGCAAAATGATCATTTCAATTTTGTTAGAGCAACAGTTATGCCATAGACTGAAATAATATCGTAACATCGATTCTAAAAATTGAACGTACGGCCATACCGTACGTTCCTTGCACAACTACTGTAGAACTACTGTTCGCTTAATCTGCCTATACTATAGCTAGTAAAATCCGATAAATGTATGATCTGAAATAAATAACTGGGATATATCGCAGCGCATTTCTTGAACTGATGTGCAATTAATAATGAATACATGTACTAAGTTGCGAACAGATTGGTGTAATGTATAAAGCCAATTCTTTTTAAACTTTGACTTCGCCTGATTTATCATCCACAACATCAGCCTGTAATTCATCATCGGATTCATCGGAATGATCACTATTATTTTTCATACTAAACTTTGCAACAGCTTCTCTGACATCCTCTGGAATATCTGATTTCTCTTTCTTGCTAGAATCATCATTTCCCGTTAAATTACACTTTTCCTGTGAAATGTCTACTTTTTCTGATTCTGAATGGCAAAGATAGTTATTTTTTACTAAGCTCTCTTTGACAACTTCAGGAAAATTTAGCTCTGATATCATTTCCAGTTTGGAAGGTCCTAAAGACCGACGGATATTAATTTTGCACATCTGACTAAGCGGCATTGGGGAGCCTATTAACAGAATTAACTCAATTAAGGTCAATGCCTTAAAGCAGTACTGATCTCATAGCATTGTCATTATTGATGTTAAAACTACTATTATCTATCCAAATTAAATTTAAAATGAACTTACCATTAACTGATTGTACGATATTTTTCAAGAATGCAAATCTTTTTAAGTGTTCTCTAGTAGCGAATGGTCGATTATATTGTTGATCGACTAAATCTATCACCGTACTACCAGCATTATCGGGTACATTCACAGGTGCACCATATGAAAGCAACATTTGTACTAAGTCTTCACATTCTTGGCCGCTAGCAATAACTACGCAGAAAAATGAATAAGCACATGTTATACGGGGATGTTAAGATAATTACTGTAGATGTAATATCTTTGTAAAGGCTTTAAAATTGTTGGCAAAAGTAAATGTTATGATATACATTAATATGACGATAGATGATGAGTCAACTAGGTCAGCATAAAATCAAAATTTTAAAAAAATACAAATTAACAGATCATTAGAAAAAGAATTGATGGAGCCATCCAAAAATTAAAATACGTACTTTCATGCAATGGTGTCCGTCCAGTACTATTCTTAATAGCAACGTCAGCACCAGCATCCAATAACATTTGTACGCATTCCAAATTTAGACATTTACAACATGCATGCAACGGAGATTCTGCTTGAACTTTACTAACAATGTTACCAGCAGCCCCATGATCAATTAGTAATCGAAGTAAATCAGCACTGCCTTTCTGTGCTGCTAGAAGCAATGGTGTCTGTCCCCAAGATTCAACTGCATTAATATCAGCACCAAACTTTAATAGCAACCTTGCGCAATCGGATTTCTCAAAATAGGCAGCATTATGTAGCGGAGTACAACCAAACCTGCAATAAAGGTAAATACGCGTATAATGATTACGACTACTGCTATTAGTAGGCAGCCGAAAAAACAGCATTGACTTAGATGTTCTGATCTGTAGACCTTGTTATTTGTTGTTCTACAGTACCTTGTTCGTGCATCTACTTTACATCCATTATTTAAAAGTACTTCAACACATGATGCTCGTCCGTGATAAACAGCTAAATGCAAGGGGGATAATCCATTTACTTCCTTAGCGTTAGGGTTAGCACCTATGCAAGATAATATGAAAGGAATAGAAATAAATACATTCCAATTATATGGTTGATCAAATGAAATTAGTCGAAGAAACTATTTCTTGATAGCAGTTGACACAATACTTAGCGCAAATAATTTACCTGCTTGAAGCAATATCTTCACACAATCAGCGCCGCCAGAACTTGCAGCTAAATGTAACGGAGTTCGCTTAGTTTCTGGTTCATGGATATTAGCAGAAATTTTTTTATCAAACAGTAGCCACTTTAGATCGTCTTCACGTCCTTCGCGTGCTGCGTATATTAAAGATTGTTTGCAACCCATTGATTTATCTGATGAGGATCAATATTTTTAAGAGTATCAGTAATACTGTAATATCAAATTACGTAGTCAAATCAAGTTCTACTATATTCACTCTACACGAGTACATAGAGGGATGAATTTATGTTATTACAATCCATAAGAAAATTGATACGTTATTCTTAAACGTTCTCTAAGGCTAGTGAAGTATATATATATCACTGTACGTATATTGCATTATTTTTTTCTCTATTTCGAACATATGTTGGATTTAATTGATAATCAATTTATCATCATATGACTGAGAATCCTTCATTTTACTATTTCTCCTTTTTTTATACTGCAATTTGTAAGGAAATATCTTAAAAATGTCAATTCACCACCGCTACGAACAAGGTTAAGATATCGCATTAAAATTAAATAAATTAATTAAAGAGCTACGTCATATTTAAACGGTCTTGCATGTAATTGTATGACTTTATTGTACTGTACTATATGAAAAATAAATTGGCATATTACCCAATATTGCCTTATCTAAATACTTAAAAAACACTAGAATTGTGTAGGTATACTACGATACTCTCATTGACGTAAACAGTGTGCTGTGCCAATGTCTACCATTCCACTATTGTCAACACTATTTTTGCCTGTTAACATTGAAGAACACAGGAACACAAATATACTGTAGAACTATAAACTGACGTAATCACGTCTAATATTAGTTAATATGTCCACCATGTTTTAGTTTAAAAGGTAATGCAAGCTTCTTTCGCCAATAGAAATAGATCGGTTACTGGTAATGAGATGATAACATCATTTCAAATGAGGGCAAAATATCTAAAATATCTATCTTTGACATTTCATTGGGATATTAGTAATATGGAATCAACAGCCAACCGTATTCCAACGCCGTATGTCATGAATACTGTATACGTCATGATGAAGGTATACGAGACCATGGTATAAAAAAACCCTCTGCAAAATAATCATATCGGAAATTGTAGTCCTATCAATACGTAACTTGTTTTCTATTGTCAGCTCTATAGTGTGAATTATGGCTCATTTTCGATCATCTCTACGGTACAAGACATTGTAATGGAAAATAATAAATTGATTTAATACCAGTCCATTAACAAATTGCTAGCGCTGATTGCAAACTCTACAGGTTGATGATGCAAATAAACATATCCAAAACAATTGTATTTTTTCCTTCATCATTAGTATATTTAGTCGTTCCAATGATATTGACGGATGACATTGCCACAACTTTGTAGCATAATATCATTGATATGGATGTCATTTACGCAAGTTTCTTTTAACCTTGAAATCACGACAAGAATTGCCTATGAAATGATGAAAATATGATTGGGCAGTATGCCGTGTCCAAGTGGTTACAAGCCTTCATTTTTCGGCACACCTGTATTCTCGATCTTGATGCAAAAATATTCTTTATTTTCTACGGCAATCTTCATCACTATATTAACGATCGTAGAATGGACTTGATCCCACGATCGTGTTGGCATACAATATTCAGCATGTTATGTCGTTCTATCTTTATAGTATTACTGTAGTCTATTACACTCGCTGTTGATGTCCTTTCTAATCTTGCTCCACTTACCCTTTCAATCGAAGTAGACTCTAGGGTAATTGGCCGATCGATCGTCGCTCGGTATCAATTCTATTCGTAAGGAGGAGATAGGCTAAGGTGTAAACCAATACCGAAGTAATTAAAACGATGGACTATTCTGTAGATTAAAACTATCGATTAATTAGCCAGCGATGGCCCAATGAATAATGTATAGAATAGGTACCAATCATCGACTGGATTGGCAAGACTTTAGAATCCAGTCTGTTAACAATGGTCGCTTGTTGCTGAAAGCTGGAATATTGTCCGAGGAGAACGAGAATCGACTACAATAGCTACTCATGAAATTGTAATCATCCAAGAATCAATACACTATCAAGATCTACTCTTAACGCTTATGTTAGACTACTTAAGTCGATGATTTAATCCAACCAGCAAAACGAATTGGATTATCCTAATGGAAAGTGCAATCAACTAACCGGTTGTGTCCACGATGAAAAATGGCGATAACCAACTCATCCAAGCCCGAAGCTTGTTTACCCGTTTGACTACTGTCCCAACACTAGGATGTGACGTCACAACAGTGTACTGTACAGTACTGTACCTTGAGTGCATGTGACAACTCGGTACCATTTGGTCACTAACCGTGCTGTACCGTACCATGGTGGGAGTCGTGTATGACATTTTCACCCTTAAAGTCATTACAGCCTTACCCAGGTCTTGTGACTTCCAAGTGACACCAAAGTGCGTCAACTTGCCATTGGTTGGTGGTACAGTACAGCGGTAAGGGGATTGACATCATCTTGCCCTGTGCAAAATAGACGACCTTGTTGAGTATAGTGATCGACAGGTTATATAGTGACACACCATTCTGCACATGGATTGATGAAAAAAACCAAAGACACCCATAATTTTACTAGTCATTTCCAGTTTATTGCATGTCTGCAACGGTATGTCTATGTCATGGGTCGTGACATCCATCCTGTCCGTGATGAACGTTCAAATGTCGCCAAGAACTATGATAGAGTGATAGACACTTTGGCCTGTACCATAGAGTAAAATGATCGAAAAAATGAGAAACCTCTTCTATTATGTTGTACTAAATAGCTCCTTCTTGTCCCCTCGCTTATTACTAGTATGGCAATACAAATAGAAATACCACATGGAGTTTTTTTAATTTGTAATCATAGAGTGATTGGTTGATTCTACGTTGTCAGAGTTTATGGCAATAATTCATGGAAGGATTATGAAAGCTACGATTCAAGCCGTGTCGACTTGTTATTACAGTTTGCAATACTGTGAACTGGATTACTATACTGTACACTGTAGTGTATTCTGTATACAGTACAGTAAGTGATTTTCTCATCGATTCATTCTATAAACTAAGTAGAAACTTTCAGATCACTCAAAGTAGACTCTTTATTCATCGTTTGGGGGGGGGGGGGGAAACAGTCGGGAAAAAGGACATGGTAAAGCGCGGCCGGCCATTTTACTGGTCTAGTACAGTACTGTCGAATTGTTGGTGTGCTCAATGTAGGACCATAGCTGTTTCCAGACAACCTACAAATTCATCTTGCAGTAGCACAGAATCTTTAATATACGTGTACAGTATGGATACTCAACTTTGAGTGTTTCTAGTAGAAGAAAGAAAACCTTGTACTCATACTACCCTAATAATCTACTGTATGCCATACTGCAGCTGTAGAACATCCAGCAGTCCGTGGCTATGCCTTCTATTTTTGCGTCTTTCCTTCTCTCCAGCGGTCATCGAGCCATTTTAAAGTAGTGGAATTTCAAAACGAGTTTGCTGTAGTATGCACATCCAGTAGTCCATGGCTATGCATTCTATTTTTGCGTCTTTCCTTCTTCCCAGCGGTCATCGAGCCATTTTAGAGTGGAATTTCAAATCCAGTTTGCTGTAATACATCCAGTAGTCCACGGCTATGCCTTTTATTTGGCGTCTTTCCTTCTTTCCAGCGGTCATCGAGCCATTTTAGAGTGGAATTTCAAATCCAGTTTGCTGTAGTACATCCAGTAGTCCATGGCTATGCCTTCTATTTTTGCGTCTTTCCTTCTTCCCAGCGGTCATGTATATCCAGTAGTCCATGGCTATTCCTTCTATTTTTGCGTCTTTCCTTCTTCCCAGCGGTCATCGAGCCATTTTAGAGTGGAATTTCAAATCCAGTTGCTGTAGTACATCCAGTAGTCCATACTATGCCTTCTATTTGGCGTCTTTCCTTCTTTCCAGCGGTCATCGAGCCATTTTAGAGTGGAATTTCAAATCCAGTTTGCTGTAGTACATCCAGTAGTCCATGGCTATGCCTTCTATTTTTGCGTCTTTCCTTCTTCCCAGCGGTCATGTACATCCAGTAGTCCATGGCTATTCCTTCTATTTTTGCGTCTTTCCTTCTTCCCAGCGGTCATCGAGCCATTTTAGAGTGGAATTTCAAATCCAGTTTGCTGTAGTACATCCAGTAGTCCATACTATGCCTTCTATTTGGCGTCTTTCCTTCTTTCCAGCGGTCATCGAGCCATTTTAGAGTGGAATTTCAAATCCAGTTTGCTGTAGTACATCCAGTAGTCCATGGCTATGCCTTCTATTTTTGCGTCTTTCCTTCTTCCCAGCGGTCATGAACATCCAGTAGTCCATGGCTATCCCTTCTATTTTTGCGTCTTTCCTTCTTCCCAGCGGTCATCGAGCCATTTTAGAGTGGAATTTCAAATCCAGTTTGATCGTTGATGATTGGATGACAAGTAAAGCAATACCAAGCAACACTACCGTTAGAAGGGAGTTGCAACTGCGCACGAGCAAGTAATTCAAGCCGAGTAAAAATCAAAACAGACGCCAAGCAACTTCATTGATCGATTCCCACTCGTAAATGGATCTTCAGCCCGCTTTGCTAATGGCTAAACTGGACTAAGCTAGACTAAACTATCCTATGTGCAGAATTGATTAACATTGCATTCCACTTACTGACCTCAAAATTGTGGTTAAACAGTCAGTAAAAACATCAACAAGACTCGGATCAAGTCGATTATACACCATCATTGCCTACGCAGTTTGCCAATCATGGTAAGAATATTGCTTTCAATGATGTCCACAGTGATGCAAATGTCAACTAACTGTTACATCTTGCGACTTCTAAAAGAGGACAAGCTCTATTTAAGAGTCTCTACTACATGTCTATACCATGGTTATGTATTTCAACTTCAATGTTGTACTCTTTTCCTAGTTTTTACGCTATTGCACTTTGTTGTGAGAGTATAGTCAAGACTGCTTTAAACCACATCTACAGAATGCAAACGTCAGCTCATGCTATATGCTAAGATCATTATTAATTTTAACTGACTTTGAATGTTGCACTGTCTTTTCTTACTTTCTTCCCAGCATCCTAGTGGCACCATGCAAGCTAGCACACCCAAACGGTACTCTAAACAATTACATCAAGATGGTAATCAAAGACCTAATTTAAACTTAGCTGCACAAGACTTGGGCGATCCAAGTAAACCTAAATCCATTTTATTAGCAACTAATCAGACTCCAAAGAAGGAAAACTTGGTATGAAAATTGGGAATAGTCATCATACCAGTATAATGCAATCGATAAGAAAGCCAATATGGATCATGTTGATGAATGATAGCAACTGAAAGGATGCTGTCATTTCTTTCATACTGGCTTCTATTTAGAAATGAATACAGTATAGCTTTTATTCCATTGACACCTACAGCAGTGTAGTATAGATTGTACAACTACCGTATATTAGAACTCTGCAAGCATCAAATTCCCCATATCAATACATTTCAACCTACGACAGAAATGCTCTTTGCTTTGAGTTCACTTCTAGATACTTTACAGGTCACAGTTCATCAACAGTAAATTAGGGTGATAAGTTAATCGATATCATCAAATGACTTGTTTACGATCAGTACTACTGACCAATGTTAGATTATGAAATGGAAGGTAGCAACTTGATAAGTAGGAAGAAGACTGTATAAATGCTCCGTGATTATAATTATAGAATAGTACAAACATACAGTATAGTACATAATGATAGGATGTATGTGTACAATAGCTCACAAAAGCTAGATACGAAAATGAAACCTTAATATAGAATATTCCATACCTCTCCTATGAAATACCTTAATTAATGACTACGTGCATTAGTATAAACTTTCAGTGAATGAATGCAATACACCTACTTAAGCCTAAACTATGGTAGTAAAAAGTTACGCACTAATACACACAATGTTATAACATTGATATCTATAGTGTAGAGCCATTATTCTCTCACTTGAAATTCTTAACCATGCATACTTTCGCTATCAATCTATTAGTCTGTTCGATTCGAAGATTCATTTCAACGGCAAGTAAGAAAATCGCCTAGTCACACCAG
Source organism: Trichoplax adhaerens (assembly GCF_000150275.1). Lineage (NCBI taxonomy): Eukaryota > Metazoa > Placozoa > Uniplacotomia > Trichoplacea > Trichoplacidae > Trichoplax > Trichoplax adhaerens. The sequence goes on from NW_002060948.1 coordinate 3,714,733, forward strand.
TCGTGCAACGCAGCATGAATGGATTTCCTCATTGATGGATAATTCCCGTAACATAAACGAAGAGGACCCTTGTGAATCAAACTTTAAAGACATTTTAGAATTCCGTAGAGTTAATAGGGAGGAATGTGAATGCGACATTGAAAGAATGCGCGAGCTAGAATTAGGACTGTAAGTCCATAAGCACGCACTATGCAAATCCTACTTCTATCTACCAAAGACTGATTTACTACTATATTATCATAAATTTATAATGAATACTCTACTATAGATTGTACGATCCACATAATAATAATTCATCATTTTCTTCTCAGACTTTGGCTTAATAAATAAATATCTGAAACTCTATCATAGTCGTAAATAACGTAACCTTACTAACGAAAGCCATTATTAACAATTATGCCATACGTAGATCTCAATCAGCCCATTTGCTTCCGCAAGATGACTCATTGCCTAAACGAAGTAAGTATACCAAATTGTTTCAAATCATTATCATAACGAATCACAATTACTCAAGTGAAAAATAATGCAATCCACCACTGAGTAAGACCACATGCATTTGATATCTCGAAAATTTTAATAACACTATTTCACTTGTAATCATTGATCGCAATAGAAATTCATCACTATTACGTCAATGATAGACTTTTTCTAGAGCCAGTCTATATTGATAATGAAGGTTATCACGAAACAGGAACACCCTCATATCTAGATAATATACGGTAAGAACACGTATCAAGCTATATTTTGACTTGCTATTGGACTGTTCATATCTAAGCCAATAAAGCTGTAATACTTGAGTCCTACAGTAGTATTGTATTATGAAATCGAAGGCGATAATCCTACAACTAGTTTATATAATTTAATTGTTTCACAATTAAGTTATTTTTCGTAATTAATTAACTTTCGTGTAGGGTTACATTACGACATTCCATCCTTGAACCACAAGACAAAGTTAAACCACATAGGAGAAACAGCTTCGATCCAAGGGATTCAATGAGTTTATCCCAAGTGAGTAAAAATACTAGCAATAATCCTAAAGAGTAAATGGTAATTTGAATCAACTACTTAAGAGTGGGAATTAACTAACAGATTGACTGACAGCTAGCTCTTCGCTTACAACACACAGCATTGCTTAGCAGGTTGGAAAAGCTCCAAGCTAAATATCACACAATCGTCATCACCGATGGATCTACGCTCTGCTGCAAATCAACCTTTCATAAGAACGGTAATAATCTATCTAATAAAGAGAATGACAACGTATATAAACTAAAATGCATACTACTATAGTATTACTACAAGTGAATCCTTATTGATACCAGCAACCCTTGACACTAAATTGACTTACCAACGTTCTTTATTTTTTCTACCATTACAGCGCATGCAACCAGTACAAAATGAGAAAGCAAGCAAAGTCCCATCGAATAGTACGAAAGATTTAATAGATCGCATGCACGCGATAAACTATACCATGCAGTTATTAGAAAAAGAGCAGCAGTCACTCGGAGATGTATAAATTTGGGTAAATGAACACGGTAAACTATTCACAAAATTATTGCCGCCTCTATAATCGCTCCTCAATAAAAAGTGAAGTGGCAAAGCTATACACGCCTAATTAACTATCGAGAGCTCAATAAGGTTGATAGTAAGTATTACTAATACAGGGAAAATGGCAGCTACTATTAATCCTTAAGTATAACGCAACATACGTATGAAATAGATCCAGGAGTTGTATACTTGGTACAGTATTTATAAAAAGAAATGTGGCAATAACCAAACTAAACCTCTAGTCACTTTCAATCTGTACAGATCTCTTACCATCATGGATGTTATTGTTACATCAATTTTAAACAATTTTGTAATATTGACATTGTATTTATTTTTGGTTCTTCATTATTATCTGATGTGATGATATATTCGATTTCTCAGCTGAACCGGTAACATTGATTATACTATATAAATTAGAGTTACGGAAGTACCGTAAAGAAAAATGCGTTATCGCCATATAAAAGTACTATAAAGCACAATAAATTTTAAATCTTATTACGATAAATCATGTAATCGTAAAAGAACTGAAAACGTTACATTTACCATAAACGTAGTTCGCCTTAAGGCATCATATGAGAGATTTACAAACTTAAAAACAATCACACATGTGAACATATACACCAATTTTTGCAGACCTACTAATGAACTACTACTATACTGTACAATAAGATAGTTGGGCTTAATTAAATCCTTAGAACGATATTCCTGTGTAGGCAACAATGCCTTGCATTATTACCCAACGCCCAAAGAGCCAACCATCTCAGCAATGTTCATCAAATATTACAGTTAGTTTACAGAGAAAAAATTTGTTATTAAATCATCGATATTAACCAACTGCGACTCTACTGCAAATTCGGCACAAAAGCCGTTCGTTGTACATGATATCAATTTATATCCTCACATTTCTTAATACATGTCAAAATGCTTTATAAGCATCTCATTTAAAATCTACATCTACAGTTCTATACTTTAGCAAGTACAAGGTAAAAAGAATGCATACGAACCGCGAATCGCTAAAATTTAACCTATCACTAAAGATTTACGCATATATTGGTGTGTCCTAAAATGTATATGTTCTATACACATAGCCAGTACCTAATATCCAGGAAATAGTGGTCTGCCAGATGGACCCACAATAGTGACATTTGCAGCTATATGAATAATATACAGAACAAGAAAGCTTACACCGACGATAACTAAAATAATTAACAACGCGATTGAACTAGCTTTGAAAGAAATGATAAATCTAGGGGGCCCAGTGAAAGACAATAAAGCAGCACATATTGTCAATGTATAAATAATAGAAAAGAGAGTGTTAATGACGACGATCTGCCCAAATTTCGCCAACAACTGTATCTGAGTAAAGCACAGAGGTATAGTAGCTAAGATAGTTGTCAACGCCGAACTTAATATCGAGGTACCGATATGCGACATGGATGAAGATGTCCGCCACACTCGCAATTCTTTAAGACTCTATTAGGGAGAAAGAAATTAAAATTTTCCTATTAAAACAATAAATCTAACCAAATGACACACAAAATTGTCCTACACTACACTCGGAATACGCATAAAATGGAACACATTTTAAAATGTATTTGCTTTGCGTTAAAGTACACGTAGATCATATTTATCACTGAAGTATTGATGTGAAGACAGTGAATACAATTACTTTCTACCGCAGTTACACTGCCTACTTACTGACGATATAAAAAGTAATACGAAGTATCTACGGGTATAGATATATTAACGTTTAATATTCACCATTTTTTGCGGCAACTTTCTTCCTGCAATAAGATAGCCTTCAACTAAGTGTGCGCAATAGTCAACAGACGTGCCAACTATTATAGATAACGAAACCGCTTCAACCATTCCCAACTGCCATCCAGCAATATAAAATGTGAATGTCACAGAAAAAGCCACGCACGTGATAGTAATCAGGCTTATTAAGGTTAAATAGAAATTACCAGTAAAAAAGGCAACGGAACCAATACATAATGTTAAAGAAAGAACTACACCATAAATAGCTCCACCAACTGCAGTAACCTCAATAAAAACTCTCTGCCAATAAGAACTTGTTTGAAACACTGATTTAACACTATTAGGCATCTTAGGATCCTCTTTAATGCCTTTTATCAAGTTTTCCCATTCCTGATAGTCTGCATTCGAGATAAAAGAGGATTGGCCCATATAAATTTTCTAAATAGATTTAACAATAATCATATTTTAGGTAAACGTTGGACATTAATTATTCGTAACAGCACCTGAAAATAGCTAACGCAAATTTTAACATTTTATTAAATGGGGGATATGCTTACTAATTAAGCATTACCTCATAAAATACAGATAACTTACTGAAATAAAGACCATTGAAAGCCATTTTATTGCAGTTCTATCCTTAGATATCCCAACTATTGCAGCATCTGGCGTATTTGAATCGAAAGAATTAGGCCTAGGTAGCCCACTACAATCCCCTTTTACGTAACCTTCCAACAGTAATAATATGGTGTTAGGGAAACATTTCGCTCCTCCTTGTTTTACCAATTTCTCAGTATTGGCGATCTTTTTGCATATACGACATAGAGCAAATAAAGTTGCTTTCGTTTTTGGTTTAAGATTGCGATAGTCAGTAATACTATCAACAATAGTAAATTTAGGATCATAGATTACGGTTCCCTATAATACAAGCAGTGGTGTAAATAAATTTGCAGGCATATAAACAAGATTACGAACGTAATAACAGCTTATTGCTATCAGCGATACACATCAGTGAATATCAAGCTAGCGGCAATACCTCAGTTTTCTCAGGTCCATTATTCGATGAGACATTAGTGTTGTCGATACCTTTTATTCCAAAAACAATATTAATAATAGCGGTATTATCCATTGCTGGAGGTTGTACAATTGGATTGCAATCTTCTTTACATGGATTTATACTCGGATCATCTGTAGCCACAGTTTTAGCAGTTGATGCGGCAGTTGTCAATGGTGGTGTAGTAATAAACTGATGTGTAGCCTCGGAGCTTGACGATAAAGTTGACACCGGCTTCTTAGTTGTGGTAGTCGTTGGTGTTTTAGTGCTTACGCGAAAGGTTGTAGTCTCCGATAGAGGTGCAGTAACATTAGGCTTTAAAGGTGACGGTGATGAAGAGGACGTCGAGGCTTCTGAAGCAAAAGTTGAAGGCGTTGTACTTTCATGCGTATTATCAATTGTAGAATTACTACTCTGTTGCGAAACAGTAGGAGTTGTAGTTAGTGGCTGTGTAGTGGATGCAAATGTGGTTGGTGTTGGCGTTGTAGTAGGAGAAACAGTAGTAGATACAGTAGTTGGTGGTGGATTAGTAACCACTGGCATTGGTGGTATAAAGATACCAGAACAAGTAAAGCAATCGAGATTCGAATCACTTGTAATGTTGTAACGAATGTTTATCAATGTTTGCAGATTAGTACTTTCGCCAAAGAAAGCAGGTAATCTTGTTGCAGTTCTTAACTGTGTACATACTACAGCTGCTGCAGCAACAAGAATAACTGTAAATATGATAATGCAAGTTTTCTTCGCTTGTATTACTCTTTTGGCAATATAATAATATATAAATCGTTGAATTAATTCAGGTAGGCTATCCAAGCTAGAGACTCCTTCACCTTCATCATTCTCAACGTCACCGTTTTCCGATATCTTTTCCATGATCTTTCTGTAATCTTCCCTTGTGTATGGCCCAATCTCCTTCATTTCACTACCATCAGAAATATCCGGAATTTCAACAATATTTGTTAAACCACTTGAAAGTTCAGTATTGCATTCATTCCTAGTAGGAACATCTCTATAACTAGTATCAGAAAGATGGGCCTCAAGATCCCTTGGAAGGCGGGGTAACCAAGAAGATGCTGACGCTTTACAGCAACGAATTCGACGCATCAGCCAATTAGAAAAACGACTCTCTTTTTCTTCCAAGTATAGTGACCATATACATAATGCAGATGGCATCAGTAAAATATCAATTACCCAACAGGCTATAACCAACAGAGCAGTAAATAAACCGAAGTCGCGCACCGCTGGTATCTATTTATGAAAGTAAAATGAAAATTTGAGGTTATAAAAAAATTATGAAAGTTCCCATAAATCTATAATCACATCATATCTTACCTCAGAAAGTGTATTAGCTGCGAAAGCTACAGCAGTTGTAAAAGAAGTAAACAAGGTAGCTTTGCCTGCCGTGATAACAGTAAAAGATAGCCTTCTACTTAACTCCTTCATGTGAATTGTCTGCCGAAATGTATTTATAAAGACAAAAACATCATCCACTCCAATACCAATGAGAACAAACAAAGAGGTTCCATTTAAAATGCCAATGGTCGGTATACCAGCCAGAACACGATGAATAAAGTAAGCAATTGGAAAACTTAATACAATACTAAGTAACCCGATAACGGTTAAGTAGACAGAAAATGACGTTAAAATGAAGAAGACTATAAAAATCAATCCCAAACTAATTCCAGCCAACTTGATGTCATTAAAAAAAGCACTATTCACTTCGTAATCAAAAATTTGTGGACCACCATAAAGAACGCGGACATTTCTAGTCAAAAAGAGGATGCAAAATGAAATATGAGAATATGTCTATTACAAAACGTAGATTAGCAGTATTACTAATTAAATGAAACTGCACTAAATCGGTTATTATCAAAGACTGTGATGATAAGCTGATTTACCATCATTTAGATCGATTAAAAATTTATATCTGATCGAATTAGAAATACAACAATCTACATTTAAAATTATCTTTATATTCCATAATATCCTTGTGTGCAAGACTGCATAAAACCAGCATCACTGTGACATCATTTACATAACAGATATCTTTGTTAAAAAAAAATTTTTTTTTTGCGCTAACGATAACTGAAATCACATTTTTAGTGACAGCAAGATTCATGCAGTAATAACCGAAAGCGATTATAAGATTAGCTCTATTTCATAAGCAACTACTGTTTATCAAGATTTGCCGCGTAGCCACACCAATATACCATCATTCATCTAATGCTATGACGAAAATCACGAAATACGAGACTATCATAACATCAAAGCCTGAATACCAGAACATTTTGACATCTAATACCGTACTTTACATGCTTCTGCTGCTTGACCTACTGTGCATTAGGTCTAGCCAGTATTACATAGTTGTCGATTAGCTATTGACAATCTTCTGAGATAATGCTTTTCAAAAACGGTATCATATGATTTAATATCGTTAAAGTATTGCTTCCCAGAACTAATTGGCAGCAATAGATAAGTATACCCACACATAAACACTCTTATCAACTTACTCAGTTGACGCCTTGCTTAACATATCGACGTATGTGACAACAAACTTGGTAAATTTTTCACGCTGCTTGTAAAATTGATCATAAGGCCCATTGTAGCCATGTAAAGGTATACCAAAAATAGCCTGAGCACGTAATAATCGGCTGCCATTTTCTTCATTAATATTACTATCGAAATACCAATAAGATTCACGCTTGGATAAGATATAACGTAATGTCCCTGGTATATTCGCCAGTTTATCACCCTGTCCGTCAAATTTTAATCCATGTGGAGTTTGTGATGGAAAAAAATAAGTTGTTAGACTATTTAATGGCATACAATAGTTGATATCCTTCAATCTTTCATTGTTAAAAGACTGATATGAACGCCAACAGAAATTGGTAAAACCAGGGTGATTAATAATCTTTCTTTCAATTCCGCGTATATCGAGTAAACGCTGCGCAGTAAATATATTTTGACCATGATCATCGCCTCCTTGGGCAACATAGACTAAGTCCATAACCCAAATAGCAAAAGACTGAGAGAATTGATCAGAAGGAGCCCTTTCCTTCCTTTTATTATGATGGTATAACTGATTATAATCAAAGGTTCGCTCCAAATCAATCCTTCGACGCTGACGATTCCATGAATTAAAATCGTAGAAGTTCTGCCAATGTTGAGTACTGTTAAGACTCTCTTCAGTGATTGACAAACTTCTCTTCTTCGTATTTGTATTCTCCTTATAAAAATTGGTTGTTGCTACTCTCAAAGCTTCTCTCCGAATGTAGGTAGGATGATTAGTTATTTCAAATGCTTGCAATGAAATTTCAACACGAACAGGATAATATCCCAAGGTAATTGCTAATAAACCGCACGGAATAATGATAGTACACATCATAATGATAGCAGCAACCCATGGTTTAGCATAATTTCGTGTTACTGGATATAAATATTGATAGATGTCCTTTCTCGGTTGAGGTTGGATAGAGTAGGAAGGCATGTTGTCGAGACAGTTTGCTTTTTAAGATAAGAGGTAGTGTCCACTAGTTTTTTGCAGATCGATAACTATAATTTTATCTGTTAATAACGATAATTACGTTAGTTCCTGAACAAAAATCTAAACTTTACGTTAACAAGTATTGCAACCTATATAAGCATTGATTAATTATATATGGAATATTCATTTTTACTGAATAAAATTTAAAATCTATGATCGATAAATAACGATCTTCTACGAAGAATTAAATACTAGAGAAATATTCGATGTTCTACATCTACTACCATTATAAAATCGACGGATACATTTAATTTGTCACGTTTTATTTTACTGGAGCAATCGAAATTTTATATTTTCAATTTGACTATGTATACGCTTATTAAAACCAAAATCGTAATGAAATGCTGTCCATTTGACATCAAAAATAGATTGCGATAGCAGCCACCACAATACTGTACAGTACTTCAATTTATGTCTGGTATGATCAAGCTGCTTAAAACTGTTTCAAACTACTATGTTCATGGTAGCCTTATCCGAAATTAACTTCTTTTGTATGCTTATGCGATAAAAATGGGTATCTCGCATTTTTGCTATCGATACCTTAGTAGTCAATGATAATTTTCCTCCTATAGCAATTAATTAACAGCATACGTAATAATTAAATTCGTTATTTTATCAAATTGTCCACTATAATCTGTACTGACTAATTTCGGATTTTGACCATAATACATCAATCTACATTTTATCTTTCATCATTTTCTAGCTAGCTATTAATTCCTACAATCATTATGAAACTACGGGCGCGGAGGAAAAAATTTAGAACAAAGTTCATTCTTGAATGGCAATTAAGATATCAAAAGTGTACTTTCTTTCCACGCTGTAGCAATAATCATAGCAGAAGCACTGAAATTAGCAAGTTAAAAGGATGATCATATATAGTCCAGTGAGTGCTCATCACTGATCGCGGTTATGGTTATAATTATCAACACAAAAAGGTGTAAAAATGCCGAGGATATCACCATTAACCGACACTACAGTAATAAGTGTGTAGTACTGTATACGCGTATCATAACCGGTGAAGCAAGCACAGCACTGTATTGTAGATTGCTTGAATCTGTTAAGATGAGCAAAATGTACACGTACTTCAAGATTGCAACGATAAGATATTGCGCCGGTAGATTTGTTTATTACTTCGATTTGATCTAAAGTAATTGATGGATATGATAATTATTTGTATAATGATTCTGTGTAATGATAGGTTACTAATTTTATTTCTTGTCATGAGCTCAGCTACACGCACATTGATATACCGTAAACAAATGTTCTGCTCATATCAATAGACCGTTTTATCATCTTTCAGATAAATATTGATTATATAATTATTGGTATCCATATCAAATTTCTACTGCAAATCATTTTTCGAACGTCTCCTTTTACTCCATTACTAGTAATTATAAAATATCATTGTTATTATTTTTAAATGGACTGTAAGCTTGAAAAGTTGATAAACCATTGCATTGTACTTCAAATTCTATTGGACACTATGTCAGTAATCCGCCGAATTCGTATTAATGGCTACGAAAAATTGTGATTTACAGTACGCTGATGACTTTAGCGTTAGAGCATTCAAATCCTTTTTCCTCTTGTTTTGCTATTTTGAACATAATTTTAGAGTATATTAGAAGTAATAGAATATTCATGACCTATAGTCATGTTTATGATTTGCTTATAAAAACAGTGTAGAGAGTGGAGATACAATGAGTTGATGAACTGTGAAATAACTAGGTGAAAATTAAAAATTCCCTTGGTGGTCTTAAGATTCGATTGATCCATCCTGATACGAATTACCGCTGTTCAATCACCCGGTATATTCAAAACACCACGTAAAAGGAAATTAATGATATACAATCATTCAACTGTATTTGATAGCATAGGTAAGTCAATGACAAAATAAAATGAAGCTTCAAGTCATACAGTACGTATTGCCTTCTTAGTCAATGCTGCAAGATGCGAACTAAGTAGATTTTGACCGATTATAAAAATTATTAGCTTTCTATTTACTGTCAATAACACTCATCTCACCGTACCGATTCTACTGTATTTGCTCCACTGGTGAAATCCAATCGATGCAAGAATTGATAGGCCGACGTCAAGAAGTTTCTCTTAACTTCGATTTCATCAGTTTAAGAAGACAACTGAAAGGAATGTAGACTTACTCCACGTTTACCAATTATTTAAAGAAGAATGTCGACAGTAGCATAAAATTGCATGGAAAGCATAGCCCGTGTCGCAAAAGCTGGAATTTGAGCTTGAAAGATTTTTCTATCGAATCAATCAACCTGATCGCTGGTAATGAAAAAATCAATCTGCAATGAATCTCTATTCGATCTTGACTTCAAACTGCAGCTTATCCTACAGTCAAACACAGATCAGTGATTTCAGTGAACGCTTACTGTACGGTATTACCAATAGGTATAGTAGACGCGTAGGCTAAACAAATTAGACGTCTTCAATCAACAAGACAATATCTGTCCATTTTAATACGTATGTCGAGTAAAAGAATAACCAAAATGAAGACTAAGCGCTACCGTCTCCACTGTATAGTCTTATGATTTGAAAACTGGGATAGAATGAATAATAACAACTAGACTAAAATTGGACGGAAAATATCTTTTTATTTCGTCACTTTGGCTTTGGTCATGACAGGTTTCAGTCCATTGAATTTTTGATAAGTTTCAGTGAAAGTGGATGATCTCAGACTCTGCGCTACCGTCTCCACTGTACAGTCTTATGATTTGAAGACTGGGATAAAATGAAAATAACAATTAGACTAAAATTGGATGGAAAATATCTTTTATTTCGTCAATTTGGCTTTGGCCATGACAGATTTCAGTCCATTAAATTTTAGGATAATTTTCAGTGAAAGTTGATGATCTCAGACTCTGCGTGACGCAAATGGGAAAGCAATAATCGCCAAAGAACAAGGAAGCCCTTTTAAGTATGAGTTGACGTACAGTACAGTAGTGAACGCTGTACGTCGACAGTCATTAGTGAGTCACTTCTGACGAGTGACTGCTTTTTGTTTTCCTCAATGACAGAACAATAGACTACTGAGACACGAATGAATAATAATGCACAATGCACGGTATTGTACTGTACATTGTGCAATTGTAGGTACAATGTCGAGTTGAAGAGTGAACGGTGAAGCTGAACAAGTCAACATGTAGTGGTGTGTGACATCTCCACTGTCACGTCCAACTCCAGTCATTCTCCTCAAGCCAAGCGAGGGAAGACACAGGCTGTCAAAATTCTTCGTCCCTCCATCATTCCTTGATGCCTGTCGTGGAGACAACAACGACTGTCCTCAATCAGTATGGCAGTGTATTCTAGAGTTTATTGCAGTCATGACAAGCAGTAACATGGCAATCTATTAGTACACTAAGTTAACAAGCAGATAGTCGTAGTCTTGTAGTGTAGATATTAAAAAGAAAGGATGAATGAATAAATCAATAATTCCATGATAAAAAATTGCCTATGCCCACATTAATAGCATAATGAGAAGGATGACCAAGATTGAGCAAACAAATAAATGATTAATATTCACCGTGTTAAGCCTACGTATCAAATTAAAAATACGAGTATCATACGACAAGCAGAATGAATGATTCAATCCATGGTAATATTTCAACTAGGTTTTGATTAACTGATAACAGTAGTGTAGATGAGCTAGAGTAGATCCGGTTGGAAAACAACGGATGCCGGGTCTGTACATTTACTAATAGTAAGTTGTCAAAAATCACTTATGATAAACCAAGCCCTACGCACTTGATCTTTTACACGTTTTCTGCACTGTAAAATCGAGAAAACGCCATGATTGTAACCTACTACTACTACTATTCCTGTTCAAGACGCAATGACTGAATTCATCATTACCTATTTCATATTTAGAATATGAAGATTTCAGGTAAAATCAGTTTGAATAATTTCCTTATTAAAAGCCCCAAACTCAAAGTTAAAATTCTGTATATTCAGTAGTAATTACTGCAGACAATATACAGTAATGGCATTATTCGCCCTAAGCGTTAATTGCTGTCAAACACCTAGTGCGATTCCTACATGATTTCAACACGTATTCTCAATACTTTCCCTTCATGGAGTCACAGCGGCGTTTTAAACTGTAAATAAAAAATATTATTTCAATTTTAAAAGTCCATGGTACAATGTAAGCGCCATCTTCTAACCTATCCTACTTTTAGCTCCACTGTACAGTACTGTATGCTATTGTAGTAGCAGCCAACAATATCCTGCGACCCCATCCCAAGTAATGTATACTATCTACTTGCACAGCAGTTGTCTAAATGTCTCAACAGAAAACAAAGCATGGCCTTCAAAAAAAATCTCGTACAATGCCGTGCCGGTATCATATGCAAATTAACTTCACAGGATATACTGTCGAACCAAAATACCAAGCAAACGGTTATCCTCGTGTCAACAATCCATGCATGATTTTTACCTTAAGCTAGCCTTTACTTGTTAATGAATTACAGTATGTCAATGAGGTCAACCCTTACCGAAGAATTGCGCCATAATAAATCTTTGTACTATCCATTAGCAATCGACTTGAATTCAACCACAAATAATGCTAACTTATCTACGGCATTATTGATACTGACTTTCCCTAGAATCAGCAGGAGTAGTCTAAAGTACAACATGAGCCATTAATCGCTATAAGTAAGCTAGTAAGTAAATCAATCAACACAAGAAAGTTTAATATCTGCATACTTCATTTCCATAAACTCAACCCTACTGTGATGCTATCAGAGCTGTGCTGAACCAGTTTTAGAAACGATTACCACTACCTAGCAGTACTATTATCATCATATCAGAGGACCCTAGAGTACTTGAATTATCATTAACAGCTGTATCTAAATTTTAGACAGTCATGCAAGTTGTATGCTAATCCTTCTAAATAAAAAGAACAGACTACTGTACAGTATAGTAATGTGTTTAGCATATATATTCCTATAATAATTCTTTATGTAATCTTGCTTTGCACTAGTTTGGCATTCGAATAATATCCATGAAAGAATTTTATAATTACTTTCAAGATAAATCAAATGGTTAACCACTTACGTAGGTGTGTTTCATTGATACAAAGTGATCGTAAATTACCTATCGTATGTAGTGATAATTACCTTCAACTTTAATCAGAATCATAATATATTTAGCCTATACTGTAGTTCAGTCTAAAACAATTGAATCGTAATATCTCTATCAATAGTCAATGCAATGCAATAAAGGTTAGCGAGGCAATTCTGTACATTCCATTTGGAGAACGTTACTAATGCTGAAATTGAAGTTTGCCCTGTCGTAGACCACATTCCAACTAGAATACTACAGTATAATAATACGTACCCACATTCAATATTTAACGAATACGTTATGGAATCAGAAAATTCTCAATAGATGAGCACTATAAGAAGCTGAACTCGAAAAGTTACTGTTACTCGACGAGCCCAATTTCTACACAAATAACTGTCTATTTCAGTATTTGTTGTTAGAAGTAGTAAATAGTACTCTGTTTGCATAGTCTATTAATTATGAATGTTTTGTCGTGGCTTTAGCAAAAATAGGCAGTTATTTACTGTTAATAAAAGTAAAAAAGTTAAGATGATTACTGTACTCGTATATCGATACATACGTGTATGTATACAGTATATATATATGAATATGTAGTAGTGAATGAACATACTTTGATAAAAGATAATTATAATTTACTGTAAGGCCAGTTGCGATATTAATTATACTCGTAGTCTATAATCCAATTGAAATAATTAGAATTAATAGGACTAATAGGATATAAATACTGTATATTATCCAGTGTATAAACTATAGTCAAATCTCTAGCCTCTGGTGAAGTACTGACACTTATCTACACACATATAACGTAGGGTATTACTTTCCGTACGAAGAAAGGCAGTGATTTTAGGCAATGAAGAAAGGATTAAATATGTACTGCACATAGAATATGGATACGATTTTCTAATCATACGCGTGCTAAGTAATGGTGTACTCAATAAAATCATAATAACTGGTATATGAATTATACAGCTCCATAAACTTTACCAAAATGGTCACATAAATCCAGTATCTGGCATAAGATATGCAATGACTTCGAGACAGTACAGCATCTAGTTTTGGATAATTGGATAATAATTTAATTTCTATACCCGTATATAATTTAATATAACGTAAAGATTAGAGATAGTCATTATTATAGCATCAGATATAGGGAAAAAATAATTACATTCCGGTACCAATTTATGGGTAAAAATACCAGCGCGTAAGTCTGCAAGAAGATAATGACCCTGGAATAAAGTGTAGCGAAATAGAGCTTATGAAATATATTTCAATGGTATATCGCCAAGACACATTTTCCAAAGTTTAGCACGGATAGGGAGTTGTACAGTGCAGTTAATGACAAATAATACTATAGTGCCTACTATAAACACTGTTACTATGAGAATATAGCCATGGAACCGGCATTAATACTGCATGAAATATTATTGCACATAGTAATTTTAGGGTCATATGTTCTAACTAAGCTATACTTTGGGCAATAAACTGGTAATATCCTGCTAAATATATCTACTGAACTATAATTTTAGTGGCTAGGTATCAATCATGGTATGCTAAACTACCGGTATATCAGATAGGGTATAACCTAATCTACTAAATACATTAAATTTAATTTAAGCATTGTATGAAATTTCGAGAGCGCTAGAAATCAAGAGAAAATTCCAAGGAATTAACCCTACAATAAAATAAAGTCGATAAGGATGCCAATACGCAAGATCTAATTCTCACTATAATTCAACATAAGAATAAAATTAAATAATGAAGATTGTCATAAGCTATACTAGAATATTGGTGATTCGCTATACCTAAAAAATCAAATATAGTGCAAATTTTCTATCTTCTACTTAACCATAATGCTCTATAATATATTTAAATCAACATTAATGTATATTTTAAGTGTCCGCCTGTAAACTAGGACCCGCTCGTATAAGTGAACGGATGCAATATCAAGTCACAAATAAAAGCAGATTGTATTGCATACATTGCGATAAAATAATTTTAAAATTCATATTGCTTCCTACCAATATTGGTATCAATGTAGCTAGCAAACCCCAAATGCGCCACAGTAGTAATTCATCTCTAATTGAGCCTTCGTCAAAATCACTGTTGCTATGGTTACTATATCATTACCGCCTCCTAAAAACTGGCCGCCATTTAACGGTAAACTGGATCATACAATACCGATTACTATGGATATCATTTGAGTGTTATAATTGTGATAGTAGAATCTGCTATATACAGATGCATTTGGACTGTTATAAACATTAGCCATCCCAGCTGCTGAATCTGGCAAGAACATTCAAAATTTGAACCACTATCAAATAGAGAGAATCTTGGTACTAGTGATTTGGCTTAACAAATAACTTCTAAATATTGGCTGTTATAAACATTAGCCATTCCAGCTGCGAATCTGCCAAGAACATTCAAAAATTGAACCATTATCAAACAGGGAGAATCTTGACACTAGCTGATTTTGCTTATAAAACCACTACTAAATATACCCGTATATTGGAAATACATCCTACGACATGGGTAGACAACATCAATTAGGATGGAGTCCTCTTAACTTATATTAAGAGCCACTACAGCAGTAAATTCAGCCTAAATCTTAGTATTAGTTTATACACAAACAGCACTCAATAATTGATTTGGTGTATGATGTAATTATGTAGAGACTTTGAATCTCAACGATTAGTGCTTAGTAATATAACTGCCAAATTAGATTTGATACCACGACTGCGGTCAAACCTGGATCTAGGAGTCATTCGAAATAAGCCTGAGATTTATACACAATCCAAAAGTAAAAGCAGTACATTTCATTCTTGATAGATAGAATCGTTCGATTGATTCCATCACAAATAAATTTTTTGCAAAACTATATAATAATAGTAGAAAAATTCCTTGTTGTAACTAACCAATCCTTGAGTAATGGATGATAAAAATGATAACAAAGCATGGAAGAGGTATGATCCGCTACATCCGCTTCCCGATAACATCCAGAAAATGGAGAAAGACGAAACGGTATGTCAATATTGTGGCGTAAGTTATCTTATTCATCATGAAATGAAGAAATTACAGGAAGAAGTAGAAAGTCTTAGAAATCAATTAGAATTCTATCAAGGATCGGATGAGCGCGAAAGACAATTAAAATCAGAAATTGAGGATCATAAAAATAGATATAAACAGATTGAAAATCACCTAGAAGAGATTAATCGAAAGTAGGCAAACTTTTGTAGCTTATAAGCATCAATATGCAAATTTTAGATAGCATAACACAGATTGAAACAGACGCAATTTGACTTATTCATAGATAGAATGCTATTATATCAACTGTGAAGTTCTAACTTATATAATTCATATTCTTGCAAAATATAAGCTATGAAACAACACAATCTGAATTAACTTCAAGACAACAACTAGAAACAAAGCTAAAACACTCCAATCGAATATTGCAAAAGAAATTAGATGATTTACTAAAGGAGCATATTGAATTAAAGTAAGATTTGCAAACTGATAATCTCATATTAAATTTTTACAACCTTTCGAAGGTTTTATAATATACAATTTATTAACTCTCATAAAAATTGTTATTCCAATCTCTGATCATATATTATCGAAGAAAAAAGCAACAATCATTGAATTACCATCTAACATTATCGAAAGATAGTATTGCTAAGCAGAAAGAGCAATTGAAACTTCTTAAAGACACAAATAGCCAATGCAATTCAGAAATGAAAACCATGCTACAGTCTGTCAAGCAAGAAATTACCAACTCCGTTTCAGTACTCACTGCAAAATACAGTTGGCAAGAGGAAGAGTTAAAATCAGTGAAGCAGGCTAAGGACGAAATTGATGTAGAAGGCTTAAACAATCAAATCAAGCAACTTCAAATAAAAGTACAACAACTGCGTAAGGTTGAAGGTGATAGCCAGGATCTGAAATTAAAATACAATCGAGCAGAATTAGAAATGCAAGGTACATTATTACAATAAAAGTATTGAATTATCTGAAATTTAAAATTACATTAAGACTTTTATAGTGCGCCATGAGTGAAAATTATAATTAATCAAGTAATTTCTCTAATATTTTACAGCAATGAAAGCAAAATTATCGGACTTTAAAGACCAAATCAATTTAAAAACTAGCCAAGAAGCCCAACTCCAAGAACAGTTAAGGTACAACAATTTCATAGAAAAGTTTGAAAATTAATTTTACATTGAATTTCAAGATATATTTAGCTAGAAAGATTGCTTGCTAAATTGAAATATGATCTTGACGTCTACTTGAATATCAATTCTTTGTAGACTAGAATGTAACTATTTAAGCGCATTATAGAAAATACTCATAACACCGTATAGATCACAGTATTTGCTTTATACGTACTCGCATATGGATTAACTAAGCGATTACTTTTGATAGGCACATAAATCATCTAAATGATGAAATTAAAAGTCAACTGCAAAAGGAAAAGGACAACCTGAAAGATATACGCCAAAAGTAAGATTAAAAGGAAATATACTTATTGTATATCTTTAAGTGGATATTGTTCATGTTACGAATAGATAAGATGAAAATAGTTATGCTGCACTTTTTATATCCATTACCATGTAATCCAAAAATGAATAATCATTATAGACATCTAGAGGAAACCGAGGATATCAGGAGAAAACTTAGTGAAGCTTCGGAAACTATTCAGACTCTGAAGGAACAGAGAGGAGAACACGAAAAGGTCCAATATGAATTTAAATTGAAAGCGTCTCAATCTGAAAAGGAGCATCAGGTTAGTACCATGTAATTTCAAGTATTTACTTTTTGGTTTCGGTTTAAATATAGGCCATAATAATTATGATTTCATTTATAATAATAGTTTTGAATCTTATTTTATATCTATTTTAAATCTCTCTTTCGCAGACTGTACTCGATTTATTAAAGAAAGGAGAAAATGAAGTACAATATCTGACACTTGAAAGGTATTTAAATACCGGTATATGACAAGTCTTTGAAGATTATTGTTTAAGAAAAAGAAGTCATCAAATCTCTATAAAGTTTTAAAATCTAAATAGAAATAGTTTAATTATACTAAGCATTCTTGCAGTAAGCTGAAGCATATAATTACTTAGAGTATATCTCCCAAGGTAGTATTTTATTTCGTCTAGAGAGAAAATGATTCAATCTCATCAAAACCAAATACAGCAATTACGTGAAACCTACTCAGAAAAGTTAAAATTGTCCGAATCATCGATAACTAAGGTAATGAAATATTGATATACTGTAAGAGTGATAGAAGCTGTCATTTATATATAAAAATATTAACATATGATCAAATCAATTTTCCTTAGATGACAGAAAGTCTACAGCAAGAGAAAAATAATTTCCATCAAAAACAAATCGAGTTAGAAAATCGCTTGCAATCTAAATTTCAAGGAGAACTTGAAACCATTGAAAAGTGTCACCAAGAAGCTATTGATAGCTATAAAGATGAAATAAAAACGTTAAAATTAAAGGTATACCTAGACTTATGATAATAATTATGAAACCCAAAGAAATCTATTATACACAATGAAATCTGTTTTAGACAGCGTTATAAATCTATCGGAATTAAAATAGAGTTAACTATTTACGTAATTCATCAAATGATCTCTGATTTTATTTACAAATATATAGCTCGATAGCAAACCTACCTTGGACCCAAAGAAGTATAATGAAGAAGTATCTTTATTAGAGAATTTACTCCAAAAGGAAAAATCAAAAATAGCTTCTGAAAAAGATGCCAATAATGAAGTCATTAAAGATATGGCAGCTGTAGCTGCAAAGCTTAAACGTGAGCTTGACCATGTTAAAGCAGTGGCACAAATTGAATCTGAAAAGCAACAAACAACTATCCAATCACTAACTGATGAGCTCGATGCGATTCAAATTCGATGTCGTAGCCAACAAGAAGATCTTAAGAAAGCAGAGAGCGAGGTACCCAATTTAGTTACAATCATTTCAAGAAAGATTCTTTTTTCACGCATAACTATATCATAGCCCACTCATGAGACTATTACCTCTCAGTAAATGCATTTGACTATTGCAGATTAAATTTTTGCAAGATACTGTTCAACACGAATGTGAAGAGAGATTTGATCTAGCTGAAGCGTTAAGTTCAGCTAGAGTAGAATTGGCAACATTAAAACGAGGATCAAAGATTGGAGCTGCTCGCGATGCTGTTGATCCTTTAACCGATCACGCTTCTTATATTCCAACAAGATCGTCGAAAACTGACTACAACACTGCTGTCAATAATATCACTAAAGCCACTGGTATTGCAGTAGATGATAGTGTAATATATGCCAGGCCACCATCATCATCAAGATCCAATAAAACACCGAGAAGAAATAATCAAAGTAATGTCGATGACGAAAGAAGGCGAATAGCAGATGCAGTTAGACGTCATTCAGCGGAAAACAAGAACGCTAGTGGAAGGCGATTATAAATTGTTTTATAATCATAAATAGAATCTATTTCAACTTATGAATTCATTTGCTTGTGGTTATCTAGCACATTTTCCATAGCTCTATTTACAGTCCGTTTTGAAATTCCTGTAATCGAACTTTTTCGAGCTTAAATTGCAAACTGAATTTATCAAAGATGCCCTCTCTTGTTACATCAAAAAATTCATCGGTAGTACAATTAATAGAAAATAGAAAATGGGCATAAACAGATTCATAAACTAAACAAGATTGAGAAAACTATGCTCTACCAATTGCTATTACTTTGCTTCAACTATGCATATATATCTACTGTATTTACTTGTTAGAAATCTGTATTTTCAACCTTAAATTTATCATGAACTTACATGTACAGGATTATATTTTATTTTGGTTTTATACTTATGATACTTTGTATTATAGAAATTTGAAAATAATCCCCAATTCTACGTACACAGTAATTATTTTATCCTATTCGTAGTATAATAAATAAAAGGAAAGTTACTATCAAGGCTGTATGAACATCCAAAAGTGCTAAAACTTTCATATATTGCAAATGGAGTACACCTTTTTTATCTAAGCTTAATAATAATGATACTGATATCAAACTATTTTATGGCTTATGTAGAAGCAGAAAGTATTTTCATCAATGCTATCATATCAGATATCTACGGCATCTACTAAAATGGAACCCTACCAAGTCACTATAATCTTGATCTCAAGAGAATTGCGATCAATATCCTACCAGATATCAATTCTACCACAATATAGAGTATTATTCAATGATGGCTATTGGTCTTTATAATGTGGTAACCGCCAAGTTATTCTATACACTTTCTGGCAACGATAATTAAGCATAAAGTTTATACACCTGTTCCATCGCGATATTACTCATAATCCTTATATTTGGAATACGTGCATTGAAGACAGTCTATTTACCCGCAATTAGTATATATTATCATAAAGCTACTTATATTAATATACTGTATAATTTACTGATTATACGTGGATTGTGTCTAGCTTCGTTATAGGTTTAACGCTTAATCGTGCAAAATACTCCTTTTACGTTAGCTTGAGCAACAATTTAGTCGAAGGAAGTACGTTGTGCACCGAAAATGAACAACAGATATAAATTGCTCATTTTGTTGCATCATTTCTTACGTTGATTTAATAGCTAGCCATTCTTTCCTGTACTAGTCAATTTTCTTATCATTGAAAATTAATCCATTACTATCCAAACTAATCCATTAGAAAGGACACTTTATTTTACATGAAGACAGTTTACTGATAGGCCAGCGATCGATTGTCGTCTAATTTCTAATGGTAATTGCACTGCCGATCGATAGAAAAGAATTCTTCTTTATCCAGGATACTTTAATAGAAGGTACACTGAAGTTTTATCCCGCTAGAATAGATACTTTACTTTACCCAAAATATTAGCAAGAATTGTTTACTCGATTCTATTTACGATAATAGGAATTTAATTTACTGTTACGGTACATGAGTAAACTTTTTCAGCATAAACTGTAAACACATTTTACTTTTTCTCTCTATTCTAAGCAAATATTGATTTAAAATTCTATATGTCCTAATACCTATGATCGACATTTATCGTGCCAATCGAACATTGCTTACCAGCAAGTCACTGTAGCTGGTAGCAATCGATTTCATGTTGATAATATAGGATGCAATGATGCTTTGGAGATTCTATATCTAGTCAATGCATTGCTAATGATATTTACTTATTCCATCTCTTTGATCCTATTTCTTCCGAGTAATAAATTTCGGCAATTCTCGATTGGCTAGATCGAATACTCATTGTAAAGAGAGCAACTTTTTCTTTCCCTGACCCCTAATGCGTGGATCGATCAAGAAAAAATTGGGAGATATTTTATATGTATTAAAGTAATCACCGATGAGAATAACTTGTTCCTCATCTTAGTGGAGAAATTCTGTATTGATCAAAATGGAACTTTAAACACTATTCTTTACAATTCTTCTGCTTAACAAGCATGAAGAAATACAAGATATCGATTATGAGTAAAAGTGCATTGATAAAACTACGGACTAGTTATAACTTGACAATAACTGTAGTATAATAAAGACTCGACAATTTTCACTGCATTACTTTAAAAATGCCGCCGATAGGATTTTAATTTTTTATAAAAGAGAAGATGCAATTTATTGATTTAATTGGTAGTGACCGCAATGATGCTCTGGTTTTCAATACCACTCTCCATCTTTAACAAGGCCATCGATCTAAAATATTAGTCGAACATCCTGCTCATGATGCTTTGCAACTGCGCTATTATTGCAGTATTTTGCTACTACTGCATTCGAAATCAAGTACCAACATTAAATTATTTGAAGGGAGCCTTCATGTTGATGCCATTAAAAATAATGAAATTCTAACTGAAGAAATGTAAATAAATAAAATCAACTAAAATAGTACAGACATCGGAAGATATTAAAAGCTGCTTCCGCAATATCATGTCCTCTAGGAATTATAAAATGATTCTATTTAATTAATATAAGAGAGGTATCGGAAGATAATGCATTTTCAAAAAGTGATTCTACAGCATCACACCATTAATGAGTTATAATATCGTATTATTATTTACCGTATAAGGCAAGATTAAATATTATAAGGAAAAAGTTTAGTAATACTGTACAGTAGTTCCGAAAAGTATTTTTCTAGCGGTTACATAAATGTGATCTGAGACCCACATTAAATATTTATATAAGCTGCTTTACAATTGCAATCAGCTTTTCATCTTAAATAATATTGTCTTTTAGTCATGATCTCAATCTTAGAAATAACATCGTAACTTCCGTATGGATATTTATTAAATAATGATGGCTTAAGATAGGTGAGAAAATCCACCCTTGAAAAATAAATCATAAGATTTTGTCGGCGGACTAATAAATAGCTTTCTCCGGCGCATATTAATTATTAGAGATACTAGTAAATATCCCGATCAAATATTTGAACGGGCGCATATTCCACATCAAGCAACATATTAAAAAAAAATTTATAGCTAGATTATCTTACTGTATATGCTTTCTATATTTAATATAAAATCAAAAACTATACATTTTAATTTTGCAACGATCCTTTTTTCCTTGCTTTATATACAGATTAATCGGCGTAGTACGTAGTAAGATAATTTCTTTTCGAAGGAATTACTTCCAAATTATAGGAAATATCTTTAATAAAACTCAAAATGAGTTATAAGACTAAAGCACTCCTCTAAGGATATATCCTGGTATTTATATCGGCATTTGCAGCTAATTAGTTATATCGGCTAATTGATCGCTAATAGTGGTCATAATATTTATATGCAAAACATCATCAATATCATAGACTCTCAGAAATCTTAGCGCCTTAAATCTAAATTTTCACGGAAAATCTAGAGCAATACACTCTAAACCTTCAGAAAGGATTATAGTCTACTGTATATTATAATTGCAACTGTGACTACATCCCCAAATTTATTGACAATTTAGACTGCAAATAATAATAATTTACTGATCATAAATGAGCGCCCACCTTACTCTAATGGAAATCTTAATTAATCTGTACTATTTCCATTATTGATTAATCTCTTCTCACGCCTGGTTGAGAAGACTGAATTAATAATCGAAATACATTATTAACTGGTGTTTTAGTAATTATAAAAATTATATCGATGAAGGCTAGTAGACTATAATTGATTTAAATTAATCAACCATGTGGTGCCGATGCATGATTCCAATAAGTTAAACCAGACAATGTCTAAATATAATTGCATTTACAAGCGTCTATGTTTTCTTGACCACAATTTTAATTTAAAAGTTAAAAAAATGTAGAAAATTTTAATTTTTGGTTCAGTCTCAATCCTTGGTTCCTAGGATATTATTTGATTCCATCTTCGTATCTATCTCAGTTTTTAAGGTCATTTTGTCTTCTCAGTCTTATTCAATATAACCTTTATTCTTAAGGCTAAATTTCAATTCCTCCTTCGTATTTAAAAATAAAATATGAATTAATAATTAAAATTGATCAAGAATGAAGATCATGTCTATCTCAGTTTTTACACCATTGTTACTCAATTAGCAACCAAACTAATAATAATACTTTCTTCTGAGGACTCAATTTTGATTCCTTCTTCATATTTGGAAAATAGGGTAACCATTAATAATTAACATTAATCAGAAAATAGATCATCGCAGCTTTTCCGCGCTATTTTTACTCTTCTACTTATTTATGCTGCTGAGATAAAGATAATTGAATAACGTAAAGAAAGGGACAATTTATCGACGTACGAGTATTATCTAAAACAGTTATCCCGTCAAGGAATAGCAACAATTTGGCTCACCCAACTATTATTATAATCCATCGATTTATAGTCACATATTGACATTAATTTGATTTTACTTGTATCTGCTATGTTAAATGAATTATAAGAACTTTATTATTTCCTAAATTGAAAATTGAATACATATACAATCATAGTAGCGTAGTAGTAGAGTATATGCAAATTGCATAGATAATAGAAATAATCGACGTATTCCACTTAATTAATTCTATCTTCAAGTTCGGGTTAAATTCATAATTAGGCAGTTGGCCCAGTGGGCCAATAATGTTTGTATAAATTGAAATAATAAAGTATTATCAAAGATATTGTAGCCATCCTATAATTTTCATTAATTTACTATCGCATGTTTCGAGATATTATATGGATAACAATGATTAACAGCAGTCATGATAATGTCCAGGGCTATATTGACATTTGTCCGATGGAAATGAACTGAACACCATCTTAACCATTCTTGATAGAATGTTATTGGCGTTAAGGAAGAGGAACACTTTACCCCTCTATATGTATTGCCCTAAGTCCTATTCCTGGAAAGACATTTTAACACCAGGTGCTGCAGCTGTTTTTTTCGACAATCTATTCATGGTTGATTTAAGTAGATTGTCAATATTTTTTTAACTCAATACAACTTTATTGATTATTTTATCTCTCTGTTAATATCATAAGAAACAATATTAAAAAGAATCAATTTGATTAGTAGTGTCCGCACCATAGCAGCAATATATTTAAAAATAAAAAAATAGCAAGTATAATGCTAATCGAGAACTCGGTATCGAATTAGTCATGTTATCCTTTGGTAGCTAATTTTAATTTAAAATTACAAAAGGAAACCAATGTAAAACTCTGTATGTAGCTTTTATCAAGTTTTATATTATAATAAAAAATGTATTTAAATATGCTCGTCTGCATAAGCTTTAAGTTTCTCAACCTTTTTATTAGTGCATATATTGTAAAGTAGGTCTTTAAATAAAGATATAATAATAATCATGATAAAATAGTGGAAGTTGAATTTGGTATCATATCGTTAATTAATTTTTTCTTTTGCAACTACCTCCAAGGTCATTTTAGAATTGGCTTGCTAAAGCAAACGAATGGCGAGTCTATGTTTGCAAGTTTTAGTTGAAATTTAATTTTATAAAATACCGATGTAGTGGTAAGCAAAAGTGTGAGATTCGAATATCTCAAGCTATGCCAACAAATATTTTATATATTAAACAAATACTTTATATACTACAATTCTGTTAGTTCTTTAATTGGGATACAATAATGGCTATGATAGGACAATATGAAGCAGAATAGATACAAGATATTTTTATTACTTGGAGATGTAAAAGAGCTGAGATAGCGGGAATATTAGGTCTTCAAAGGGATACAATGATAATTATAAAGCAGAACAATTCAGTATCGTATCAGTAATTTTTCCTTTTATAAGTACGTGCAATATCATTTTAAAATAAGTAAAGCAAATAAATAGCAATGGAAATAGATATTATGTTTATTAGGTCTTTAACGGGATATAATGATAATGATGAAGCAGAATTCCGTATCATATCAATATTTTTTCCTTTTACAGTTACGCCCAATGTCATTTTAAAATTAGTAAAGCAAATAAATAGAAATTTATGTCTGCAATGTTATTCTCGAGATTTAATATTATAAAATATCGCTACAGCTATACGTATAAGTATACAAAATTTTCTTAATTTCCATCTACATCTACATATACCTAAACTACTTGAAATTAAACTTAAATAATATGTCTAGTAGCTTTCATTTATCGAAAACGATATAACTCTATTGATGTGGTAGCAATGAATTCTAATTTCCGGTATTAACCTTTTAATAGAGTAGCACGAGGTATAAACAAAATAGAACATAGTCATGTAGCTCATAGATAGAAAGGGAAAAATCGACGCCTTGGAAAGTCTCTTTCTATTTGTATAACACTTATAACGGTATCCATTAGACAAGTACAGGCATGAAATAAAATTTTTCTAGTATTTTCCTAGAACACTTGAATAGCTCTTAACGAATAGAATTATTGCATCGGAATGGATAGAATCTTGCTATTCATTGGTATAAAAGCAGCTATACCTAAATTTAGAGCATCATGACGCAAGTATATAACGACGTTAATTGGACAAGCGTGACGTAAGCTAAAAAATTTTTCAACCATTTCTGAACACTATGAATATCTAACGATTTGCTGATGATTGATTTGTAGAAACAGTAATCTTGACACTGGAAAAGACTGCCATTTCAGTAAGTAGAATTTATTGGTATATTCATAATGTACGCTGAACAAATTTTAGAGTATAACTAGATCGACGAATCATCCATTGGCTAACGGTAGGGTTCATTTCTAATACCTCAAAATAACTGAAATTTATTCACAATACTCATAATCTAAACTACTCCTCCCTGCTATTAATTAATCATCTTCTAGTGAATGTAAGCCGGTAAAGTTGATTTTGTTATTATCAAAAGTGTAGAAAAGATTCCTTTTTTTTACTTTTTTCCCTTCTCACAAGCAACCTTTACTTTTCTAACACCTTCCTACTCAAAATTAACGTTCCGATCAATTCCAGTTTATTCTCATATGTGATTGGTATCTTTTGGCAATAGCAATGTTGACGCATTTGTATATCTATCATAATGGATATGATATATAGTTAAATCCAAGGCTAACGGACGCTTTATTGTGCTAATGGTTGATGAAAACCATCTGTTATGTCCTATTATATAATATTATGAACAATCTACGTGTAGCCTAGTGACGATGAGTCTGTTTCCAAGTTGGACAGCTTTATCTCCATGCTTAGAAAAAATTGCTTTAGCTTAATGATGATCAGATGATGCAGAATTTCATTTTGGAGCTTCTTATATGCTTACAAAATTCTATAGGATAATTTGGTTACAATAGATCCATTTAGATATTAGCACGATAATCACAATACGATTCAAAGTTTTATCTTGTAGCTAATTATATACTTAGAAAAATTCTGCGGGATTACTTAGTTACGATAGGTCGATTTAGATATTGGCTTGATTATAATCATCATAATATGATTCAAAGTTTCATATTGTAGCTTGTTATATGATAGTAAAAAATTCTACTGTATGACTTAATAATATCAGATCGATTTAGGTATTAACTTGATCATCATATGACTCAAGTTTCACTTTGTAGCTAATTATTTGGTTATAAGAAATTTCGATTGTATAACTTGATTAAGATAGGTCGATATAGACTTTAGCTTGATTATCATTATATAATTTAAAATTTCGTTATATAGCTTATTATATGCTTATAAGAAGTTCTACGGGATAACTTAGTTCGATAAGTCGATTTGGATATCAGATTGATCATCTTAATACGATTCAAAGCTTTATTTTGTAGCTTGTTATATGCTTATAAAGAATTCTGCCGGAGGGACAGTAATTAGGAGGGGAACAGAAATTGATTAACTGTCTGTAAATACTACGATACTGTAAGACAATTATGAAGAGAAAATAGATTTCGATATTTTTCCTTTTCATCCTATTTAGCTGATTGATATTTCTGGTTAACTTGACGGACAGCGTTAAATCAATTTTTGTTGAAGGGATAGTAGTTATGAGGGAAAGAAAATTAAACTAATGTCTGTAGGTAGTATGATTTTGAGGCAAAAATATATTTCGCTGTATCTCTTTTTTGGTCATATTGAATTTGTTATTCCTTTTCCAACTTGATGATAGTATTCCCAAGCTATTCCAACAGATCTGCATACTTGTAGAGATCGTCCCTTCATGGTAGAATCAGATATGACTCCTTGAATTATTTATAACTATCCTATAAGCGATTCCAATCGATCTGTGTCGTAGTAATCCCTCAATATACTCTATTATAATAGTATCAACATGACTCATGAAATCTTCTGTAACTATCCCATAAGCGATTCCAATCGATCTGTGTCATAGTTATCCCTCAAGGTAGAAACAACATGACTCATGAAATTTTTTACCAATATTTAACAAACAATTCCAATAGATTGGTATCGGCGTAGTCTTATAATAGTAGAATTTAGGCATTATTCATGGAATCCCAAATCTTTCGTAAACTATTCCTACGGATTAAATTACCTATACAAGTTTGTGTGTTATAATTCTTTTTATTTCATAACTAAAGATGACTAATTTAATTAGTCATTATTATTAAACCATTTTTCTTAATCAGTCGAAAATATAACAGCCTACTTCCTATAAATGATTCAAAATTTTTTATTTCATTTTCCATTAATAATAAAAAAGGGGGTAAATAATATCAGTTACTCTTTGACCAAGACCAATATTAATAAATATTATGCAAACGATGTAGACTGTAATAATATCTTAATTAAACGATGACATGGTGTACCTAACGGCCTAGCTAGCATCAATCATGCTCAAGAAGGGATACTATTAGAAACGAAGTGAATTTTAAATTAAAATAGTATCACTAAAGTGTAGCAAAAAAATGGCTAAAAGAAAATAAAGAGGTGAATAAAATGGGCTCTGTCTTGTTACTAACCTATCAATTCCGGTAGTAGTAGTAGTTGATGCAATCTTGGCTATCTGATTTCATCTACAACTCCCTCTGGAGGCGTACTAATTGATTTTTTCCTTTCCATGTCGGCACATTATTTTATAATGATACATATTACCTTTGAACTCTCTATATTAAGTTACAGCAATTCACCAATATCCTTCACCAGAACGAAAATCTTATCCGCTGTTGGCTTAATAGGATTAATATTTGATTTTATTTCTCAACTCTTTGAATTCTAGGTTCGTTAGCAATTGCTAAAGAGATTTTATTCTCTTACCAGCCATAACTTGAATAGGACAATAAAGATATTTTAATCTTCGTTTGCTATAGCCTATCTATTTCTATGTTAGCACCTAGTCGATATTCAAGTTACAATATGCATCATTCTATGGACTTTCTCCAATCCAATGATAAATTCATTTCCAATAGCATAATTTCCATTTCATTCTATTCTCCTGTCCTTTACTATATTCTGTTGAGTTGATAGAATAGGAATACAGTTCTATTCCATTTTTCCGACATAAATTATGAAAGGCGTAGAAATTAACTGATTAAAATTGTACTACTGACTCTACTCCTTAACTTTTTCATATTTCTAATTGGATAGAACATAATTCTATTTGAAGCTTTTAATGAAAATTTAAATATCTCAAAAAATTTTTAAAGTAGATCCAATATCATCATATGTCCTATTCTAATCTGTATGATATTGGCGAATAAAACTCTTAAATGAAAACTAACTCAATACAAGATAGACTGCTGCTTCTATTCTAATTCATGAAGGAATAATATACTGAAATAAAAATAGTTCATGACTTAGCTAAGCAAATAGATGGAAAAAAATACGATCTCGATCTGTGTGACATGACTACTAGAGCTATTAAAATAAAATAATGGCTTTGCACAATACAAAATGGATAGCCACTTTATTGATTTAGAAATTATAGATTGAAATGGCAAAGGGTAAAACCTAGTCAATCATCGATATAAAAAAGGAAGATGGTATTCTAGTC
Organism: Trichoplax adhaerens; assembly: GCF_000150275.1. Taxonomy (NCBI): domain Eukaryota; kingdom Metazoa; phylum Placozoa; class Uniplacotomia; order Trichoplacea; family Trichoplacidae; genus Trichoplax; species Trichoplax adhaerens. The sequence continues at coordinate 3,744,118 of NW_002060948.1, forward strand.
TATTCTCTTATGAGCTCCAAGGATAAAACGAATCCATTCGTAATACCTAGATTAATCTAACAAGAGATTGCATTTTACTCGCATTCCCTACGAGTGAAAGAAGAAATAAAAGCAATATTAACTAGCAGGCATTTCTAATGAAGTACAATGAAGGAAAAACAGGATTCTTGGTGACCAAGATTTGATTGATGGGTATAAAAGTTCATCACCTTTTCCTTCCAATCGATGAGAACAGTAGGTATTCTGAATGATTGAATACGCTAGAAATAGATGGACTGAGAAAACTGACAGACTCCCTTGGTAAAATTCATGTATAATTCATTAATTTTTTGAAGTAACTAGCCAATTTCCCTTCATTACTTGATAATGAAAATAGCTGTACTATTGATTTGTTAGGTTATAGAATAATTGCTACATATTCAAGGGTAAATCGGTGATAATAGTCGAGACGAAGATAAAAATAACCAACATTGTATTATTATTCAAGGATATCAATATTGTCTGATTCTATCAAATAGGCGTCAATAAAAATTTAAGAATAAAATGGAAGTATACGGACATCTTTACTGATCTAATTCTTTCAAAGGATGACAATGATTTTTACTTTAGGATTCATTGATAATGAAATTGTATTCAACAAGATAAAATAGAAATGGCAACATCAATCGATTTGAATGAAAATCCCATAAATAGAGATGGCGCAGCCCATACTCTTATGATCTATAGATGAAATAAAGAAAAGTGGTGCAAGTTATTGTTACATTGGATCTATTTACTTGATCCAATAAGGAGTTGTTGAAAAAGGTATTCATAGCATTCCTTGAGTAATTAAAAAGTGGGCAGATGATTGCAATCTTGTCATACAACTTGATTAATCATGACGGTAACATCCCTTGCTCTTCTCTAACCCAGTTGAACAAACATCGAACATCGAAAAGTGGAAAAGAAGAAGAAAAAGGTAATTTTCTAGAGAATACTCAATTCGCCAAGGCATTTAGCCACCGTTAAGCTTCCATTTTTGCATGCTTTTGCAAGGATATTCGTCTTGATCAGTTCTTTCCTCCAGGACAACTTGGGGTCCCTTTTCTTTTAATTTATGCTTAAACTACAAATTTTTTATGCTATTTTGGTTCGAAGAGGAGTTCTATAGCATAGAAGAGAGTGAATTTACAATTAGTAAATATCTTCTTTCATCCTGCTATCATTAACTAACCACGGTATGCTCGATCCACCATGACATTTAGCTATTGTCAAGCTCCATTTTGCTTGCTTTTGTAAGGATATTCGTCTTTATCAGCCCTTTTCTACAGGATAACTTAGAGTTGCTTTTATTTCAATTCGTGCTTTAAATCAAAAATTTTTCCTACTTCGGTTTGAAAGGAGTTCCATGGCATGAAAGAGAGCGAATTTGCAAGTCGTGAACATCTTGTTTTATTATTTTAAATGGGCATGGAATATAGACAGTTTCAAAATGACATAACCAAAGCGGATAAATAACTTCGCCAATGAATGTAGTAATCTTATACAAAAATTAATAATAGCTTAAAATTTTTTTCCATTACTGTTTATTCTAATCTTCAATAGCATCGAAGAATTATTCTTTACTTGTAATAATAATTGCTAATATCGATCGTGGTGCTTAGTAATCCATTTACTTACTGATCGGGTTTGTACGGCTGAAAATGAACCCCATATAATTTTAAAACAGCTTATTGCTCCTTGAATTTTACCACAAATCAGATCCAACATCAACGCGTTATTCACTGATATTAAAAAAAAGTTGTCTAATATTGTAAATAACGTTTCCTTAGCGGTAATTTCTATTTGTATATCGAAATTCTTACTGCTTCTACATCCCTAGCCCAGATCAAATCGGGGAAAAAAATGTCCAGCTCTACAGGTTAATCGATAGCAAATCTACTACTTCTACTTCTACATCCCTAGCCCAAATCGGAAAAAATATCTAGCTCTACAGGTTAATCGATAGCAATCGCTTCATTTAATCCACTTTCCGTGTTTTCAATTTTTCATTTGAACAGCAATCAATTTGTTTTTCCTCTTATTTGTTGATTACATCCAATCGGTGCTATTTAGATACCATAATGGCAATTATTTAAACTTAATTAGCAATATTAATCAGCAGGCGATGGAAACGATCAACGATGGTTACTATTTTCTCCATCTACCCTAGGCAAATTAATCATTCTAGTTTTATGAGGATAGACATACAGTTAATCTTGATTTTCTTTTCTCCATCTTTGAACTGATTAAGAATGCAATTTTAATTTTCACTAATTAGGTCATTAGCTCAGCATAATTAGCCTGGAAACTTTCAATTTTCAACCATAATTTAGCGTACAATTCAATTCTTTCTGCGCAAACTGAATGTTTCTTTCTATTTTTATTATGATGACATTAGCAACGTTGCATCTGTCATCGTTGCGCCATCCTATTCGATCATTAAGGCATATGGGAAAGTGCAGAGGAAACACCTATTAAAATTAACGACATATCAAGCAACGATTGTTGCGACATTAGTCCTGTCTAGTGCATAAAAGTGAAAAAAAGCGTGTCGCTATATCTTGGGATATCGTTAAGGAAGCTGCTGACGGCCATCGTAGTACAAAAGTAATTATTTCCAATTCGAGTCTGACGTTGCTAGTCCTTTCTAGATCATTAGAATCGCCGTCTCGATTGGAATTTAGTCTTACCGTCCTTGACTATCGTTGGCTTTAATTGAACGGGTTTCATCGTTGATTGAAAGATTGAATAGGCTCAAGGTGCCATTTCTGATCCTCAAAGTAAAGATTTGTTTGGAGAAGAAACCTTTAGGTTATTGTATTGATATCCGTAGATTGCATAAAAATCATCCGCAAAAAAAAATCATTATAAGCTCTTCTTTCCTTCAGGTATTACCTAAGGGTAGTTTAATTAGTCTTAAGATTTATATCGATCTTGAGACAGAGTATTAAATCATCGGTAACAAGAATCATCGTAAGCTCTTCTTTCCTTCAAGTATTACCCAAGGGTAGCTTAATTTATCCCAAGATTTTTTATTCATCTTATATGAGTAGCAAATCATCCGCAAAAAAGTGGCCATAAGCTCTCCGTTCCAAGACTTTTCATTATCTTAGACAGAGTAGCTATCATCAGCAGAAATAAAACCGCTATAAGCTCTCCATTTCTTCCAGTATTATCCAAGGATAGTCTACTTTATCCTTAGACATTTCATCCACCTTAGACCGAGTAGCTTCGACTACGGCGAGCGTCCAGGCGATTGAAATGGAATCCTGTTTAAAGAACGGTGAAATATTGTCATAAAAGTTTCATCTTCCACGGTTCCCCATAAATCATCGGATTAAATCCAATACAAGCAAGAATTAATATTCAAAATCGAGGGTACGTTGAACAGTAGGCAGCATCGCTAAAGGTGATAATTCTATCCCTACGTTCAACGTATGACAATATAAAATGTGCTAATTTATTTGGCAGATGGCGTGTTTATTATTAAAAAGGAGCAGTGAAGCAAAATCGATTTCCTACAATACCACTAGCTTAGCCATTATTCTTATCTAGTTTTGTCTAGAATAGTAAAGAAAATCCATTTTCTACTTTCCTATTATAAACTGCTAGCATAGCCATTATTCCTATCCAGCGCTGATTCATAAGCTCAGTTTTATAACAGCGGAGCAAAATCCATTTTGTGCTTTTCTATAATTTTGCTCGCTTAGCCATTATTCTATCCAGTTATGTGTTAAAACAGCAAAGCAAAATTCCTCTTTTGCTTACCCATAATATTACTCTCTTAGTCACTATTCCTATCTTATTCTGCTATACTGAGGTATAATTAGTATTCAGCATTCCATCAACCATTATTCTTGTCCAGTTCTGTTTTATAACAGCAAAGCCATATTCATTATTTGCCTTTTTAGAATATAAATAGCATAGCCAGTATTCCTATCTAGCTCTGTTTGATAACAGTGAAGAAAAATCCACTGTTTAATTTCTTCAGAATACGACGAGTATAACTATTATTCCTATTTAGCCTTATTTGATCAATTCTGCTTTATAACGGTAAAGAAAGATCCATTTCCTAATTTCTTAGAATACGATGTGCATAGCTATTATTTCTCATCCAGTTCTGTTTTACAACAGTAAAGTAAAATTGATTTTTTTACCTTTCTAGAATACTACAAGCATAGCCATTCTTCTAACCCCGTTCTGATCATCGGTTGCTAATAACTACCATTGCATGATTCTACTTCTTTTCATCACTGATTGCGATCTTGGAGCTACCATTAATTCTTCACTGACGCCATGGCAAGTATATTGACTAATGAATCTTCGACATTCATGCCTACTATCGCCAATAATCGAACCAGGCCAGCGCCAGCCTACGTTCTTGATCCTTATTTAATTATTATGACTAGTGTTGGAATTTCTATTATTATTGTCAATACAGCATTTCTGATGATTATCCTTCTCTATCGCCAACTACGTACTACTCCTAACGTTATTATGTGTAGCATGTCGGTGTCCAGCATTTTGTTCGCTCTCATTTACTTAATTCCTCGCTACTTTCCGGCCAGTGTCGACTTAATATGCAAGTTATTACCTTTTATCGGCCTATCATTAGCTTTAATCATTAATCTACATCAATGTGTTATTAGCTGCCATCGTTATATGGCTGTCGCCAATCCACTTACTCATCGTCGCCATATGACCAAACGTCATATTGCTATTATATTAGTTTTAGTTTGGTTATTGCCATTTATCTCTAGCTCTATACCAGCCATATTTTATCAACCTCTTAATGAGGGTTTTTGCAGAGTGTTCGGTTATGATGCAACGCCTAAACTTATCTTTTATAGCTCCATGTACACCATCTTTTTCTACTTGCCCTTATCTATCATTTTGTTCGGCTATATTTATATCCATATTACAGCTTTGATACTACCCAAAGATAGAAAGTTATTGAAACGAGGCTGTTGGAAATATCGTATTCATCGCCATCGTCGTGTCTTAATCCATACAGCAATTATTATTGAATTGCATGCACTATGTTGGGTACCATTTATTACCGTTACTATTGCTTGGTATGGTGGCTTTACTATACCTAATTTTCGTGTCTTAGCCGAGGTTTTGCGCAATATTGCATTAAGCTATCCAGTGATCAACCCTTTGGTCTATGCTTATTGTACATCTGGTATTCGTCGACGTATTTTAAATTTAATAGGTTACGAGAGCGCAAAGAGACCGTCTACCTTACGATCAACGGGTTTAGAATCCTCGTTAGCCTCTGGAGTAATGGGCTAAAGTCTTATTTAAATATACTTTGATTTCATCAAGCACGAAATTGGATCTCATTATACACGATATTTTCTACTACTACTGGACTGAATATCGCTCATGAAAAGGAATCATAGCTCATACAAAGTTATGGATTGAACTCGTTGGGATAATTATACACTTTGTAGCCGATTCCTAAAAATAAATAAAATAAGAAATGAATAAAAATCAGTATTTTGCACTTATAGCTATCAAGTTAATCATATCAAAATGTTAACAACTATATTCGTTCTTTCTTAAAAGTGATCTATTCCATTACTGTTAAACGTTACAAACTATTTATTTACCCTTTAGTGGATTGCCTTCTGTCTAGAGTTCCAATGGATGAAAATCTTAACGAAAATGTTCAATTGTGTATTCTATTGCTAATGGAGAAAGTGAATCTTTTAACGAATATTCGAGATTGGCGTCCTATCATCACTTTAACAAATTGATGGATTAATTTCAATTGCTTAATTATTTGATTGTTACGACTACTGCAGTACCTACTACACTATTAATTCAAGATAATCTTTAATCTATCGTACGATATAATTGATACTAAATGAAACTAAGAACAGTTTCAGTCCGATTTTACTATCAAAATAGTTAATAAAATGCTTTATTGATAGATATATCTTGCTGGAAGATAGAGCTGATGATAGTACTGCATTAAACGACATTGACAATCTTCTATTAATACTATAATCTGATTGAGGTATCCGTTAATTATTATTACTTTAAATTAAAATGGTGATGATTCAATAGAAGCAATTTACAGTTCTATACTTTATTATTCAGCATAATTTCAACGTTTTGTATGCTATTAGTAAAGAATCGTTAGATCACGAAATACCCCTTCAAATTAGAATAAATTGTAGGCTGCGATTGAGCGTTTAAAAATTAAAACTGAAATTATTATGTTTCGTTAGTATAACTACTCAGAAAATTTGATCATAATTTATTACCAGCTATCGTATGGCGATCTATGTCGCCGTAAAAATCTTTCTATAAGATTGAAGGTTATCATAATTACTTTTCATTGCATCTAGACCGTATATAATTGAATAATAATTGCTTGGTTTGTCAAGATAAAAATTTCCACTGCAATAAATCGATGAATAATTATAATTTATTTATTAATGTCCTTATGGATTATGCTCAAGTATTCATACAGGATAGTTTACCTTCACGCTTTATAACTCGTATATTAAAGTAATAAAGATTCTATTCGTCAAATCTTGAATGGCTGTTTGCGCAATGGGCTAGCTCGGTTTATAATATTGGGTAGTAAAATCGAAAAGTAGAAAATTTTATTCTAAATAAACAGATTTACAGATGATATACTACTTCTTGGCTAAGGTCTCAGGTATTGGTTATGAGATTAGATTACTACAAACGTATTTGGCTTTAGGTCCCAAATAAAATAAAGTTATTGCCAATTATCTTTAATTTTTGAAACAGCTAAATGGAATAGTAACTGTTACGAGATAATCTGTCAATAAACTCCATGAATCTGATAACATAGCTGAAGAGCGAGTGGAGAAAGACGGTCAGCAAGCGCAATAGAGACTAATAAAACACATACCTATTAGTAATTAATTAATTTATACATCTGAGGCTTACTCAGGAATTATAGGTTTTATGCAACACCATAGAGTCACGAATTTAGTCGATTAGCTTCTTACTGAGTACTATCATTTAATGACTTGTTCATGGCAACTTTGTATCATAGTCATATATGTATATGTTACATTAAACATATGTAATTGATTTAGATATACAGTATATATGTCGTTTACTACATATGGTATATCTAACATATGTAATTAATTCACAAATGTACTGTGCATTTTTCTTGGTAAATGGACTAATATTCTACTCCTTGAATAATCCCATTGGGTATGCCCGTAACAATGTCTTATAATTGACCATCTTCGTCTAGGATAAATTACCACGTTATCTCTTACGTGTACAGTAGTTTCTTTAATATAGTATTCCGTTTTGCAGCAACATACGAGTAGGATAGAAAATTACAATTTAACAAGCACTGTTTTCACTAACTTTATAAAAACACATAAATAATTATACGTAGGTGGGGCTTAGGATAAATTTATACGGATGTTGGAATAGATACTCCAAACATTTATTATATCTTCTTGCTAAAGAGGAAGGTGGAAAAACATCGTAGCATTCTAACCATGTCGACAGGAAACAAAAAAGTCTCAATCAAAACAGTTTTGGAATATTCGAAGCAGTTATTCGGCAATGTAACTGTACAAAAAATTTGATTAATTTTATAAAAAATACAAATTTATAATGACGAACTGAGCCAAGAATTGAGAATAGATGCTGTGATTATATTACTAAAATTAGAAAGATTCTTACGATTCACATACGACTATGAAAATTCATTACCCACTTAATTTGGATTAATATATCAACAGCATTTAGGCGTTTTGGAAATAAGGTAACGATTCCAGTAGATCTGTACGCTAAGATTTATGAAAGAATCTATGAATGAAGTACTGTCACATTTGTTGTGTTAATAGCAAATATTACTATAAGAAATTATTTCTCACAGTAGTATTATATACAGTAAAATAATTTCTAGTTGCCTTGGTGTTGTTGCTACATTAATATACACCGATTGTATTTTACCTATTATTGTAGATTGCAGTGTGGTAAATACTCGTATACGATAACATTATTGTAAGCATAAACATTTAATTTTGATATAGTCGCTATAATTAAGTCTTAGGCTGATAAGCATATCAAAAAATTAACTATAGACATTCACTTAAAGAGAACCAAAAATTTAAGAACGATTACAATAGCTTTATAGATGCTTATTTTCATCGATTTTGTAAATTTTGCCGCCATAGAATTCTCTCAAGATGATAGAATATCACATCTAAATCCATCAGTCTTCGCTCAGGAAAAATATTCAGTTTCGGACAATGAATTGATTGATAAAGTATGGCCTTCGTAATATTTCCATCTTACATCAGTTAAATTGTCTATTACCAAAACTTTTAAAGGCAATAGCCAAATTTCGATCGGACTTTAGGGACTTTGTGTGCTGGGATTTGAATTACCGCTATTATTACTAGAATTGTTTACGGTAGGTACAACAATAGCGACGGTGATAATTATCAGAAGGATAATGACAAGGACAATGATACAAATCAGTTTCTGTAAGAAAATCAGACAAAAAGTTGGACTTTAATAGAGATTGGCAAAAAATGAAAAGATATTATATCGTTATTAATGAGTACTGTATATCGATAAATTAAATAGACAAACTTTCCGAGCTGCCGTTTGATAGGTATGAGCTTTACTCAAATCGGTTGTTGCTCTTTGTACGTAATCGACAGTACTAAGAGTATTGTGCTCAATATTGTCTAACATTTCGCCTTGGCTTTCAACTAGCATGGCCATATCAAGAAACATGTCATGCAATTCCTGTAACAAAAGATTAGCGACAATTTACTATGCTGTGTGACAGGAATTACTGTGATATAAACCAGGGAATCTAAGATACTATTTGTATTCTAGATGTGAAACTGATGTGCATATCAGCACAATGCTTGTATATTATATTTTAGTACTCTTGTGACGTTCTACGTAAGCTATCATCGATAAAAATACTAACTTTAATACTTTTTTCGAGTTTCATAATATCGTCATATCGTTGTTCGATTGCTTCTAAAGCTTTTTTGGCTTCCTTACTGTCGATCATCATCTATACCATATTACGATATAAATTCATAAATATAGATTGTATAATTGTCATGGAAAGGGGATTTGTATAACTAAATAGTATAAATTTAAGAGACTTGTATCAAGAATAGCTATTTACTATGATATATATAGGTAAAGATAGTAGGTAAAATGACGTCTAGTATAAGATAGAATTAACTTACACCATCAGTGAAAACATTAAGATCGCCTTGCTCTAACATTTCTTCAACTTCGTCATCAGTGGTCGTCTTTCCAGCTGGTTATTAAGATTATTGTTAGTAACATTTACTTCTAGAAATATTATCATTTCCAAGTACATTACAATCGCGGTGAATTTCCATACTTATTTCTAGCTGTCTGACAATACGTGCTTTGCATTTCTCTCGATGTTCCACTTGCATAGTATTGTAGTCGGACATAAGACTAACTAGACGATTACTAAGTGCTGTAACCTTAACAATTCAAAAAGTATAAATGGCAACATTAATCATAGATGATTAAAAGCGAGATGTATGCGACGAGAAGAAATTTATGGGCGATCATTGATAAATGATTGTATCTAGGGTAGATTTATGTCATCTCTACAATTACGTTTATGGTATCGCGGTCACAGATCAGCAATTTATCTCAGAAGCCAATAGAATCAATATACGTTACGTCATTGTTATCATAGTATATTTGTTCACTAATTTTGTTAGATTTTCAGCAGCACTTTCATGCAAGCAGTGTTGACTCGTATTTCTCCTACCTGTGTTTGCTTTATCCGAAATTCAGCGGAATGATCATCTTGCCCAATAGTAGCTTCTAAGCCTGTTACATTAATAGATAGACGTATTGGCTTGTTAGTACGTAGTTGTTATGATAGGTTGGATAGGGAAAAGCTGTTGATATTATAGATAAATATTACTAAAAGTAAAGCGTATATTTAAACCTTTTAATTGTGAACGGATTCTTTTGGCCTTAATTTTAATATTTTCCATATTCTTCTCTAAACTTTCGCGTTTATCTGTGAAAAGGTTCAGATAGTTTATTCAAGTGATGAGACTTTTTACATGATTGATATTTACTGAAATTAGTGTTGCAAATACGAGAGTGGTATTATAGCAACTGCAGACTGACCAATATCAATGGATTGTCAGGATTAGATAATTATATCGCCTACATGTAGGTTTTACCTTCCGTTACTTTCGGCATTGTTATGAAATCGCTGTAGGCTTTAGCAACTTGGGCGAGGTTGTCTTCGATAGTATCTAATTCCCCTTCGATATGTTCGACCTGTAATATGACAGTATAGAAACTTTAATTTCATTTATGGTATTTGGTCGTTCTCTCTTGGCAGATAGTGACTAATATCTGAGAAGGTGTAGACTTGTATTTTCGTTTTTAGCCAAGTAATTACGGTATATTTTGTGAGAACTGCATAAGGTAACTGGAATGAAAGCTATCCAATTACAGTATTCCGTTCTATAGAACGGAATACCGTACATCATTGCGAGAATTAAAAGAGTGATAACCATTGATTTTACCATTAAATTAACTTGGTGATGATTTCAATTCTTTTCAATTTACTTACAAATACATTTAGAAACTCTTTTACTAACTTTTAAAGTTTTATTACTGCACATTCATGTGAATTACATCCTATTCCAAGGTAAAATTCATGACACTGATAACTACCTGGTTAAAGAAGTCTTCCATGAATGGCACTGGCTCTTCAATGGAGATTTCAATCCCTTTATCGTCGAGTTCTTCATCATCTTGGTTAGCCTGTACCTGTTCATCATTTATTGGTGTTTTAGTTAGGTTAATCAGGTGTTATTAATTAAATATTGAATTAGGATTATTAAATTAATCGAGATTAGCTCGAGCTGCAGTCCTGGTAGCGTTAGTAATTTGCTTATTCTGGCTCTATTTGTATTTCTTGTGATCTATCACAATATTAAGTTGAGGGAGGACGCGTAAAAGTGTTAGCTAATTTAATTTTTTAACCCTGAAGATGGGAGAGAATGCTTGACAACGATCTATAATTTATAATAGGCTTATTATGCTTGGTAAAGTAAGTCGACCGCGCAGGGATAAACAAATAAATCGAAATGAAGAAAACGATTGAATTTATGTAGACTGAATGATATTTTTGCTAGTTCTTAAATTGAAAATAATGATGGATTTCGAAAATCATTTTACCCTAAGATTACAGTTATACGAATGAGTAATGCCGTCATAAGAGCTGTGACTGATGGGTAATTAATAAGTTATTAACGGATAATTGTTTGTTTGGTTAAGTTTGAAAATAGGCCCTTTTTCTTATAAAGCTAGGGATACTTGAGTTGTCGGTGATATTAAGTTCAAACTGCAGAGTGAATCATCGTGGACGAAATTCAATTGAACTCGGCTTGTGGTGGAGTTACCCAAGTGGTTACTAGCAATGACTGAAGGTTTGAAGAATTTATCGCGGCATTGTCCCTCTTTTGTAAATAGTTGGATTTTATGTCACCGTAACTGATATTTCATATTGATAGATTAAAAGCATGGAAGTGAATCATTCATTTCTTGCTATATTGCTATTCAATGGTAGTTTTAACCTTTTTTATCTTTTATTTTTTTGCACGTTGATAGTGAATGCTAAGTCTAATCGTTTACGATAATTGCCCAAAAGATGAAGAGTTGATCATTTTTGATGCGTTTGTTTACAATTTTGTAAGTGTGAAATTTCGTTGACTACCATCATCCATTTAGCGTAGATTATGATGAATAGATAAAGAGAGCTAAGCTAGAGGAAAAGTAACATTGAAAAGTAGAGCCTGGCTTTGACCAAGAAAATGGCTACTCCTATCTACTTCTAACTGTATTTACAGCATAGGCAACAATGGATGCCATTATCCTGAGTTGATTGGATCAGAGGCTGTTAGGAAAAAAAGTACTATGGCGGTGACTTACTGCTTGATGATAATACTTGTTATTAGCAAAGTCAATTAGGTGGCCGTAACTAGTTAGGATCTGGATATCCATGGAGTTGATCTTGACAACAAGAAATGGCTACCCTTGGACATATCCGATAATATGGTACAGTAGTCTGCACTAGGTCATCCATTTATGTATTGTAATGCATAGACTGTACACTCCATTCTTGCATGATGTGGGAAAATGAAGTGGATAAAGCAGAATGAACTTGCGCCTAGGCAACGAGTGACTAGAAGGGTGCGTGGTGACTATTTGACTAAAGCTGGCGACTAGACTTCATTAAATTGTCGCCTGTTCATTAGACGTATTTAATCATCCTATTGGATGATAGCCCAGAACGTCATGTAGTGTAGAACCTAATAATACAAACATCAGCAAGACTATAACGAATAGCATTGATCATTTAACGACGGCTACTTGTATCATCCATTTCTTTGAGCCAGATCGATTTTGGTCTCCATCTCTGTCTGTGTGTGTGACATGCCTAGTCACATCTAGAAAAAAAATGATTGGTTCGCTAGCCTACGCTAGGTTAATTCATACCGCTTGAATTTCTATCATTCGGTCCTTCATGGTGTTGCTTAGGTCTTGCTATTCAAGAATGGAAAATAACTTGTTGAACAACTATCCACACAGATTCTTGCAATGATTTACAAGGTGGGCAAATGGCTGCAATTTGGTCTTTGAAAATTGGCCAGTGAAATTGTGCTGCTATCTTCAAAGCAGGTGATGAAGCTTTTGTGACGATTGTGATGGGTCGTCCGTCACCTGCTATGACTGACCGAGCCAACAGCGGATACAATACTGCCTAGATACAGCCATCGACTACTCGAAAATTGCACACTTTCTTCTAGTCAAATGACACAACACGCACTCATGCCTGAGTGATTTGTGTCTGCGTCCTTTGTTGGCCGTGATCGACGAGCAGTAGTACGACGTACACTGTCAGGCGTCAACTTGACTGGCTTCACCACCACCGCTGCTCTCAGCCGTGGCTCAGTGCACTAGGTATGCTGTTCGGTATACAGACTGCAATCCACCAACTGGCATCCTGTACGGGAGGTTTTTCTTCCTTCTACTGCATGAGTCCATATACAGTACTTCTGCACTACCAACTCGGCAATCCTATTCCAAGGTGTGGTAGGGTGGAGACGCAAATTATCCTACCCTTACATAATCAATAATGTCTTGACATTGGACAGGGAATAAAAATCGCCTTATTAGCTAGAATGGCGTCTACGAACCGCATGACTTGGACGAGTCTTGCATTAAAATCGTCATGATCTTAGGGAAAGAAACCCTCCAACTGTTCCAATGAAGAAGATTGCAATCCTATTCTAAGGTGTGGTAGGGTGGAGACGCAAATTATCCTACCCTTACGTAATCAATAATGTCTTGACATTGGACAGGGAATAAAAATCGCCATTAGCTAGAATGGCGTCAACGAACTGCTTGACATTGGACAGGGAATAAAAATCGCCTTATTAGCCAGAATGGCGTCTACGAACCGCATGACTTGGACGAGTCTTGCATTAAAATCGTCATGATCCTAGGGAAAGGAACCCTCCAACTGTTCCAATGAAGAAGATTGCACAATTTCATCCCTTCACCTACATGTGCGTACAGTAGCCCTAACCATTTTGTACCAATGACTTTCTCCACGTCGTTCAAGCTGTCCTACTGATACATTATGAGACATACTCGTATTGACATGTCTAAAAAAAAATGAAGTGAGATTGGACGATTTCTTCATTTTTTTTAAAACATGTCAATACATGTCTACATTATCAGTAAGACAGCTCCAACAAAGTGTACATTGTACAATGTAATTGATGCAAAATGGTTAGCGATAATTCTCGTATACGAGTACGCGTATAAAATAATCAAGAATAAAAATTGCAAATTTGAATTGTCGCTATGGACTATGGCAGTGTATACATATGCTCGTATACGCGTATATAATACAGTAATTAAAAAAGATAATCAAAAATTGCAAATTTGAATGGTAGCTATGGACTATGGCAGTGTACCATAGTCTCTGAGACATCATTCTCTTCTGGTAAGTGAGTAAGGATGGCCTGTTGTAGTGATCAGGCCAGCGTGATATTTTGTACAGCGTAGTTAAGATCGATTCAGAATTAGCTAAACAAACATCCAGGATAGTAATTAATGTGGAATAACAATTCATTTTATTCCATTACTATATATTCTAATTAGAAATGATTGGTGGTACAGGTAAATATTCGTTGAATCGTTCCATAGCAACCCTACCACTAGGTCTATCCAAGGTTTACAAAAATAGCAATATCATTCAACACGATCATGAATCATGATCTGCTCAATACATCAACATCTAGAATACAATTGTACAGCAGAATTCACATGCTATAAATTGTAATTAACTATCGAGTAGGAATAATAACCCTAAAAGAAAAGTCGATAATATGTTGTCAATATCGTCCACTAAAATAGACTATTGCAAATAGACTGCCATACCGCATGAAATGAATGCAGTCAAGAATAGAGCCAACTACGCCCAGTTCGTGTCCACAGTAGCTTCCACACCCAAAAGCTCAACGACGTTATATCATGTACATAGAAAAAGATCTATCTTTCCTTGCTTTAAGAATAGAAATGATTCAAGATCAGTTAGTATACCGTAAAATAGAATTAGAAAAAAATCCATCTGAAAATGGATTCAACCAGGCATACCACTACACAACAAGCTGCTACTCCAATTAATTATTAAAAAAAAGAATACTTTCCTAATGAGTAATTTTTCATTTTTATTCTTTGATAATCAGTTCTATATACGTAAGGGATAATACTACTGTAAATACTAAAAAGTGAGCACTCAGAAGTCCTATCCTTATTTGTGGCGCTTTAGTCCATAGTCCAACACGGTACATGGCCATGACATTCTGTTGGATGCATCTTTCTTTGGTATAATATAGAATAATTTAATATAATATAAAGAGTTCAAAGTCGGTTAGTATACCGTAAAATTACCGATCTCAAAATGGATTAAACAAGGCACAAATGCATGAGAAGCCCCTACTCGAATTAACTATTATTAAAAAAAATAGTAATTTCTAATGAGTAATTTTTTGGTTCATTTTATGTAGTCGGTTCTATATGCGCAAGGGATAATACTACTGCAAACACTAAAAAGTGAGCACTCGTAACTCCTGGATATCCCTGTGAGTAGTGCAATAGTCCATGGTACAATATTGTACTGTACAGTGTATATGGCCATAACTTTTCTGTTGGATGCATCTTTCTTTGGTAGAATAAATAATAATAATTCTAATTTTAATAGAAAGTGTTCAAAGTCAGTTAATATACCGTAACATAAAATTGAATTTGAAAAGTCGATCTCAAAATGGATTAAACAAGGCATCAATACGCGACAAGTCCCTACTCAAATTAATTTAAAAAAAAAAACAGTGATTTCCTAATGAATTATTTTACAAGGCATAAATACGCGAGAAGCTCCTACTCAAATTAGTTATTGAAAAAAATAGTAATTTCCTAACGAATCCCTTTTCATTTTTTTATTCATTTATAGTCAGTTCTATAAAATTAAACCATCGACAGGTGTATATGTAGTGCATTAGTCTGTGGTACAATATTGTATATGGCCGTAACATTCTTTTGGATGCATCTTTCTTTGATATAATAAATAACAATTTTAATATAAAGGGTTCAAAGTCAACTAGTATACCATAAAATAGGATTAAAAAAGTCTACCTGAAAATGGATTCAATTAGGAATCCTACACTACAAGTTACTACTCGAATTCATTATTAAGAAAAAAACCATCATTTCCTAATGAATAATTTTTCATTCTTTATTCATTTATAGTCCGTTCTATATGCTTAAGGAATAATACTGTCAAGACTAAAAAGTGAGAGTAATCGCAAGTCGTATCCCTGTGTGTAGTGGATTAGTCCATGGCCATAACATTCTGTTCAATGCATCTTTCTTTGATATGCTCGTAATAAATAATAATTTAATATAAGCACACAAAAGTGAGCACTTCTAAGTCCTATCCATGGCTACACTGTGTCTAGTGCATTAATACAGTCATGGACCACTAGAAGAAGACTGGTTAGTAGGGCAGAGTCCTATTCTGTTCGACGCATCTTTCTTGGGTATAACAAATAATTTCATAGAATGGCTTCATAGTTAGTTAATTAATATACCGTAAAATAAAATTGAAAAAGTTGACCTAAATGGATTCAAGGGACAATTACTCAATGGGAGCCTATCTGTGATGCATCTCTTGGGTATAACAAATAATTTCATAGAATGGCTGCACAGTTAGTTAGTTGATATACCGTCAAATAAAATTGAAAGAAGTCGATCTGAAAATGGATTAAACAAGGGCACAAATAGCCGAGAAGCTCCTACTCTAATGAGATATTAAAAAATAGTTTCCAATTGAATCCTTTTCATTTTTGTATGCGTAGCCATCGTACAGCACTACAATTCCATAATATTTTATTACTTTTGATGCATCTTTCCTTGCAATTTCAAAGTCAACTTGCATACTGCAAAATAAATTGAATTCAAAATATCTGCCTGAAAATTGAATTTAGACAAGGCATGAATAATAATATAATAATATGGTCACAAGCCATAGAAATTTGACACAACAAGCTCTTATTCCAATTCATTAATGATACTTATTATATTCCCCCCCCCCCCCCCAAAAAAAAAATAAATTTATATCCAAATTCCTAATGAAGAATTTTCATTTTAAATGGTCGCCGGCGAGCACTTGTCATTGGCGGCAATACTACGTCTAGTGCAGTACTGCAGTGCCATAATGTTCTGTTGGATACCTTAAATTTGTCTAGTGTAGTCGAGTAGAAGTTCCTATAGTGTATTCATACGAGCAAAATGATTGTCCCCCTTCGATTTCACACTGCAATTTCTGATACATGATAGTGGTATAGACTGCACAGTCGTTATAGTATAGTACAGTAGGTTAACAGTTAAGCCACAAGACACTGTATCATACGGACATCATTAACAGTATTGCCCAGTGGCCACTGTGCCCTAGCAATTGCCAGCGTTTCCACCATCAATGTAGCTCCTAAAAATCAAAATGAAAGGAAAGCAAACGCGTAGCAGTAACAAGTATAAAATTGATTGGGAATGGGCTAAAGAATCCACTGTACAGCAAATTAATCAAGAGCAAGTAGAAAAAGTTTATGGAGTTCATTTTAATTCCTGCAGCTTAACCAACGATAAGACTCATAGCAAGTAAGATATCCTTGTCATGCATTTTCAATGAATGAGAGTGATTGGGAAATGCCAACTCTTTCAGAATCAATCAATTTGATTCGTGCGATAAATTGCTTACTTATAATGCTATCGACTACATTTATGAATTTGCTTTAGAGATATGAGATTATAAATAATGAAACTTAGTATTGAATACAGCTACTTTTCAATTCATAGTGTGCAGTAATTCCAGTTGAATTTTACAACTACTTTTCTATCAAGTACAGATTGCAGTGGGGTATGGTGCTTTGCACGATACAATCACTAGCAAAATAGGACTTGTCTGCTTCAATTAGGTCTATCTGCTAAATTATAGTCAGGATTACTACTACAAATGGCATTCTACTGATAGTATATTTTTTTCAAAATGTATTTATAGCCTGTAGAATGAATTCTAAACAAGAGATCAGACGTAATGCACATTAGGAAAGCTACTAACCTCTATAGTAACAAAATTGACCACTTTTCACAATCTTACGTCAGCCATTGCTTCCAAAGCAGCGACATAACGGATACTTTAGCATACATAAGGCAATTGCTACATCATCTGCATATTCACTGTTTTATATTGCACCATACGAGAGGAATCTTGATACAATACTTATACTTTAGCCATTTTTGGACTTGCTTAGACCGTAATTGTATTGGGTAATCAATCTCCAGTTTGATTGCCATTTCTTGTTAGCGGTAGACATCCTGGAAAATATTCAAATTTCAGATATGGATCAACAATGATAGGATTGTCGGATGATGGTTTAACATGCTCTAAAATCTGCAATCTATACAGTAATTAATTAAATAGCATAGATAACACTGTAAATGGGTATATAACTTTATTATGATTCATGTTTTGAAACGCGTTAACCTATTACAAACAATTTAAGATCAAGTCTAAATAGGCATTCAAAATGAATTGAAAAATGCAAGCAGTCATCAATCAATATGGAGGCACTTTAGATAGATGGCGTTTAATTAGCTAGGATGAGTTATTCTTTGTCATGTATTACTGCAATGGGATAAATTAAATGATAGGAAGCCAATGAATAAATTCGTCAATGAATCTAGTTTAGCTAGGAATAATGTAATATTATCAAACGCCTATTCTTACTAATGACAACTTACTACCAAAAATTATAAAATGATCCAATAGTGATCCGTAGGTCTACATTAGGCAATTATCTCCCAACATCAATGACTTAATACATTACTTTGCAGACTATATTATGATACGTAATACTAATTAGTACTATACAAGTAGGAATATTTCATTTCTCATGTGATAAGCTTATTTTCAAATAACACATGTAAAATATAATACTGTGTATGTATGTCTAGATTTTACAGCAAGAGGCCACGTTGCATGGCATGCTATAATAATCATATCGCTAACTATAAAAATCAATTTTACATGGTTAACATAACTTTCTGATTCGTTCATCTAGGAGTAATTGTCGCAGTAACCCAAATTGCCTAGTGCATTTAGGGGAAGCGAATTGGATATCCAATACTGAAGGTAAATTAACGAATTGAATGACGCTGCAATATAATTAAGAAGTAATGATACTACATTACAAACATTCCCCAAATCCTTAATCTTATCATAAAAAGAACAGTATCATGATATCATAAGATTAATACACCTAAGAAATATTAAAAATGCAAACTATTGTACACAAACTATAGTAACATGCTTTTCTTTTCAAAAGTTGAGTCTGCTGTATACACGGAGGTCATTGAGAATATTGTCAGGCAAGATGTAAGTGTTGGGTGTTTTATCATAGTTAGTTGCTTCTATACTAGCTAGTTCTGATTATAAATTTTTCTTGATATTATAATAGAACCAATTTCTAGGACTGAGAAATCTTGGAGCTACCTGCTATGTTAACTCTTTACTACAGGTAGTAGCTTTACGTTATTCAAGGTATGCATTTCAAGTTAATTCTTTCTTTTCGGTATATTGTACAGGTTTGGTTTTTCATCTCTGATTTTCGAAGCGCTATTTATAGCTACCGGAACGATTTTGTTCGGGATAAAGTAATAAAAGTGGATTTATTAACCGATAAAGGATTTAGTTTAATGGGTAAATGGCAACATACTTTAAAATTCTCACTGTAGGGTGCTTAAGTATCATTAGTAAACACTCTACTTGCTAACTTATAACGTGTGTTATACATGTTTTTAGGGTTGGATGACAATGTTGATATAGAAAGCCATTATTATGAAAAAATTAATATAAGTAAAAAGATTAGTGACAGTATAAAATCATCTCAAGCTATCCATTCTAGCTCTCAGGGTCGACGAAGTCTGTTAAATAATTTATACGAAAGTGTACCTGAATTTGTTGGCAATCAAGAACAAATCCTGCCTGCACTAGCATCTATTTGTGATTACTTACAACTAATATTTGCATTTCTGCAATTTAGTAAGCGCCGGTAAGTTTCACTTATTCCTTATCTTTATTTACTAAATTAATGCTATCAGTTAGTTTGCTTTACCTTCACTGGTATGCAATATAACGAATAGTTCTTTATTTACCAGCTATATTGATCCATCACCGTTAATAAAGTTCCTTGGTCTAGATACCAATCAGCAGCAGGTTTTACTAGAACTTAAATGTGAAGTTAAATGTATCTTATTAACAGTAATTCTATGCTATGCATGTGTAATAATTTGCAATTCTCACTAGGATATCCAAGAATTTTGTCAATTAACCATGACACTTTTGGAGACAACACTTTCCTCTCAAGTGAGTTTTACATCAATCTTTTTACACAAATATTATAATGCGCTATAAAATGCTGCTATTAACTATTACCCTGATAATATTTTCATTTTGTAGCTTGATACAAAAGTACAAAGCACTATTGGGACATTATTTCAAGGAAGATATTCGTATATCACAAAGTCCTGCATCCCAATTTATATAACTATTTAGCAGATTATTAATAACGTAGAAAAAATACCTAGATTAAAACTGAAATATTAAATAACTTAATGTATTATTTATTATGTGAAGGTGTGACAGTTGCAAGTTTATCTCGGAAAGGAATGCTACCTTTTATGAACTAGATTTGACGGTAGCAGGGCACAGTACGTTAGAAAAGAGCTTCGATGACTTCTTCAAAGTATGAGGTTTTTCCTTCTGATATTTCAATGTTATTACCATATACGCTTTAGTTGACTACAGTATTTGAAAAATTAAGATCTAGGCTTAGCGATAACACATGCGGTCATTCTTATTGCGATATTACCATTCTATTGCAGAAGGAAAAGTTAAATGGACCTAATCAGTACTACTGCGAGGTGTGTCAGAGTAAGCGTGATGCTTCTCGATGGATTGGAGTAGATTCGCTTCCGCCAGTTTTAAATATTCAGCTACTTAGATTTATTTATGATAGGTATTACCCAACTAATTTATCTTTCTTACCTACCATTTTATTACATTTTGCTAAACATACAATTGTAATATTTAACATTGATATAGGAATACCGGCCAAAAGAAAAAGCTTAAATCTATATTACATTTTCCAGAAGTACTCGATATGACCAAGTATATAAGACATGCACCAACAGATACTTCTTTCATATATGACATAAAGGCTGTTCTTATACATCGCGGCGCTGGTACCCAATCCGGTCATTACTTTACACATATAAAAGAAGACGAGGTTACTCACAGCTTTTCTATGATATACAGTTTTGCTAAAATTATTTTGTATAACTCACCTCTATAATATTACAGTCGAAATCTTGGTATGTGTTTAACGATGAGGCGGTATATCAGTTAAGTGGGAAAAAATTACAGATAGATGAAGATTCAATGGAATCTGATGATCTAAGTCAATCGAGTAAAAATCCTAAACCGGTTAAAGGTATTGCTTTAATAATGATGATGTTGCATGGACAAATTATTGTAAGGCATTTTTCATTAAGCTAACATTCTTATTTTTAGCTGGTTATCACGCATCTCGCAGCGCCTACATGTTGGTGTATACGCGACGCTCTAGTATAGGAGAATATTCTAGCGATTTAAAAGAGAACGTGATTTTGCCCAGAAGTATTGTTAAAATCATCAGTGAAGATAACGTGTCCATTAAGAACTGGATCAATGCAGTTACTGAACAAATGGTTAGATTTTTAAAGTTGTGTCGCTAGTATTTCTAAAATCTATCATTGTTTTCAGCTTATAAAACTTCAGACTGTCTATATCTGTGTATCTCAGACAAAGAGTGAAATCAGTCAAACTAATACAATTCATGCAAATCTTGCTAATCTAGTTTAGATCTTACATTGTCATTTTGGCATCAGAGGACAATTGGAGTGATATGAGTTTCATTTTTTAATGCGCAATGTATTACTTTTTTGAATACAGCTAAGCCATACAGCTGCGATAAGCAATAGAGCGCAAGAGATAAATCGAATTTATCCTTCTCTGTCAGCTGATACAGGTACTAATATTTGATTTATAGGATCTTTCTTATTACTAATAACTCCTAATATATCAATGTTTAATTTCAATATTTGTTTAGATCAAACTTACGAATGGATTCCAACTGAATGGCTTTTAGAATGGCTGCGTAAACAAGATTTTAATTCTCCTATTGATAATAAGACAGTTTTGTGTAATCATAAGAAGTAGGAATTATCATTAAATTTTAAGATATTATGCTGTGGTATTGCTAAATTTAAACTTAACAGGTACTGTCGTTTATTAGATTATCACCCGATTCTGTTTCTATGGTTAAGAGAATCAACCAAATATATGTATGTATTTACGATATGTATAGCTCACAACTTATACTCAGAGCTATTTTAAAAATAGTAATTAATTTTTAATTAATTGTAGGCAAATGAATTATACAAGTTATATGGTGGAGGCCCCCGTCTAACTAGGTGATGAGTTACTGTTAAATATTGTAGTATCACTAAATATAAATCGAGTTTTTAATTGATACAGGGAAGATATGTGTAAACAATGTGTGGAGGAAAAATATCGAAGAATTCAATTTGATACAAGATTGAATAATGATTGGAAATTTATTAAATCTACCATAACCAAAACGTTACCAACTGGGTATTATAGTATATCTGTTTCGAAAAACTAATAGAAATTGCTTTGTTTTCGCTTCCATAGTTTTATACTTATTAAATTTGTTTAATTATGTAGACAAACCGAATTTTGGATTGGCAAAGTATCTCTTAGAAATTGGAAAGGTTTAACTATTAAGAAATTCGAGAAGGATATCAGTGAATCTTCATTAAAAACGACCACGGTAATTGGCTATCAATTTGTTATTAAAGCACATTATTGAGAATTACTATCCATTTAATCTGCAATTGTGTTCTTGCAAATATATATCATAGGAAAATTCGGAACCGGCCAAGGAAGATGCCGAAAGTGATGCTAACCTAGCAGCAGATAGTGCTACTTATGATGATGAATTTGAATTTAATCAAGATCTACTATGTGAAGAACATGGTATTTCTATAGCTAGTCGTTACTTTGTAAAAATTTCGGTTTTAAGATTGTTTCACCAATTAAACGATAATTTTTTAGGTAATTTAACCGCAGAGGAATCGAATCGACAGATAGTTAGTGAAGTAGTCTGGCTCATGTTAAAATATTACTTTCCTGAAGCAGCTAGCTATCCAGTGGGAACACCCATTTGTCACCTTTGCGAAGTAACAAATTAGTTTTTTAATTATAACGATTAGTCAATAGGAGATTATAACTTTGATGAAGTGATTAGAATATATCTTAGGTTAAGCTAAATTTGAACTATCCTACTAGGAAATCGCAAAAGCTAGAGTAGAAGATGAAGAAACTTTAAGATTGTATGCTGCTACTGAAAAGAAGATTCTAAGTAAAATATATAGTAACAAATCTAGACCGTCAATTGAGGATGAGGTTCGTTATTGGTATTAAAATTTTTCCTTTAAATGAATAAATTTATATTGCATATACCGCGTTTGAATATACATGAACAGTTAAAACTTTGAATTAAAATTGCTTAAAAACCGATAAAAGTAGGGTTCTATTGTATCAATAGGGAGAGTTTTACGTTATACCTTTAAGTTTCGTAAGAAAATGGCGTAACTTTATAAGGTACCTGATTAGTGCGGCTCAATTTATAGGCTAAACTATGGATATATTTTATTAGTAGTTTAATAGGCTAAAAGTAATTCCTGATGTGAAGGTCATATTTTCAATTGTAGGCAACCAATAGTAAAGTGTCGTCCTAAGCAAATTAATCTATCTGAAATTCTTTGCGAACACAATAAACTTCCGTTCGATCCTTTGATGGATCTCGATGGAGATAAAATGTGATTTTATTTGCCCTTTGTTAATGTATGCTGTCATTTGGGTTACTCTTGCATCGCATTCATAAATTTCTTCATCATTTGTTATTCCGGTTTGATGATTTAGTTACGTTAATGTGACTACAGAAGAATGGGTTAATCTGCTTAATTTTTATGGAACTACAAGTGAAACTTGTAAAGAAATTAAGATCACGGTTAAAGATAGATTATGTGAATGTTTTCCGCCATGTTGCCAAATCTGTATTGATAGCTTAATAGAAAGAAGAGCAACAGAGATTAAAACGTACAGAAACGCCAGAATTTACATCAGTAAGGAGAATCCAGATGATGAAAAGTGTATCGGTCCTTCTCATGATGAATGCGAGGTACGCATTTGAACTTACTGATCTAAATTTACCGAAATTTTAATGATTTTTTTCTTACTGTAGATGTATTAGCGTAGTATTTTAATTGGATACATATAACTAGCTATCTTTGATTTGATCATTTGAAAAAGCACCCTTATCTCCTATTTGTTGTCAAATAAATTAAAATTTTATAATTATTTAGAATATTCAAAAAGAATCTCGTAAACGTAGCATTACGACAATTTCTCCGTTGAGGCGTAGTAAACGGTGAGTTCTCGTAAATGGGTTGTTGGTATTGTAATCTTTACACCAGCGTTTACAAAAGTTGGATATTGAACTGGTGTCCATGGCTCTTCTTGATTTTAATACATTATAGATGTCGCCCCGGTGAAGTTGCAGTTACAATTTCATCTGATGAAACTTTACGCGATCTAAAGTTGAAGGTATGGTGAATAGATTTTTACTGGCACGTATTTATATTTATCTATTTATTGGTCAATCTATGGCTTACTATACGATTATTTAGGTTATGACTGAATTTCAAGTTGCACCCTTTGATCAACACCTTCATTTGAATGGTTGCGAACTATTTGATAATGACCGTACGTTGGGAAATTCAGGAATCTTACCCGATTGTCGTCTGACGTTGAAAGTACTGTATTTTAACTCTTTTCGTTTAATTTTAGCTATCGGATCTAGCATTTATTGTCATATATTCATATAATTTGTTTACTTTAACAGATAGATTTGCCTGTAGAAATAACTGAAGAACCCCGAGGTAAGATGAAGTATCGTAGCTTTTAATTTTTTATTAGATATGATATAAACTTCATATTTAGGGCAACTTAACGGTTAAAATATTTCTATTAAATTTGTAATAGAACCTGAAGCTGGATTTATGGGTATTACAAACATCGAATTCTCATAATATTTTGATTTCATGAATGTTTACGTCTTTCATGGGGATTATTTGCTAATAATTTCAAATTTTCTTTTAAATTTGTGTTACGGTTTTAGGTACAGGCCTTGTGAGTTTTTCAAGTTAAGCAAGTCTTCGATCTGAACTTGTGACAAAATTGATGTATTTATAACTGTTACATATAAATAACCCAAGAAAATTTCGGTGTAAAGGCCAACAAGGACAGATAGCTAGACTATTCATGTATATTTCGATTGATGATTGAGCTTTTAGAATATCGATTACGATAAACTCTATCATGTTGTGTTGATGTGCATAGTTTTATTTGCTTTGATATTTGTATAATAGTAAATACGTATGTGTATTTCACGTTTTGGCCAATAATGTTGAATATGATATAGGTACGAACGTTTAATAATTCAAAAATAATTGAGCGTAACAAAGTTTTTTTGCTGTGACAGTCAGCATTAACTGTCACTAGATGATAACGATTACGGTCCCTATACTGTGTAAATATATACAGTAATGATAACAAATGTATTATAGTCAAAACTAATAATGATTATCAGCGTATGACTGATACTTTATTAATTTCCTATAAATATCAAAATCCTAGCTTATTTGCTGGGCAGTGTATCATGAATGTATTTCTAAAGTATTTTATCATGAAAGTTTAATGTACTGTGTATCGCGGTCCATTCAATGACGGTAACAATAGTACTAATAGTTGTACGCAACTTCAATAGCTGGATTTCAATTGATGATTGAAGATCATGTATGATCAATAAAGAGGTATAACTTTGGTAGACATCTTGAGAATGAGCATCAATTAATAGTCAGTACAGTAGTATAGGGAATAAGAAAGATTCTATTTATTACAAGAAAACATTTCAGAACAATAACATGATAACCAGTATGACAGCAACGGCCGTAAGTACGATACACTACAGTAGAATACAGGTAGTATTAACAACATTTTTAAGATCAAACCTTTTCGTGTAATAGTTATAATAATTAATTAAGATTATCCGTCATAAAAAGTTGGTAATTTATCGCCAGAAATGATTGTTCGATTTATTCCATCTTTATCAATGGAAGCTAAGCGAATCACGCCACCTGAAGATCCGTCCCGAGACATTGCCAGAGCAACAGCTATAAATTACCAATTGAAAATAGTTAGATATTTATATAGATTTTGGAATTTGATAACAGTAACTAACGAACCTTGTTTTACAAAATCCAAGCATTCGTTTTTGCTCATATTAGGCTTATAGTGGGCATCACAATATCCGTAGATGTAAGTACTACCAGAACCTTATCAACAAAATATACGAGTAAGTACACAATCGCATATTACTTATCAAATATGGTTTGCATACTTTGACTCAAAGTATGCTACAACTCATTGATTTCAGATCAATTTCACTATTTTGGCTTAAGGTTATTTTGAGTACTTACCACCAATAGTAAATGGCCGACGTACGCACATGCCACCAAGAGGAATAACGTAAACCTAATCATGTATCATAATATATTTAGAGTGACTGTATTTAGATCTTAAGTAACTGTTACTTCACATCGTAGTATACTAAGTGCATATAGTTTATAAAATTTACCTGGCCACCCTTGAAGCAATCCCAACCAGCACAAATAATTCCTGCTACCATGCTGTCTCTATATCTGTAACACATGTCGCGGAATATACTCGACGCAGTTTCAACTAGGGGTTCTTCATCTAGTTCCATCCTTTGGTTAAGGATTACAAAATAGCAATTAGTTCAATTTTTAATCTTAAGGGGTGGTTTAAGACATTCAAAATCTACTTACTTGTGAAAGTTTAGGCTGTAGGCAACAATATCTGCAATTGCTTGCGTATCAGCAGCGGAACCGGATCGACAGCAGTAAATACTATCACTAATCCGCGTTAACTTGTCTGTTACCCGATTAACAACATAGGATCTAATCGATTGATTGGTTTCAATATTACCGCAGTTAATTTCAAGCACTAGAATAGAAATTCTGACACCAGGGTCAATACTTTCAATTTCTTTATCCTTACCCAGACGTTGTTCGAGAATCCGCACCAATTACTACGCCACCGTCGTATTCAACTGCCATAATTGTTGTCTATTAGTTGATTTAGCATAGGATAAATAGAATTGATATCATCAGCGATCAAATTCAATATTGCTAATAAATGATCATACGCGTAATTATTTTTACTTTATATCATTGCTGTAAGACAATACAACTACGATTGTAGAAGTTATCTATAGCGGTGGCTATAACATGTAGAACTTCAAACAGTCATGAGCGAAATTAGCAGACAAGGGTTATGTAGCAAATGTCAAATTATGAGACACTTGTAGCACATCAGTGAACGGATTTGTTTTCAATTGTATCCATATTTTCCGTGTGTGAATTATACGTTAGTGAGCATATTATGGAATAAAGCATGCCATTATAGGATTGACGTGATGTAACACCGAAATCTGTAGTGACGATGGTAAAACTGTAACTTCTGTGGATGCTGCTTCTCGTAGAATAATTAAGTTATTTGATATTTTCTATGGATTATCCTATACCGTGAGTATTTCGTATTTACTGTTCAGCCTGGAGTACACGAGTAAATAGGATTACGTTATTGCACGTAGGGGGGATTTTAGTGATTGCGCCTGTAAAAAGACTACAGTATATAGGACAAAATCAGCACTGATTGTTTGAGTTAATTACACTATACGAAGATCTTTAGGTCACCTACTACATCAGTAGAAATCGACCACTCTTTTATAGAATTAGTATACGATATGTCCTCGAGTCTACACTGGAAGAAAGTATATGTAAGCGTTTATCCACTTTGGTAGTGTATCAACATTATAGATGAAGGGCCACATAGAAGCTTTTGGTTGATGCTGCTTCTAATTCCCGTCATAATATGAAGTGGCTATGATGTCCATCTTAAACACCAAGTAGCTTCCTAGGTATTGGGATAATTCTATAATACGTGTCGTTGAGCTATGCAAAGATTGTAGGGTAGTAGTATAGACGCGTCTGGAATTCAAAGTACTAGACGCGATGTAAGTCTGACTACTAGCTACAATAAATTATACAAAGAAGAGCCAGCTTTGACATATCGAGAACAGCGTCATGGACGCTAGTCTAAGCTAGTTCTGGTAAAGTCTTGCATGTATAACTCATCACATAATAATCGATCGACGTCTAGCAATGTGAGTAGTGTAGTCGTGGTAAGTCAACATTGATTGATGATGGTCATACTGTAGAAAGATTGTAGATTTATGATTAGACATACTGATTGAAGTCATTCTATAACTGTTCAGCGATGCAGTAGTCTCTATATGTAGAAGTCAAGTGGCAGAACTAGAGTAACTGACCGTTCTACTTCGGATTAGAGTAATTATTCCCATTTTAATATACGATGTTGGCACGTTACACATTTATCCGATCATTGCCTACCTGGAGATCCTTTCATGCGTGTATTTCAAATCCATGATATTGTTCACTATAGTCTACACTATCACTCTTTCAATATGGACAATTGTTGAGTATCAGTTTTAAAACAACCATTAGAGGAAAGTATCCTATAGAATAGGGCTTATTGATTCACTGTTACTGCATAAGAGAGATTTTTTGATGCACTGTGTGCCATCCCTAGTCAGTCTGATGTAGCACTATCGCTTTAGCTGGTGATTGAAAATGTTGTTGGTAAAGAGCAGCGTCATAGTGACGTGAGTCCGAGTACTGGGAAATAATTATTGCACCAATCTTGGACGTGCCACTCATGGATATGGAACGAATAACATAGTCATCGATCGATGTATGGCTAAGTAAATAGTCCTGAATGACTGATGATGTATATAACCTTGCTGTTTGAACATTATGATCCACTACAGAAGATATCCATTTATCCATCGCAACGAGTGGAAAGGATAAAAGAAACTACAAAGACTAATGGATCGCTATAGAGATAGACTACCGTAGTACTTTTTTTGAACTCTACTGTATCCACATCAGACGAATACAAGCTGCAATGGACTTACCCCAGTCATCACTTCAGAATTCAGCCAATCTGGCGAGCTATCGCTAAAGGCAGTATCATTACTATTGGTTATTAAATTAACGGCCATCTTCGAAGGCTATTTACTCCTTAACTGTAGTCCAAGTTGCAAAAAATAGTCAGCGCTTTGCCTGGGAAGGAAAGGAAAGGCCTCGGACTAGACGGTGTTGGTGATCCAGTTTGCGCATGCGTATGATAACCCAAGAGCCACCATGGAAAAAATGAATTGATTGATTCTTAGCAAGAGACTGGTCTAATGATAGTGGATCCTTTGCAATTCTGCGTTCTATACGAAAAACAGTATGTTGTAGCTCATGTTTCAGTAGGCATTGCCATCGATCAGCCTAGGATTGTCAGGGCCTCGGACTAGACGGAGTTGGTGACCCAGTTTGCGCATGCGTATGACAACCCAAGAGCCACCATGGAAAAAATGAATTGATTGATTCTTAGCAAGAGACTGGTCTAATGATAGTGGATCCTCTTTCAATTCTACGTTCTATACGAAAAACAGTATGTTGTAGCTCATGTTTTAGTAGGCCTTGCCATCGATCAGCCTAGGATTGTCAGGGCCTCGGACTAGACGGAGTTGGTGACCCAGTTTGCGCATGCGTGTGACAACCCAAGAGCCACCATGGAAAAAATGAATTGATTGATTCTTAGCAAGAGACTGGTCTAATGATAGAGGATTCTCTTGCAATTCTACGTTGTATACGAAAAACACTATGGAATAGCTCATGTTTTAGTAGGCATAGCGATAGATCAGCCTAGGATTGTCATAGCTCGAGACATGGATTCTGCGCTGTAGGAGTCGTTTGGTGACTTGTATGTTTGAAAAGAGTAAGACCAAAGTATGACTGTGCAGTATACACACTAGCCCTTGGTACAGTACAGTACCCTTGATCGGAAACAACTGAGTTGTGTGAACAATACTTGTCACCATGACTTCATACGCCAACCAGAACTGGAGGAGGAACTGCGACAGCGGCTGCGCGAATGAAAGGGTTAACACATATGTTTTATTTTACTTTATACGGTACTGTGTACAGTATGATGGTCTCAGCGTCCGGCTATCGGTCATACTGTACAATGTACAGTACACACTGTATATCCATATTGGCAAAAACGACACAACGAAGTGTTGATACAATAAAACAAGGACGACAAGGTTTTCTTCCATTTTTACTGTCCTAACACTAACAGGGATCTATTGGCCGCTCACAGTCGACAATTTTTGTGAGTGGAAATGGACAAGCGTAATCGTACCCCCGGGTTAATAGTCCTAATTCTTTTTCTGGTTAACGTATAGCTGTACACTGTTACAGTATTGTGATCAATAATGGATCGTATACTATGAAGAGTTAGGGAAAGATCATGATATGTACAATATTTGGCTAGTTTCTGTTGTGTAGTAGGTGACTATAGGACCTGTACTTTCCCATTTACCCATTTTTCATGCTGATACATACAACACGAGTTGAGATAGTCCATTTTATGCTACGAATCTACCACGCACAGTATTGGTGTACTGTATTCGTAACTTGAACACATTTGATGTCAATTTCAATGACATATTCGCATAAAGCATCTTCTTTCCAATCAAATGATACCAAATTTGTCTAATATGGACTTGAAATTAAAATGTCCTAGAATTTCAAACAGTAGAGACACGCTGTAGTACAAGATCCTCGTCATAGGTAGAGTCAGTACCACTGTGCAAGGGCATCCAGTT
Organism: Trichoplax adhaerens; assembly: GCF_000150275.1. Taxonomy (NCBI): domain Eukaryota; kingdom Metazoa; phylum Placozoa; class Uniplacotomia; order Trichoplacea; family Trichoplacidae; genus Trichoplax; species Trichoplax adhaerens. Next base: position 3,774,834 of record NW_002060948.1, read on the forward strand.
TTTGAAGTCTATGTGGTCATGCTTGCCTATGGTGATAGCAACACCAAACATATGACATTGTTGTTCAATGGCTCTACAGTACAAGCGCATTGGCAACAAAAATACGTCATAACCTATCCGCAACCGTCAGTCCAAATTAGAACCTGTCCCTCAATGGCAGGCAAGTTTTACACAATATTCAGTGCCGTACTGTACCGATCGTAATAGTAGAACCCTTGTCTGCTTTTTCAATTTTCAATGACTCTGACTGTACCGTCTTGTCCTGTCCTGCTGTATTGAAAAAAAAAGAATTGTATTATCCAACTCAATCCCCAAAAAGGAAAGAAACGCTGAAACTTTTCAATTCCCAGGGGCTTTTATTATCCTCCTACTCAGAATAAGTTAATCCATTCTACGTCAAGACTTTATTGCACACTGCACAATCTAGGTTGAGATAAGTCATACCACCCAATTTTGACTTGACTGAATCATCATTTTTCTTTCCCTGATAGCGCATAAAATCAATTCATAAAAATGAAAAATACAGTACGGTAAAATCAGCTTTGAAGGCTGCAACATTCCTTTATGTGACGTTGCACAGCTGTACTGAACCGTCATGGCGTTGGCACGGTAATCAACCGGAACTGTAAATCACTTGTACTACAGTTACTGTACCATACTGTAGTACTGCATTGGAGAAATTTATTTTGCATATACAGCCAATGGTCAATTTTGGATTTGGTTGTTATACTGTACGACAGCAAATTGTATTACGTGTATTACGGGCGTACAGTATGTCACACATACGCCATTACTCCGTTGGTTGTTTTGGCTAAAGTACCGCCAGAACTGTACTGTACCGATACGGCAGTATTGGTAGTTTTTGGGGAACGTGCACGATTGGACTGCAAAGTGATTTTCTTTCCAAATTGGAGCCATTTTCAAATTTGCAATAAAGCGAGTCAAAAAGCGTTCAAGACACATTTGAATATCGAGTTAGATGGATAATTTATTAAATGACTTTGACGTACATTTTTTTCAGTCATTCTTTAACGTAAATTATGAATGAAATGAATTTTTGTCCGCGAGTTCAACATTAAAATTGCATTTCATTAACATAGAATAGACATTACAACGTAGCACGGTGAACAACAAACAATGGCTAAATAGTTCAGCGCCTTTTACTGGCAATTTTTTGGACTCTAATTTTGTAACAAGATGCGGCGACTGATTAAAATTGCAGAAATATTCGTAATCATAACATTTAAATAGAGTTCAAGTTAAATTCGGCACCATTTTCATGTAGTGCCACTATATTGAAATCTACATTTTGAAGTCAGTCATCTACACTACATTATACAGGTAAATTTGCTTTAGGGGTTATCAATTTCTCTAAGCGCGCTCTCCACGGATTCGGCGGGCAAGTTGGATATCTTTCGGCATAATTGTCACACGTTTAGCATGAATTGCACACAAATTGGTATCTTCAAACAATCCAACCAAGTAAGCTTCAGCAGCTTCTTGAAGGGCTCCAATAGCGGCCGATTGGAAACGTAAATCAGTCTTGAAATCTTGAGCAATTTCACGTACCAACCGTTGGAAAGGTAGTTTACGGATCAGCAATTCAGTGGATTTTTGGTAACGACGAATTTCACGAAGGGCAACAGTACCAGGACGATAACGATGTGGTTTTTTCACTCCACCAGTGGAAGGGGCACTTTTTCGAGCAGCTTTCGTTGCCAATTGCTTACGTGGTGCCTTACCACCAGTCGATTTACGAGCTGTTTGCTTAGTACGAGCCATGGATTTTTTTCAAAAAATTTTCAACTGTGAAAAAAAAAGTAACGGCGGAAAAAATGATTTGGCGTATCTACTGTAACGTACGAAAGCAGCGGTATCCAATCTAGAATGAGGTGACGGAGGATTTCAAACTACTTTTTATTACTGTAGTTACCGTGTACTGTATTGCAAAACACGACCAGTAAAATTTCGCCAATACAGTACTGTACAGTTATGATAGCTATAATAATAGAAAACAATTCCTAAAAAATGATCCAAGTAACAAACACAGCTAATTGCACTGTCGAATTTGGCAAACAATGTCACGCATGCGTTACAAAATCGGATTTTCGATCCAGATTGATTTTTAGAGCTCAATTTGGAGCTGAAATGAGCTATTGGAGCAATTATTTTCCCAAATATTATCTCCCTTTTCAAAAGTAGTCATAGCTTGATAATCACTAGGTATATCAGTATCCTATTTAGATGTAGTATGACAATGATTATCAATGGTCTCAAATCTACATTCATTTTGGATATATACCCATTTTTTTAATTTATTGACAATTTCGAATTATCAAATTATTTGCAAATCGACAGCCATCTTCTCAAATTACCCGGTAACAATCTCCTCAATGTACATTGTACAGTACGGTAGAGTACTTATATTATCCTTTTACTTTATATAGTGTACTGGTGTACTGTACAGCCGTATACGATGTGCTTTATTGTCCAGTCCAGTACGGTACGGTACAGTATGGTACCGCAGTGTTATTACACTTTCAACTTGGCTTCCACAGTACAGTACAGTACTGTACAGTACATTACAGGGTCTCTACAGTACATTGTACAATACAAAACAATACAAAGGCATCTAGTACTGTACTGTTATGAACTTCTAGAAATTACTAGTACAGTACTGTACACAGTACAGTGACCCTGTACAGTATACTGTAGTACTAGTACAGTACAAACTGTATAATGTACAGTACTGTATTGTACAGGAAGCATTTAAGAAAGGAAAATCGTACTGTACTGTACAGTATTCTCTCCACAGCACTCTACGCTACAGTAGAACTCTCCATCCAACAAGGGCTTTACTGTACTGTACCATACCGTACCGAGATCATTTCACAGAGAGTGACTCACTAGTACAACAGTGTCAGCAGCATTGCAAAACAGTTCGCTAGTTGAACGATGTACGTCAAAATACCACTCTACGTATACTGACTATACAGTATAGGCCATATATGAACATAACTTGTCCCTTTCACATGACTCACGATAGGAGTACTCCACCCCAAAAATGTGTCTGATTTGTCCTTTTTGGGGGGAAAAAAGGAGCGCAAATGAATCTTATTATACTGTACGCTTATAGTATGCAACGATCGTAGATGGAGTAGATACTATTTCATGTTCTAAGCACCTTTTGCACCAGCTAACACCAGCAAAATAGCTGGATGCTAGACGTAAGAATCTGAAGCTACCCTACTTACTGTACAGTACAGTGTACAGTACACAAACTAGACATTTCATTTTAAACTCTAGCCAGTGTTTTTTTCAATTTCATGATTACACGCACAAGCTAAAGCTTGCACGCATCATCAATCGTCGTTAAAACTTTTCATAATGATGCATATTCAAGACAGTATTAGGCATATTTCAACTGTATTCATACTGTACTGCTAATACAAATGCTTAGTGTGAATAAAATCCCAAATTCTTACAATAACTAATTTATTTTTTAAACTTTTCATAGTGATGCATATTCAAGACAGTATTAGGCATATTTCAACTGTATTCATACTGTACTGCTAGTACAAATGCTTAGTGTGAATAAAATCCCAAATTCTTACAATAACTAATTTCAGGAAAAAATGCTGCAAGCAGGCAACAGTTCATTGTTTATATCATAGCTAGCAATGAATACTTTATTCAGCTAATATGGAAACATAATCGTAAGGCGCTCTTCAAAAGCTATTATTAAAAAAGATTAAAACATTTCATAATATTTTCATTAAATTAAAGTTTTCTATGCACGAACCAATTTGAATTGTTAGCAGGGGTAAGCATTACTAATATCCATAGATATACTCTATAAGTATTGTCATATAAATCTCAGTGCGTTTTCCAATTTATACTCGATATTATATCAAAGTTATGAGCAAAGTTTTCACTATATTTAACTTGCTGGTGAAAAATAATTGCCAATCACTATCATGCCTACTAATAGTATAAGCAACTCAACGTACAGCAGCAAAATGGATCGTTTAAGAATAACAAGATTTAGCTTCGAAATGCACAATATTGAAGCCCAAGCGAATAAATTAAGTTTAAATAGTTTAAAAATGCTGGAATATGATCAGTCTTAAAAAACTATTATCCTAAAAGGAAATGCTGATTACTAATAATATTCGAGCTATAACATTAACTTGAGTCATCTTCCCAATTTATATAAAATAAGTCAGCACCCGTGTACAGTTCGAATGTACGCGTACGCGTATGTAACATTTATGGAAGGTGATATTAAAAAAAAGGTAATAAACTACTTTCGAAAAGCTTTGCTGACAATGGGTTTGTTTCCCAATATTTCATCGATAGAATGCATCATGGAATGATCCAATTTTGGTAATATCTAAGTAACATAAATAATGATAAAGAACAACATTCACCATTTTTTTGCTAATTTAAAATGCTAACTGATATGTCAATACAGGCTTACCGCTATTGCCGTGATGTTCTCTTTCAACTGATGAGAATTTTTAGCCCCTAAAAGCACGCAGTTCGCACGATCATTCTTTAAACACCAAGCAATAGCCAATTGGCATAGTGTACAATCTATTCGATCGGCGATAATTTGTAGTTCCTTTAATTTAGCTTGCATCCGTCTACCTTCTTCACTTTGAATTTTTTCTCTCCACCAATCGAAATTCTAACATATACAAGATATTAAAGTTAAATCAAAGAGGGCTTTGTTAAGAAATAGTCGTGTATAGATTTTGCATGAACTTATTATTGATACTAATTTCATGAACGATACCGACACTCAATGACGCTCGAGAATCTTCCGGTATTGTGTCATCCATGTACTTTCCACTAAGTACACCACCAGCTAATGGTGACCATGTAACCGCACCTACACCTGAATGATGGGTTCTAAGATTAAATAATTATTTACAGATGTCATATTATGATGAATTAACAGAGCTTACCACATTTATCGTATAAATTTTTTTTAACTGCCTCCATCTGCTCACGACACATGAAGTGATACCTGCGGGTAAAATATGATGATAATTGTGTATATAAGGCACGAGTCAATTAAGAGAAAGTGATACTTTTATACATTACTAACTCTGCTTGAATCGCAGTAGGGGGAATCAAATTATATTGTCTCGCCACGGCATATGCTTCCTAAAAAAGAAATTGTAATATCTTCTATGAATGAAATGGATATTAATAAAGTAGCAATGTTCTGTAATAAAAGGACTAACCATAACATCAGCTTCAGTCCATTGCGATACCCCCCAATAAAATGCCAAACCTATGAAAAACATTATTTAGAGTAAAAACATAAGATTGTGGATAAAAATTCTTGATAGGAAAATTTTTCTTCCATGAATGTACCTTGATTTATCACAAAAGTGAACGCCCGAACAATTTCTAAGGTGATAAATACGCGCATGTAAATTATTCAATACATCAAGATTAGAAACAAATCAGTTGATCTGTAGGCTACAATAAGAAGGTCTAATATATGCCTTTATAATATCTTTACCTTCCATTGGTGTCGTAGAATCGGGCCTATTTGCAAAAACAATATCCACGTATTCTAATTGTAAGCGGTGTAGCGAGGCTTTTAGACCTAAAAGACGAAAAGAAACACAGTAGATTAGTATGAAAATACTGAACAAAGGCAAACACTATCTGTAAGTGCTGGAGAAAAAACTTTTTATTTTGTAAAATCGATGGAGGATTAATAGCTACGCACGGGGATTGCCGTTGTACTTAATCACTTTGATAAAGATTATAATAAATACCTTCTATAATATGCTTTCTAGACAGGCCTTGCTCATTTTCCCCTCTAACGACAGACAGTAACATAAATTACATTGTACACACTTTATTAACTTTAACTTTTAATAAATCCAAATTGCAACCTTCCTCCCCAAAAGATCTTTGTACTTATGACCAAGGTCGAGCGCCTGTATATAGTAAGAAGTAACAACCAATCAATCATTAATTCTATTTGATATTTTCTATTTATATTATAATTTACATAATGTACTACTGTCGATATATGGCAAATGTGGTTTTTCTCTCATGCTTTGAAATTTAAGTGGTAAAGAATGTAGCTATTCTTACTTGATACTACAATATCGTTATGACCAATTTGTATTAAAAAAATCCATAAAATTTTTACTCAGCTGTTTCTAATTATCAACTTTGGCAACTATGAATGAACTATAGATTACAAATAGCAATCTCAATCCTTTACCTCCATTGCTTCTTCCGTAATACCTGACCTAACACAATTTCAGCTCTGCCAACAAGAAAAGAAGTATGATTGTTAGCTTTACATGCTTATTCATGACTACTAATCATAAAGTGTATGATGTAATTATAATACAACATCTACGTTGTTACAAGATAAAAATGACTGTGTAGTGTATATTTAGTGTATCCCTTAGTGCATAGTATTACGTGTCAAGATAAATGAAAATAGTACAACTACGTGCAGAGCAGTAAACAACTAAAATTTTACTTTGTCATACGGCTAAATTTTAAGCTATCTAGAATAGAATATATAGCACATCTTACTTTCCACCAGCGTATACTTCAGCTGTGTCGAAGAAATTGATACCATTTTCATATGCGACCGTAATTAATTCTTCAGCATGCTTATCAGTGAGATCAATAGTAATACTTAATATAGCCATATTAAATGAATAAGTTGACATCGCTGATAATGATACTATTGATTAGATCAAATTATCTTGGATAAATAGCGGAATATTAAAAAATTTATGATTTTATGAAATTATTTAGTTATACAATATTATACTTTGTCGGAAACTTGAGATCCGAATGTTACCCACGTTCCTGCAATTATAAAAATCATGATAAAGTATGAGTATACTGCTTTGATTAGATGATTAAATTAGTACTGCAAGCTATAGGGAAGACTGAGAGAGCAGAGATTCTATTTTGCTCCGCATTGATTTTAGATCGAAGAATTTTTCAACTTGTACGTTTGGTTGCAACGCAGAGCCACAGTGACGCAAGCTTGCATGCAATAAGATAAAATGAGGATTGCAATTCATAATAAATATATATTATAATTTAAGAGAGAGAGTTTCAGTATCATGGCACACTCAATATATGGAAATTCAGTAATTCATGAGTTTACTAAGGTCCATTCTTTACAGGTTTACTGCTCTTTTGTTGATTACATACAAGTGAAGTTTATACTACAAATTGAAGTATTTTAAGGACAAAATGATGGATACTGTACGAAGTAGCTCGAACAAATTGATGGCTGCAGCATGTAGCCTTAAGGATAAATGTTGTATTGCATATAACAACACAGCAACGGCATTCCATTTATGATACGTTTTCATCATGCAGTACAATTGATCATATTAATTAATGCGTAGTACGTATTATTACCGAATCCCAGAGCAGAGACTCGGAGACCTGATTTTCCCAAATTTCTAAAATATTAAAGTTAGAACAGGATTAGTAGATAATAGGGTGTAAAATGAATGTAATTGTTATAATGAACTGAGTTACATCAAGTAATGCGTATATGCAAATATGGCTGAGACTATAACGACCCTATAAGCAAGTATTGGGCGATGAGGCGAATTCACTTTAATTGATAGTCCAGAATTGAATGATCGTTTTTAATTCATATACGTATTCTACCAAGATCTCCAGCTGCAGTTGCAGTACGATTATGTGGCTACCGTATTGCAAGAATTTTACTGATTCAATACAACAACTATGCGATGGTCGCTTCAGCAAAGCATTTGTATGACTATATTGTACTGTAGACTACTAAACTCCTATTCCTTCATTCAATAGTCCATCGTGTAGTGGCACTGTGCAGTAAGATTAGCCTGGTTGGATAACGTTCTTGCAGAAGCATAGTGAAAGGTTGAAAGCAGGCTAGATGTGAAGTAATTAGCTTTTTTAATTCTGAATTACTGTATAGCCTATACAATATGATTATTTGTTCTTTCTTTCGAGTCGATTCAAATATTCGACGCTGAAACGAAATATACGTTATCATACAAGTGGAGCTGTAGGCACGAGTAGAATGTTCAATCACATGCAAAACATTATGGCAATCGCTCTTTACAGCACATTACTCTCTTTTAAAGTCGTTTTATAGCGATGGAAAGGTGTTGCCGTTCTCCACAAATCACCCATTCATAGATATTATTATTATTATTATTGTTGTTGCACTGCATGAGTATGCAAGAATGACAGGTTTTACAGTTGTGTTAGCGAACTTGCCTGTATAACATATTTACCGTTGGACGCAACCTGATGAATGGGAAGAAGAGACTGAAATAAGATTGAACAATTTGATGGTCATTCAGTTGGAGAGGGAATAACTGGATAACATTTTAAAATGCAATAGGTGAAATGAGAAAGCGAGACCGACCTTGTTTTGCAGGATTGCCAAGTACTGCGATTGGGTGATGTTTTATTGAATAAGGTCCCCCACCGGTGGAACGTTTTGACACAAAGCCTGCTGCACACTGCACAGTACTGTCTAGTGGTACACTCAGGACAGTATCCGCGGTTATCATGGTGACCACGACGGATCCACGACTTGTCACCGAGGTCAGGCACACTTTCACCGGCATGCAGAGTACAGTACAACGTCCACGCCCGTATTCATCGGACGGACGGATATGGTACAGCACTGTGCGTCAATGACGAGCCTTGTTTTACGGTGTACAGTACACCTGATTGATGAAATTATTCCATGCTGCTACTGAGTGTGCACATCGTTGCAAGGGTCTTACCACGCCCATATCCGACGGACGGGCGGACGGTACAGCACTGCGCGTCAATGACGAGCCTTGTTTTACAGTGTACTGTACTGTGCAGTGTGCACCTGATTGATGAAATTATTCAATGCTGCTACTGAGTGTGCACATCGCTGTAAGGGTCTTACCACCGCACACTAGGGCACAAATGCTTTCAGTGAAGAGTAAAAATAGTGTGGAAAATACTGTAGGGTACTGTAAAGTAAGTAGTCACCAGCGTGCTTTTGTTGACTGTTTGACTCAATCGAGTTGGATGTGCATGACAGGTTTACTGGGCCCACAGCAAAGCCATGTTGGAGTTGAGTCATGGTTCAGTCCGTTACAGCTCGTGAAAGCGGACTGCTGAAGTGCAATTGTTACAGTACAGTACAGTACCGTACAGTCCTATAAAAGAGAAGATCGCTAAAAAAAGTCTTGACAGACTGTACACTGTACACTGTACAGTACAGTACAGTACAGTTCAGACCAGGGTCCGGACCAAAGCATGAAGACCTCGAACTACAGTACTGTACAGACGGTCAATTACTGTACAGTACAGTATTGTTTACAGTACAGTACTGTACTGTAAAAGAAAGGAGATCGAGAAACGTACAGTACCGTACTGTCGGTTTTCCTCTAGTACAGTACTCAGGTCGAATCAGTCAGTATTAATCGAGTTCTCAGATCCAATCTAGTCCTCGACTGTTACTGTTGGTGTGCGTCCAAATCAGAGCACAGACCAACACCGACTGGAGTGGACTACTCAGGTCGAGTCTAGTCCTCGACTGTTACTGTTGGAGTGTTGGTGCGTGTAAATCAGAGCACAGACGGACAGACCAAGACTGACTGGAGTGGACCTACTCAGGTCTAGTCCTCGACTGTTACTGGTTGGTGCGTCCAAATCAGAGCACAGACGGACAGACCCATACTGACTGGAGTGGACCTACTCCGGTCTAGTCCTCGAGTGTTACTGTTGGTGCGTCCAAACCAGAGCACAGACGGATAGATCAACACTGACTGTCAAGCCAAAGCACAGACGGACAGACCAAGACTGACTGGAGTGGACTACTCAGGTCCAATCTAGTCCTCGATTGTTCCTGTTGGTGCGTCCAAACCAGAGCACAGACCAACACTGACTGGACGGGACACAGATTCCACTACAGTACAGTGCGCTCAAGGCTGTATACAGTACAATATACTGTAGTCGAATTGACTGTTTCAACGAGGAGTGTTGCTTACTTTGCCGTTTATGATTGCTGTTGCTTATTTCTACTGTACAAAAACTAGCAGATGAGACAAAAGTGAATAATGAACATGTCGCAGGTAAATTTGGATTCATCTGTTAGGGATTGCATCCAATATGATCGCAAGGCGATGACCTCCATTCTAGTCTAATTTTAATGTATGAAAAAAAAAAAATTGCCTGATTTTATTGTTGTTGTTGTATCGTGCTTGTTGTAGGCAAATGTATCTGAGACTTCGATGACTTTCGGCCCGGAATGGTAAGTCTGTATTGATTGCGTAGCGTAGGTCAATGAGCAAGCACAAAATTGTCAAAATCCCATGCCTAGTTCAACGCCAATCCTATCTACTGTTAACAGTCGAGCACAACATACTACCATAATAGGAAATCATCCAATAATCATCCGCACAACATTGCATCGCCAAGCAAGCATCCTGATTTGTTGTCAAAGGTCGCCACTACACTGTAGTATTGACTTGAGAACAGAGCGCTACAATGTAAGCAACCACGGTACCGTTCATCATGTGTCCATCATTGGACGACTTTTCCATGCTGATCATAACTGGATCCTCAGCAAAGTATTTCATTAACTCACTTTGGTACCCCCCCCGATTGAAGACCATCAGCTTTCAATTTTAGTATTGACATCATGGAACCGATACTGCTTCATCAACAAACTTGCTTTCGAGATGAATAGACGCATGGACTAGATGTGTTGTCCAATAACACTGGTCTACTACCGTACGGCTTCCATAAATCGAGCGAAATGACTCCATGAACCATGTCAATACAGTACGAGAACATGGCATGTTGTTCTACAACTAGTGTATACTTACATCGTACTCCAGTGACTAGCATTTAAAGCAACCTTACAGTCGTAAGATATTTGGCGCACTATGCATAACAGCAGTCCGTAATAAAGTAGGATTCGACTCAACCTTCCTTGCTAACTCGTTCCATTCCATTTTGCTAGGAATATAAAAATTAAAAGCCAAACTTTGTACAATCGTAGCGATCCAAGCCTATTCAAGGTGATCGCCACACGATTAAACAGTTTCCTGATTTCCATCGTTGCTCCTTTTAGTTTACACTCGATCCTACGTTGTTTACAGTACTATAGACAAGACTTGCTGTTAACAAGCTGACTTGAAGGATAGCGTTTTGGTACTGATACTGTCCAGGTGTAGAATAGACTAGACTGATGAACTTTTTCCTGTCCACGTCCATACTCTCTACCCTTGTAACATAGTCTCCATACCCTGATTACAGCCTAGTGTAGCCCTAGACGCGATCTCCAAGTACCAGACATTATTCGCACACTGTATCATGTTGTCATCATGCTAGAGCTAAAATGCGCCTTGCAATGCTCATTTTTCAATCTTTTCCCCTTGAAATCACTTCATTCAGCATTCAATCAAGTTCAATACTGATGATTTAAAGTTACCGTTGTGCTATACCATCCTCGATAATGTACTTCATCAAGGGAGAGATGTCCGTTGACTGCAGTGCATTCCTATACGACGCATACGTTGACAAATGCCCTAGAGGTTGTAGACTGATCGAGTGTTAGTCTTTTTTTTTTCCCCCTTTGGCTATTATTCAAAATGGATCGTATATCAATCCCTTGCGATCCACTTTACCTCTCCTTCTACTGTAGTCATCATGCAATTTCAACTCCACTGTAAAACTTGGATCTTCCATTGCGTCTTCGTTTCAGCTAGCGTAGGACATTGTTGTTGTTGTCCAAATTGAACGTTGCAAATGGATGGTTGTTAGTCAAGCCGTTGGGATGAGTGAAATCGGCCATTCCTAACATGGAGTATAAAGTAGATATCCTTGTAAAACGGCGACGTTAAGGTCAATGGATCAGATTTTAGTATAAACGACACTGGTTCAACTTAACAATTCTTCTCTTGGCACTTATCCCCACTTAGTACTAGTTTTGAAAACAGTGGTCAATCAAATTAGTTTATGATAAGCAAAGCGATGCGATGTTGTAAAGCCAAGCGTAAGCAATGGAGAGTCAACAGTCATAAACTTACAGCAATACTGTCCTCCACGTTGAACCGCTATGTAATGTGTATAGTAGACGTACTGCAAAAGATCAAACTCTACAATCCTTCTCCAATGAGTCCAATAAATCTTTGCTACTACAGAGATAACAATGGAAAGGAGTTCATTTTAGAACATTTTGGGGGTCTCAGACTTGTACAGTGGAAGTTTTATTTACAATGTCGCCAATTCCTATCAAAATGTTACTGTATTACAATTTTGCAACTTGGCCAGGATATCGCATAGTGACAGTACTGTCCTGGTCCAATCGTAAACTACAAACCAATGAAAACGGATTCTACTGGCAATCTTCTTTGGATAGTCCTAAATCAATTTCACTATTCTCTTACGCTTCAAAATCGATCCCTTTTAAATCAACGTGAACGGATATTCTACAGTACTCGATACAGCTTGTATATATTTATCGACAACATATACAATACGCGCTGATGCAATTTTAGACTAATGAAGAAACGTAGTCAAAATCAATTTTGACCGGGGTAGGCCAGGGCTATGTATGAACATGTCATGACTCTTTGAAGTTGGCTTTCCATTGGATATCATGGATAAAAATGTTCAGTTGTACATGCAATTACTCACACTACTGTAGCATGCCATTGTCAATGTCTTGGGCGTTGTTAATCCATTTATCTTTACGCAATATAGATCTTAAGTGTACTTTAGGCTTCATCTTAATCGACATTGTCATTTTTGTACAAGAATTTTACATCCATTTTTTCCTCACCGGTAACAATTAATGAACAATTTTACCTTCCATTCAGTCTTAATCATTTTTGTCTTACAAAGAAAAAATTGCAAAAGTTAAAAGGTTAAGATAGAGGAATAGAGCGAATGGGTAAAAAGTCCTGCATGATGAAAGACAGTGTGATATCAATTTCTTCCTTTGTAGCTCTCTTTCAAAACTACTTTTCTCCTAATTTTGGCCATTCTACGATACAGTCTTATTCATGAGTTGACATTTTACTACATCGTCTATAATCCTGATAGAAAAAGTGAAAGTCTAAAATACTACTTCAGTGTTGTTTAGAATACAGAGAAAAGACTTTGGACGTTAAGTCAATACTGGCTACAATCATGGCTTAGGCTTTTCTATCCAATGAGAAATGAATAATCTATTTTTCTGCCGATACTAAGATTACTAAAGGCTAAATAATCTATCGCATTGTATCTTACTACCTAATAGAAAGTTTTTTTTGAAATTCATGTTATGATACGTCTAGATACAACAGAATGGACCAAATTAAGATGTATATGCATACTACAGTACTACACAAACTTCAACAAGTTTAGGAATGATAGAGCAGTACTGTACAGGATTTAATCAATCATACCAAGGACTATTCCTCCTAGTGGTCCTTGATGATACATATTGACGTAGAAGATAATATTTCATGATTGTGTGTAAAGTATATGCTGCTAGTGCATATAGCTGGACTTTACATAGTCGTCTTTCGTCTTCTTAACTACGATTCTGTGCTAATACGTCATTGAAACAAAAAAGAATACTGTACAATAGTTATCTTGTTGTATTTATTGAACGGTGTAATAGAGAGCGTAGCAGTGACCTTCTGGGCAATTTAGAACTAGTGGAAGGTTTCGACAGCTCTCGCTATTCTTATTTTTTACACTGGTATATTTCTATAGTGTATATCTGTAAATTTGTAGCTTTGCTCCTTGCGCTGTATGGATACGTATTAGTATCGCAAAGTTCAAAGAATTGATATGATTTCTGAACATCATCACTAGGCTAAAAAAAGATACTAATTTAAAATCAATTTACACTTAACGTACAATTATCACGACTGTGTTGACAGCGATATTATTGCACTTACGTAGATATCTCTTCATACCCTTCCTACTATATACGATATACCAATATAATGTATACTAGTACAGTGTAGACTAGGATATACAGAAATGGTGCAATTTATTTTTTATCACGTTAGGCCGAATACTTGTATTATGATTCGCTCGCGATCATGGCATCATAAAATTGATTATCCTGTCCTTTCATTCCATTACTTGATTAAGTGAAACTGAAACCAACGCCCTATGAACGTAAAATTCGTCCTTATTGCATACAGTAGGCAATAATCAAGAGATATCCACACATAATAAAATTACTATTATTAAATTTGTCTTTTAGGTAACTTATGTAAATCGTGCCAATGTCATCATGTTAGCTTGACACATGTTTAATTACTTAGAATAGTATCGATGACACACAATACAAGATCGAATAGATATAGCTATAATACCATCTTGCAGGATTGAATGTTAGCTTACTGTTAAGGCTATCATTTTATCGAGAAGGAATACGCATTAGTTAATTTGAAACTCAAGATTAGGACCAGATATTACTATCAATATTGTCGTAGTTAATTATTGAGGACATGTAGATTTCTCTAGAACGTTTCATGTAAATTGTAGTACCTCCATGTAGTCTTATTTGGATTTAATATCTGAGCAGACAACGATAATATTGTCATGTAAAAAATTCTTAGGTAGCATATTTATTCATGGCGTATAAAACTTATAATTATACGAATACGATAGAGTATAGGATCGTTTGCTTCGCCTTTTTTTCTCTTCTACTTGTAATAATGATTAAAATCGCTAGAGAATTATATCTTACAAATTATATCAGATTGGTTAACCTTTATCCTAAGATTGTTTATAATAAATGGATAACGCTGTACATCTAACGTTACGTTGTTTTCCATATCAATTTTATATGCTCTAGTTTAATTGTTTTCCTTGCATTTCTTAGGCTACGAAATTTACCTTTAACAGGTGGCGGCGGGCTAAATATAACTTCACCACCTCGCTCACCGATTTTTGTAGAACAAGAGAGTGGTAAAATAGTTTATAATAAAGAAGAATTAATACAATATTATAAGAAGGTAAAAGACATCCCGCGAGTATTAGAGAAATGCCCGGTACTATTACATCCAGAACCGCTATTGCCCATGACTATGATACCTCTATCTGAAGAAGAGCAGCGTAATGCTGCAAGCGTTAATAGTGCCGTAGCACTCAGAATGACTGGTCGTGGCGGTAGCCATCCTCGTGGGCGCGGTAGTGTCAGAGGAAGAGGTAACTTTCATTACTTTTATCGCAAGACATGAAATTCAATGACTGCTATAGTAATAGGCTACTTTATATGCTTCAAATTGCGTAATATCTACAATTTTTTAAACCAATAATCTACTAAAGATGTAGTATGCACATATCTGCTCTCGATACTGTTTTGTTATCACTTAATTCTCAATTTTTAGATCAATACCGTTGTATACGTACTGTATATATATTATACACTTATACAGTATATGTACCGTACCATACATAGATTGGTTAATAAATTTCGACATTTTTGAATAGATTTTTAATTTTAGTAAAGTTCTTATCCATACAGTATTAGAACACGTTAGTATTTTACTTGATGTTATTAAGCTATAGTAAAATCTTCCTTTTCCGGTTTTGTTTTTGTTTCAGGTCGAGGTCGTGGTGATGCTTATTATATACGCACTGGTAGCGATGACGGTAACACCAGCGGACATCCTACTTTTACACGAAGTCGTAGTGGTGAAGGCAAATCATCCTGGGATATTGAAAGGTAAGAGATTTTATTGGCATTATGATTAAATATTATACGTAGTTGTAGTTAATATAAATTAATTTAGTACATGATTTTACATAAGTATTATATACATGTATAATTTGATAGATCAGATCATCAGATATTTTTATTCGTGAAATCTTGTAAGGCTATTGTTGATTGTTTTAGTCATAGCCCTATACTTTCGATATCAACAGCTATAAATAAATTGATCAAATCACTGTAACAATTGACTTTTTATATTATTATTGCCCGCCTTTATTCCATATGTCACAAGTCCACGAGATGGTAAGTCTTTTCTATTGTAAGCAATAGAAATTTGTAATAAATTAGTGATGTAGTGAGTGTGTTATGCTTGGAATCATTTTAGTGCATTGTCACATTCATACAGTACTATTGATATTAGATACATAATAATTTTTATTGTAATCTTTAGGTCAAAATAAACAAGAAAATAATCGGCCAGTAAAAAATAGCTGGAGATCTGAAAGCTTAACTTCAGAAGATGACAATGGATGGAAATTTGCTGGTCGAGGCAATAATCCAAATAAGTCTCCACGTGTACTAACTGG
Organism: Trichoplax adhaerens; assembly: GCF_000150275.1. Classification (NCBI taxonomy): domain Eukaryota; kingdom Metazoa; phylum Placozoa; class Uniplacotomia; order Trichoplacea; family Trichoplacidae; genus Trichoplax; species Trichoplax adhaerens. Next base: position 3,791,142 of record NW_002060948.1, read on the forward strand.
TAGTGGCAACTGGAGAAGTAGTAGTTCAGGTATTTAGTTATTACAAATTTTGATTGATAATTTTTCTGACAAAAATTTCCGCTGAAATTAATTGTACGTGCAACCAGTATTGTATTAATTAAGATTAAGATAATAATTGTTAACATCAAGTGTGCATATCTAAACAAAAACCAAAAGTACTTAACAGTAGACGTTTTTAGAATCAAGAACATGGAATAGTAGGACAAATTACCAACAAAAAAATCACTACAGTAATGATGATTCGTATGATTTACCGGAATGGAGCCAGGATGGCGTTGACGACATTATTGGAACTTTCGATGGTTCTGGGGCATTTTGCTCTCAAAAGGTATCGAAGAAATTATAGATAGGATTTAATTTCTTCTTACTAAGGCTTAAAACTCTATCTTCAGATGGAAAGTGGTGAAATAGAAACATTCGAGAGTGATAATAAGAGTGGTATACAAGTTGAAGCGGAAGAAAATTCAACGGTAAAAGCTAAAAATTTTAGACCGTGTGTAGTTTATTTCATCTAAGAATATTGAAGTCCGTCGTTGATATCAATCATGTACCATTAGTTCTACCATGAATACATTGTATGTTCCATTTATCGCTCTAACTGTGTACTTTTCTTTGTATTTTATAATGCAGACAAATGATATCAAAGAATCTGATAGGCAACAAGGAGTAGTAGATGGATTAGGTATTTAGCAAGATATAATAAAAATAGATATGATAATAAACTAAATGTAATGTATCGTTTAAAAATGATAGTTTGAACCAATATTAAAAATTTAATATATTTTCGGATGGTTATGGTTGTTAGAATACGTTGCTCCTGTTCGTGACGATTTAAGATCGACCGTAAAAGATAATGTTAGTGCAACAATAGATGATAACAAAGATTTAGAAGAACATCTACCTGAATCTCTTCGCTTAGCAATAAGTGACGATCAGCTGCCGGAATCTTTACGTAATGTTATCGAACAACTAGATACAGAATCATGTAGTGCGAAAACGACAGATAATGTTCGTGAAATTTTTTCAAGTTGATATTCTCGAACGTTAGCCCATGAATCTCCACCTTTATAATTCATATTTATTACCTATAGCATCAACAACAAGTTGTAGATAATAATGCAAGCAGGAATGATATGTCGGTCAGTTTGCAATTGTGACATAATAGATTTTTTAAAATTTTTGATACGGAGTTCGTAACGTTACATTCTAAATTGTGTAGATGAGGATAGATAATATGGGGAAAGATGGTAACTTAGTAAGTGAAGATGAAAAATGGCTTTATCAGGATCCTCAGGGCAAATTACAAGGTAGATTTTATTGTAAATTGAATGAGGTAAATGCTTAGTTGGTGGTTTGACGTAATCAACCTTATCCATTAGGCCCATTTGGAAATAATGAAATGCTAGAGTGGTTAAAAGCGGGATTCTTCGCTCCTAATTTGCCAGTCAAAAGAGCATGTGATGACTATTTATTGCCTTTAGGTTGGTTCTCATCTGTAATCGAGTTAGCAATTAGTTTCTTATGTTAACTTTTATTCTCTAAAAGTAATCTATAATACTTACAGGGAAGGTTATTAGAATTTGGAAGAGGATTCCTTTCCAACCTGGTCCTGCGCCTCCTCCATTCAAGGTATCTTAAATTTATTCAATTTGATACCACAACCTTTTATATTTGATATATAGGATATTCTTGCTTTCCATAAATTGCTTAAATATGCGTCAATCTATAGATCAGTCAAGAACAAGTTATACAACATCAGCAGTATCAACAACCACAACATCAACAGTCCCAGCACCAACATCAACAATCTCAACATCAACAATCACAACATCAACAACAACAACAAATGGCTGCTATGGCTGCTGCAAAGGAACAGCGACTATTTTTACAAAGACAATTAATGGCCCAGAAGTTGATGCAGCAGCAACAACAACAGCATATGTATCAACATCAAATGATGTTATATATGCAACAGATGCATCTCCAACAACAGCAAATGTCTCCAGAGGCATTAAATATGGCTTTACAACAAAATTCACAGAACCCTACAACTGTTGAATCTGAATCTGATAATCGAATGGAATCTCACGAAAGTAATACAAATCAACAAAAACCGAAATCGGGTATTGAACGAAGTGACGTTACACGCTATTGTATTGTGTAATTTAGACCAGTATCTAATTAAAATTGCTTTTAATAATAGCATGGAATATGACTCAAGTTAAACCAGCTGATGCTTGGAACGGATCTGAAAGGTACCGTAATGTATCTTGGTCAATCACATATTTTGATTATTGATTTTTAGTACGAATATTTGTAAAAATATCATTATTATGCATAGTAACCAAAGTGAACATAAAGTACCGGATAATCAGGTATTAGACACAACCATTACTGTTGCATACAGATCTAAGGAAATCTGTTCGTTTTATCCGTAATAACAATACGCTGTACAGTATATTGTTAGCAGAAATTGACAGCCGTTTATAATACTACAGGATCAACCAGTATCTATATCACAGTCTCAACTAGAAGAGGAGTGGGTAAAGAATGCAGAAGGACGCAGAGAAAAGCAAACTCAGCCAAATATGGCAATTCTTGAGGAGAGTCAGTCACTAGCGAAACAACATCAACAGCTTCAATCTGCAGCAAGCTCTGCGAGACAAGCTTCAATTAATATGAACATTAGTCATGAACAATGGAAAATGACTTCTGCCACTTCTCCAGTTTCCTTAGCGCAAATACAAGCCGAAGAAGCTAGGCGAATAGCTGAAGAACAGGTACATAATTGAATTACAGGTTTCACTAGACTTTATGAAATCTTATAATTGGAATATTCGTATTTAACAGCGACTACGCCAGCAGCAAGTGCATCTACAGCAACAGCAAACTGATCAAAATAGAAGTTTTGTTGGAAATTGGGTTTCTAATTCTCGGTAAGTAGTGTGTACCCATTCTTTACTTTTTCATAATAACAAAATTATCAATGCTTTATTATATATTTTTTTGCTGGATTATAATTATATCAAATATACTAGCAGCAGTAGTGATGGAATGTCGAATAGTCCGATATCTTTGGTTGATATCCAAAAGGAGCAATCGTCGCGAAATGAAGAAAAATTACGACAACAACAAATGGTAATAAAGTAGTATTTTATATGATTGTTGATTTATCTTACTAAACTCATTGCTATCTATTTGCGTATCAGCAGACATCTGTTTCCTCTAACGTGACCCGGACGTCTGGCTGGGGATCATCACCAATGGTCCATCAGAATGTTAAAGTTCAACCTACATCAGGCAACAGTGGTCCAATAAACTCGGGCTTACTTGGTCAGGTTATTTCGTCAAGAGGATTAACTAACGAAACCGTAAAAACACGCAATCCTTTGGATGAAACGACATTAGTTAATCGTCCAAATCCCTCTCTTCAATCATTTTTTCACCCTGATATTTCTAACAAGTTAGTTTTTAATTACTGTAAATGTGCTTCATGTTGAAATAATTTGAAAATGTTTAAATACATCAAAATATTTTTCTGTTCTAGATCTGCATTTCCAGAACTTTCAACCAACAAACAAGGTGTAAAAACTTCTCAAGAGAGGGTAATGACATCTTGCAACTTATTTCATTGAATATTTGTAAATGTGAAATGTAACGTTTCTGCTTTAATGTCAGGGTGATGTTACTCGAGTCTCTAATACAGCTTATAATCCAGAAAATGCATTGATTCAATGGTGTGAAAGACGTTTAGCTGGAATTGAAACAACTATTGATAGTATGTGTATTATCATATTATAACCGTTATCGAATAATTTGTTACTACTTTATTATGTTACTGAAACAAGCTACCGGCCAGTAGTATAATGAACTTTCAAAGTTACGGATTCATTCCTATAATATTTTTTTTTCACATAGTCCCGACATTCGCTAGATTCATTTCATCTTTAGGATCTCCTGCCGAGGTATTTACGTTGCGATACTTAATAGTAACGATGTATTAGTATTTTATCGTATCTTGTATCATCTAACTAATACCACTTTATCGGAAGGTTCGCGATTATCTTAAGATGTATTTGGGAAGTACAGAAGAAGTAAAGAATTTTTTCAATGACTATGTTAGGAAAAGACGGGAATGTGAATCGGTTAGAATTATTCATGTTGTATTTTTTGATCGATATTTTTTTAACACACTAAGTATGCTTTTCATATTAAAAGCAGCAATTTCCAAAAGCCTCACCTGGTAACATGAAAGAAACAACTACAGATATGGAGCCATCAGTAAGGAGTGAAACTCGCGAGGAATCACAAGTCGAGGTTAATTAAGAGAAAGCGTATTTATTTGTATGACTGATCAGTCAGATAGCAATTTTATAAAATTTGATTAACAAATCTCTTTCCTTGGACAATCAGGCAAACGAATCACCATCGCCAACATCTAAAAGTAACAACTCTAGTAATGCCAATAATTCGAATAAGAAAAAAAAGAAAAGGATGCAAAAAGTTGATCCAAGTATATTAGGTTTTAGCGGCAGTTCAGGAGATCGAATTAATCAAGGTGCCATCCAGTCATTGCGTGATGTGGAATATTAATATTGCAATTATCATGCTATCATCATTAAATATTTTACAGATAGCTTACTACATTTTCATTCAATTCATAATTCTTATCCATCAATAATTAAGCCTTATCGTATCATATTAATGATAACGTATGAATTGAATTCTGATCTATCTAATACGAGCGAACGGCACTTCTTAACAAGATAAAACTTTACAGCTAGTATCAGCCGCAAGAGCAATAAAATGTTGTATATATAATAAATATATATATACAGGATCTGTAAACAAATTTACATAAGACAACATCATTTCTACAAGTTAAACTATTCAATAAACATATTAGTTGATTTACATTTCATGCTGTTGGATGATTATCGATATTTGGCAATACTCATTTCAGATTGCTATTTAATAGGCTAGAGTAAGTCCATCAACAAAAGCAGTTATTTCTTGTATATTTAATATACAGTATAAGTGAGCTGGTGATAGATTATACGTTAGTCTTTAAAGTAAATGTAAGCTGTGCCGATCACCAATTTAGCAGTCTTAAACACAGCCATATTGTAAATTGGGGTTTTCACCTAATGTCTATGAGGATAATGACTATGATGTCTTTGACAATCGAAATTGTTTAAATGATACTTTGATACTATCATCTATCAACTCAAATAAGGCTGCATTTGGACCAGACCTTAAAGCAATTGCTTCTGCTGATTCTTGGCAGCTATTGATTGCTCGACTATCACATAAGCTCACTTTATTTAATAATAACATTTCGATAGTAGAACGCGCTTCACCTTGCCCTCTTGATGCAAGATGCAACGGAGTTTGACCACTTCCAGTCTTTGCGTTGATATCAGCGCCAGCTTGTAATAGCAGTGAAGCGATATCAGTATGAAACCAGTGACAAGCGCAATGCAATGGTTGCCAGCCATCATTGGTCTCAGCTGAGATATTTGCACCGCGTTTAATTAACATCTCAACTATTTTGATACCGCTATGATTTCCTGCAGCTCGATGTAACGCTGTGTAACTAGCAATGAAAATAAAATTAAAGTTCGTTGTTAGTTTATTAGGTCAACTATGAAGTTAGTACGAATTTTAGTTTTGCTATTCTTAAGTTTTCATGGACTCTTTACCCACTGTAATTGACATAAATCAAGGTGAAAGTATTGTACAGCATATAAAGAAGGTAGTTTTTTTTGGTGTTAATCTATTTTATATTCGTATTCTATTCATTAGTTATAATCATTCAATTTAAAATACTGTAAATACAATTAGGATTTAATATTTTTGATAGAAACAAATCCTATCTTGATTGTTTCCTTTTACAATATTCAAACAATCAATGCTACAAGTCTATTAGTAATTAGGCAAGTCTTACCCATCACTATCCGTATAGTGTATGATATCGTTACATCGATCGAGCAGTTTTTGCACTAAACTTTGATTAGCATATTCCGCTGAAGTTAATAAATAGTTTCCAAGTCGGTCATTTAAATTGGTATCTTCAGGACATTGTCCTTGATCGATTTCGTTGAGAAGTTGATTGATGCAATTTACAGTATCTTCACTCATGAATTCATCTTGATCATCATAATTTGAGCTACTATCTGGATATTGTTTAGACGTCGAATGCACGTTGAGTAAAGAGGAAGTATTGGTCTGATTGAAGGGATAACGATGCTGTGAGTATTGGGTATTATTTATCTTTAAAATATCACCAGGTACGAATCCATCTTGCATCGTTAAGAGTTGAGAAACAAGTCGTTCATGTTCAACTTGCTCCTCTGTATTAATATGATCTTCGTCACTAACTGTCTCCACAGCAACGTTACTATTCCCTTCATTTCGAACATGTAATACTGGATTATTGGATTGATCGTTTCGATGTAGATTTGATTGACTGTCGTGGCTATCCAATGAATCCATGACAGCAACGTTGAATAATTCTAATAGATTGATTTGCGCGTCTCAGGCTTGCCTACTGTACTATATAATGCGTGTATCGTCCAAGGTAATATAACTCTACTTTACTTGGTTCTCATTTCTCTAACTGCTCAAGGAGAAACGGCAAGCATCGCCTCAAGAAAAATCTTGAAAAGGATCTTCCTGATCTCGGGCTTTGCTGCTGTTTATCAATCTGGTTAGAGGTCTGGAGAGAACTCTCTCCGGTAGGATCTCTATGGAGACCAGCGAAAGTGACTGTTGGGCCTGGCCTGGTGGAGGAAGTGACATACTGTGTTTAATCGTTACCGTAATAATACAGCGAATACACCATGCATAGGAGTGATGTATAGTACAGTATACAGTACCATAGTTATACCATAGTAGCAATGCGTATTCTTGCGAAAGTGATGTCACCTTAGATGGTCATTTCCTAAATGATAGGGACACCACTAGTGACATCATTTTTGCTAGCAATCGGGCGATAGAGTACTGAGTGTACAATACCATACAGCAGTGTAATGGCCATCCGTATCACTTAAGCCTAGGATTAAGTTAACAACTGATGTTAGGTTTGAAATGGTTGCAAAAAAAATGTCATGGCTAGTGCCAACAGAAGTGGAAATGAATTGCTGCGGGTGACATAATATTTTTTTTTAATCAAAATATAGATGAGACTCTAGAATTGCAGCTCCAAGCTCGAAAATATTTTCATCCGTCCTTATTCTTGTATAACATACTACTATTGCTACTATTTTATACAGATTAACAAGTTTCTACTCGTATACAGAATCCTAGACAGGTGCAATGTCTCTGTTAAGACAAGCTATCTAATGGCTATCATGATTGCACATTGAACACGGCAGAAGTAGGTCATAATCGCTAATGCTATCATTTTAACTATTTCTATCGATTGCACGTAGTGCAAAGTTAATAGTGTCCATAGTTGTAATGCTTTTGATCTGAAATGTTCTGATTTTATAATATTAGCTACAGTGTCCACTGTACCATGGGCTACTAGCGATTCTAGCACCTCCACGACAGTCTATAGTGTGCACTCACTTCGGGTCTAGTGGCCATTTCTTGTTGGAAAAATCGGTCACCCTATTGGACTGCTAGCTTGAACGATCACTTATTGACAGTGGTGCAAAGGTAACTTAAAAAAGTAAGCTTTCCATTGGACAGAGTAATCGAGAGTTTAGGTCATGTCCAGGTGATCAGTTAACATCACCATTCCCTGTTAGCTACATCAACTACATACTTCATAGATCTTACGTATTCATTTGTTCTATGCATCATATTTTGCAAACTTTGTAGCATATCTGTACGTAGATCATTCACGTTTTGACATCTGCAATGCAGTTGATTATCGCTATCGAAAAAGAAAATTGGAGCGATTAAGGATCCAACTACTACTGCAGTGTCTTGTAGCAGCCATCAAAGTCGACGCGGATTGCTGGTCTATATTCAGTAGTAGTGACCAAACACGATATCACGTCTGGTCAATAACCTATAAGTAATTAGCCTATCGTAGGCAGCTGTTCTATCCAAGACTACTGTATTCTATGTTTCACTATAGTACTCGAAACGTACACGAATACTGACTACCACTACTGTTACTACAGCAACTGCAGTGGCATCCAGCCAAGAAGGCATTTCCAGCCAAATAGCCAACCAAGAAGGTTTTTCTAGCCAAATAGCCAGCCAAGAAGGCATTTCTAGCCATATAGCCAGCCAAGAAGGCATCTCTAATCAAATAGCCAGCTAAGAAGGCATTTCTAGCCAAGTAGCTAGCCAAAATAGCCAGCCAAGAAGGCATTTCTAGCCAAATAGCTAGTCAAGAAGGCATTTCTAGCCAAATAACCAACCAAGAAGATTTTTCTAGCCAAATAGCCGGCTAAGAAGGCATTTCTAGCCAAATAGTCAGCCAAGAAGGTATCTCTAGTCAAATAGCTAGCCAAATAGCCAGCCAAGAAGGCATCTCTAGTCAAATAGCTAGCCAAATAGCCAGCCAAGAAGGCATCTCTAGTCAAATAGCTAGCCAAATAACCAGCTAAGAAGGTATTTCTAGCCAAATAGCTAGCCAAATAGCCAGCCAAGAAGGTATTTCTAGCCAAATAGCCAACCAAGAAGGTTTTTCTAGCCAAATAGCCAGCCAAGAAGGCTTTTCTAGCCAAATAGCCAGCCGAGAAGGCAATTTCTAGCCAAATAGCCAGCCAAGAAGGCATCTCTAGTCAAATAGCTAGCCAAATAGCCAGCCAAGAAGGCATCTCTAGTCAAATAGCTAGCCAAATAACCAGCCAAGAAGGCATTTCTAGCCAAATAGCTAGCCAAATAGCCAACCAAGAAGGCATTTCTAGCCAAATAGCCAGCCAAGAAGGCATTTCTAGCCAATAACCAACCAAGAAGGCATTTCTAACCAAATAGCCAGCCAAGAAGGCTTTTCTAGCCAAATAGCCAGTCAATTGCGTAGAAGGAAATGCTCCTCAGCAATTCTATCATCACGTAGAATTAGCTAGTGGTAACTACCTGGTGTTTACAGTATTACCGAACGATAGAAAGAATGATCAAATTATAACCTTGGAGATGATGGATAAAATGGAGTCAGATATAGATAAAAATCAAGTGCTATCCTATCATGAATTTAGCCATCATCAAGTTATCCGTGGCTCAGCTGAGCCATTTGCTGTAGCTTGTAGTTATGATTATATTTTTGTATCGATTAAATCGTGCCAGATTGATGTCTACGAATTACAAAATCCTCATCCACTTCAACAACAGCAGCAGCAGCAACAACAACAACATCATCATTCTACCATTAACGTTGTTTATGCATTTAAAACTGCAGCTGTAGCTACCATCTTACAATATTGTCAAGTTGGTAATTATGTCGCCACGATCGAGCATGATTATAGTCCTAAATCAAAATTACCCGATGTTGCTAGGATTTATTTCAATTGGATCTCAGATGATATTAGTCGATCTCTTCATGTACGCAAATTAGATCAAAATCAGTATTATCGATTACCATTTGATCATGATAAACGTGTTATGGCTATTGAATTAGTACGCCATCAGCATTTAGTCAATTTATCATGTTGTCAAACTACTGGTAATATTGCTATCGCCATGGATCATGCAATCATGGTATTTGTCTTAGTTCAAGTGATTCATCCTGTCCATCAAGGTGGTGATGCAGTCGTTTATGAACCACAACATGCTATGGATATTCAATTACAACACGCTAATATTATCCATCTTGTCTTGTGCCAAAATTATTTGGCTTTGATAACACAGTATGAGTTTCAAATTGTTCAATTACATTTCTACCAGACCAACAATAATGGCCAACAGCAACAAGATCAATCTATCAATAATTGCAAAAATGATGACAACGATCCTAAGCAACATCATCATCAGCGCTCTTTACCAATCTTATCCAATCATCATGAACGCCAACTCATGCTACAAAATGCTAAACAATCCTCAACAACCATTGAAAAAGATCCTAATTTTGTTCAACTCGATTTAACAAGCTATCGTAATGGTGATGATAGCTTACAGACATTCTATCCATGCTATGTTAGCCAAAAAAATCATGCCGATCAATCCAACGATCCATCTCCATCGGTTGCAACTGTTATCTTACCTCATTTATTACGAAATCAAATTCGTTATGGAAATCATTACGATGGCATTAATTGCATTATTGGCCCTATAGTCCATGCTAAAAATCAAATCTTCAATGTTACTATCGATCCCACATATCAAAATTCAAATGATGTCGATGTAACTATTCTACTGTATAAAAAGTTAATGCATGGTAAAAATGACACCAAATTAAATACAACATCATTAAGATACATTTCCTTATTACCAACATATCGTTCAGGTAGGGCTTAACTAACCACTTGATCATGAGTAAAAAAGCACTATCAGAAAATTGTAATAATCATTACATGATATTGTACGTAGATAGCGTCAATGATACACAGTGAAAAAATGATTGAATCTTATAGAATAAATAGTAATAATACTACATGATGATAAGTATTGTACACCTATCGAAAGCTTTCTGTAGCTTCTTTAAATACTTTAACTGAAGATCCATTTAATATCAACTACATGCTGAAGAGAAGAGCGCCGCATAGCGTATTACTCTTTTATATCTTGGACTGGTTAAAAAATTATCTTATTACAATTCATAAATTCAAACAGCTTCTCTGAATATTTATTTAATATTGCAAAATAGACATACTGTAACTACATCAATAGATTGAATATTACTACGTAATATCTTACTCTTTATGTACTATATTACATGCAAGTGGCAGTATCATAATCTAAAAATTAAAATAGATTAGCTAAATATCTATTTATTTATATACAATACTACATAACATACCATTCTTTATACATTAGATTAGATACAAATAGCAATAATGTATCTATAAATTAAATAGCTTAGTTAAGCATCTACGTATTTGTTGCTACTAGATTGACATACGCGTATGACTAATATAGCAGATTTACAATTAATGTATTAAATAACATACTGTACAAATCGACAACAACATAATCCTTAGTAATATATTTCAAATAGCTTAGCTGAGTATCTAGTATCACGAGATAATAGACATAAGAATAACTCAAGTGTGTTAAAGTAATGTATAATTTACCCTATTAGGGATGCAATAGAATTAATATATAATCCTTAATCTAATATTAAAATGCCAAATCATTTTTAGAGCACTGCTTGATTGATGCTGTATGATTGACCAAGGGTGAATTTTCTATGTACTCATGCAGGTAAAAAAGAGGAAGATACGAGGACGCAAAGCAATCTACATAACTTATTTAGTTCATCTAGCTGTATTATATGTGGCATAACTTGTTTTGTGTCTACCAACAATACTGGATATCACTATAATTTAACGGATGGTATTAATTTATTATCGCAGTATCAATATCCTAATGATATAATTAGCGTTGATATCCATCAAAATTTACTCTATGCCATTACTACTGATACAGTTATGGTCTACAGTATTAAACTACATGCCAGTGCATCGCCAGATACTCGTTATCGAATTCCATCCCTAAAATCAGATACACATATAACACAACAAATAACGAATGATACATCTAACCAACCTATAACTGAAACGATTAATCCCTATGAATTACCTCTACTCGATAACTTTACGTGCTCATTAGGTGTACACCGATTTTATTCCCTGACTAAAATTGTTACCTACGCTGACAGAGTCATCTTACTTTCCAAATGTATCGATAAAACAGTCAAGAAAGCCAGCAGGTAATATTCCATGAATTAACTATTAATTTCTGTTATATCAGATATCTCTTTCAATTAAAATCTATGTATCACTGATGATTGAATATACAGTTAATATCATGTATTCTTTATTTTTACTCCAGTGGAATGAATTGGGGAGTTTTATCACCAGCCAAAACTGTTACCACTTCTAACGTCATCAGCTGGAATATTTATACAATTTACAACTTTCCTATGACAAAACTTGCTTCGGATATGGTATGAAATTCATATCTTTATCGCTGAAGCACTCATTCTAACTTTTAAGATCCGATTATGTCGATGTGAAGCTTTTAATGTAGTAATGTAAAATCTAGTATCACATTGAAGTCCTGGTTTAATCCAGCTATAAATAGTATTATAGTATTGTCTTTGGCTAAATTGGACAGATTGTCATACTATGTACATATTAAAATCTACTGTACTATAATTTAGTATTTTAGTACTGATATATGCAAACGACTCATAAACTGTAGTTGAAAGGGTTGCTTGATCTTGTAACGATGTATTCAATTAAAGTTGAATTATGATTGAATATCCATATCATGCGGCAAGATTCTTTACCATTAATCTTGAATTGAGAATAAATAAAGTATTAAAATATTTTATCTTTCGGTACTCTTTTAGTTGAAAGCGGGATTGACATTTAAAGAAAGTAGTCCTTTAGCCTATCAAGATCTCATATATCAAAGCTACTCAATACTAAGAACTCAGGTATTGTTAGAATTCTTTCGTTTTAGCTATGGGCGAGATATATAATCAATCGCTCATTACAATTATTTTTACAACTTGGAATATACCTACCTATGTTGTTGAATAATACTGAATAGCCTTGATACTTATTCAACATATGTAATACTAAATGGATGCCGTGATTACAGCTACTTAGTATGCTATCGCTATCTTCCTTGATTTACATGAATGATTTACATTTTGAGGATGGTAAGTCATTGTAAGAGCTATATCTGTTATTAGATTTTTATGTATGTAAGTATGTGTTATTGAAGCTAAGGGCTAATTTAATTTCGGAATTATTTTATAATTTAGAATTAAATGAATTAATGCTACCCCTTAGAGAAATGTGTGCATTGCTTGGTGAAAGTTGTTGCAGGTATCGCTTAATCCTTTACCATTATACTAATTGTATGAGTGCAATTTTGCTACTCCATCTGCAGTCGCACATGTTGCGAAGAATTTTAATTTTACGATTCATTTTTATGAACAATTTGCTGTATTATGATTCTT